>NC_080725.1:1662500-2002500 GCF_019097595.1 Hemibagrus wyckioides
CGCACCAGGGGGCGCGACTGACCGTGATATGATGTATCACTCACTCGCACTGCATCACGCAAGAGTGGCTGAGATTGCTTTAGAAGCACAATATCCTGTGTATTTCCAATAATACCAGAATGTGAGAATGTGTAAGGCAAAGATACATTTATTCATTCATATATCTTTAAAAACCGCTTTATCCCAGTCAGGGTCGCAGTGGATCCAGGGTTCCAAGAACACCAGGCAGGATGTGATGTTAGTCCATCACACACATTTACACACTCTGTGTCAGACAGTAAGTCAAGCTAAGTATGGAACCTGTAATCTGAGAGCTGTGAGGCTACAATGACGGATGTGTATTGTTTTGTTTTGTTTTTAAATATCGAGAACATATCTAAAACACATCATTTTTGGTCAGACATGACCCAGAGTCCTTTCTCAACCCCCCCCCCGACATAAGAAAATCATAACAGTGTATCTGTATCACTTTATGATATTTCATGATATCACGAGTACTAACATTGCAGTTATATTAATAGGTTCCAGAATAAAACAATGAAAATACTCTGGTCAAGAGTTTAATAAACAAGGCTAAAAAAAATCCTGCACTGTTTTCTAATAACAGCATGACTCTTGACTTCTTTATGAATCACAGAGGTTCCACAAGATTAAACATGGTTAGAAATATTCATATAGTCATTAACTAAATAAAAAAAAATGTAGAATTTGTTCTCAAGTTGCTGTGGAATAAGAGAAATGAAAAATTCTGTGCTTTTATAACTTGAGTGAAGTTGTGCTAAACATTAAATGACTTAATCTTTGATTATTTTCCATTAACAGCACACCGGTTAACAACTTAACATTATTGACCATAATTAGAATTGTAAAACCCCCAGCAACGCACCAGTTACTGTTCAACGGCACGGAACGATGGTAATGTCATGATTTTTTTGCTATAAAATATCACAATGAAACCTTAGAAAAAAATAAATCATAAAGCTCATGTCAGAAGGCTGAGACAGTGAAACGGTCAGTTCAGCTCCTGTTTCAAAACAAGTGTTGCTGTGTAGAGTCACGCTCCCTGTGTAGTAAGAAGACCAGGTATAATAAACGTTGCAGCAGATTTCATTACCTTCCTCAGACAGGCCTCATGAAAAATGCATGCATTAGTAGCTTGTGTTCTCACTTAGCACAGCCGTACTGGCAAAAACAATGAGTAAAATTCCAGAACAGCTGAACTACTTAACAGCCACTCAGTAGGTCAAAAGGCAAAAAAAAACTCTTAGCAACACTGTGGATGTAGATGACAATTTCTAAACAAAGCTTCAAACTGGACATTCTGGACAGTTAGACCTCCTCTCTCTCTCTCTCTCTCTCTCTCTCTCTCTCTCTCTCTCTCTCTCTCTCTCTCTCTCTCTCTCTCTCTCTCTCTCTCTGCTGAGCTCGCGTTGTTGTCCAGATAGACATCTCCGACAGCTCGTGTCATGTTGTTGTGTTGTGTGAAAGTCTGATTGCACAGACAGAAGTTGCTCAATGGCTTCTCCCTGGTGTAACATGAATATAGACTGCATTGTAGTAATCTCTTTTCTCTGTGATGGATTTTTGCCTTTATTTCAACAAAACTTGTGGCCAGCACAGATCTGTGTGCTGTATTTCGCCTGGGACAATTGTGAAATTACACGTTGCTCGACAGTGGGAAATGTGTTACAGATTTTGTATGGTTTTGAAATTTTCCAGTGTGTAAACAATTGTGAAAAACTGTTTAACTTAGCTGTCAGCATTTATAATGTAAATGAATACAATGATCCGGTCTATTTTTTTGATTCCTTCCACAGTTGTTTATCACTCATCCTCCCTTTAGTCTGCGGTTTCCTCCTTAGTTTTATCTGCACCTGCTTTTATCTCTCTCTCTCTCTCTCTCTCTCTCTCTCTCTCTCTTGTTCCCATTCTGACCTTGTCTGGCCCTTCAGTTCTTCCCTTGCTCCCTCATCCGTCTTCTCTGTCCTTCGCTCATCCCTCTTTCCCCGTGCGGGCTGGCTAGACTAATCGGTATCATCCCGTCTTCTCATCCATCAGGACTCCTCTCATTGTTTTGACGTCTAGTTAATTCTCTGCTCATGATTTATCAAATTCTTATTACCGCTCGCTGAAAGGCTCATTCATTGTGCCGATGTATGGTAATGATAGCCCCGCCGCGGCCAACCAAATCCCCAGCTAAGGCCCATCTTCTCTCCATTCCCTCCTCCCTTCTTCTGCATTATCTCTCCTCTCTCTGTCTCTCTCATGTTGCTTGTTCTTTCTTTCTTCTATGCATTTCCATTTTGCAGGTTTGTATATTGGGATCCCTTTTCTCTGTAATTCATACTGACTTTCTTATCCTCTTATGACCACATTTAACATAAAGGCTTGGCTGCACCACAAAGATGTCAAACAGTTGCTCTGATGGCTTGGGAGGGAATCTAAAACAATTGACTCTGGTTGAGTTTAATCAGAGAGGAAAGCTGAAAGCAGGGCAGTGGTTCCAAATCAAATAAAGTGGATGAATATGGTGGTTGTTCAACAGTATTGTCTCTGGGGTTGGCTCGATTTCATTAAAGTTTCAAGCACATAAAATAAAATGAATGAAAGGGACAAAGATCAAAAGGTTATTATAGTTTCCATCATTTCCACATGAGACAAACTACACGACTCCTACTGGTACTCCATTTAAAGCAGTCTTCAAAAAACAAAAAAAAAAAACAAGACAAAACAAAAAAATACATGCCCTCACTTTCAAGCCTTTGTTTTAATTAGTAATTGCAGTAACGCTAAGGTCAAACTTCCCACATCCTGCTCGCCCTCCATCCATTTCCTGTCGGTCGCTCCACAGCCAACCCCATGGGTGCCTTCATAATTTATATGCCTCTAATATTACATTACATTATCTCTGCACACTTGATTCACATGGGTGCTAATATTGAGTGATGGCATGCCATGCTCCGAGATGACAAGCGCAATGGGAATCATATGTGAGGTTCATGGGAAATGGGGTCACGTTCCAAATTCAGGCTGAAACTTTTGACTCTAAGCACATGTGTCACGTACAGAGAAGATGTGCTTAAGTGGATTGGGAGTCATTTCTATATTGGTATTTTAAGGACATTATATATTTTATTTCTGCAACATGCGCTTTAATGCTGTTCCAGTTTCTTAATACGAATATGGTTAACCATGCCAAATATCCTGTAGGCTTGTATTTTAGTGCAGAATTTAAATAAGATATAAAGAACCAGGGCACGAAAATGGTCATCAAATGTTATGTACCACATGAGCTGGAGTCACTGTTGCAGACTATTGCTTTATATGGTCTATTTGAGTTATATGTCTGTAAAACATTAGATTATTATTTTTTATTTATTTAGTTTCAGTCACCATAAGTAAAGTTACTGAGTTTTTATAGTCAGCTTAAATGGTCACTTAAATTGAAGGCCATTGAACTAAATCCAAAGTATAATAAATAAAAAACAAAGAAGTCTATAAATAATGGAACTAATGAGATCTGTTAATGGGAAGTTCAGGAATATAAAGGTATGCATAATTAATAAATAAATAAATAAATAATACCCTTTTAATTAAAATAAATGTTTTTAATAATGTTCATGAAATACATTTGCACTGAGGGAGTGAGAGAAATTTATTATACAGTTAAAAAGACAACAAACATTTTGAGAACTTGACATACACTGTATTGTAACAAAAGTTTTGGGACACCCCTCCAGATCATTGAGTTCAGGTGTTGTTTTTCAGGGGTTGGGCTCGGCCCCTTAGTTCCAGTGAAAGGAACTCTTAATGCTTCAGCTTCATACCAAGACATTTTGGACAATTTCATGCTCCCAACTTTGTGGGAACAGTTTGGGGATGACCCCTTCCTGTTCCAACATGACTGCACACCAGTGACCAAAGCAAGGTCCATAAAGACATGGATGAGTGAGTTTGGTGTGGAGGAACTTGACTGGCCTGCACAGAGTCCTGACCTCAACCCCATAGAACACCTTTGGGATGAATTAGAGCGGAGACTGTGAGCCAGACCTTCTCGTCCAATGGTCAAAAATTCCCATAAACACACTCCTAAACCCTGTGGAGAACCTTCTCAGAAGAGTTGAAGCTGTTATAGCTGCAAAGGGCAGGACAACAATGTGTACGTCTCAATCAGCTCCCTAGTTCAGTAGTCAGAGTACTGATCAGGGAGCTGGACACTTGTTTACTGGAACATATCCTACCTAAATAAATCCCATAATGCACTGGAAAACCCAGGAAGCATTAATGCTTTCTATGTTCCCTTACTGGAAATGATGTCATATTTTCTGATGTATAGTGTAGTGTGTAGTGTGTAGTGAGCCAGGGTCCTTACCTACCGTTGCCCGAACTTGTGTACAAGTTATACTGAGTCACGAGCCGACCGATGCCATGAAAGACGTGACACTAATGCTAGTGCTCATTAATCCTAAAAGGTGAAACACGTTCAATCGGTCATGAGACGTGATCCAGTGACATGCAGTGGCTGATGGGAATCATACTCATGCACTGGCTTGGGCGTAATCATGACATACTGTATCTGTGTTGCACTTCTGATTATTCCAAACTTCCGATAAATAATTCTTATTCTTATACAGACAATTGCAATCCTGTAGGAGCCAGAGAGATTGGCATGTAAAAAGCAGTAGGTGAGGTCAGTGAGAGAAAAAGAAAGGAGGTTGAAAAGAATTAAAGAGGGCTGAACGGATTGCCTGCTGAACATGATTGATAGCCTAATATGTAAGACTGAGAAAGAGAGAGAGAGAAAGAGAGAGAGAGAGAGAGAGAGAGAGCAAATGATGCAGGTATCAGAGGCCAGCGAGTATCCAGGCCTCGCCTCATGATGGACGTCTCTGTCAAGATGAGAGAAGGGGCGAGAGAGGAGTACAGATGAAGAAAAAGAGGGTGAGATGAAGTGGAAAGCAGGGAGGAGGGGGAGAAGAGAGATGAAGGGCAGAAATCTGAGAGGAGACAAAGAGACAAAGTGTATAGCAGATAAAGAAGGAGGAATGAGAGAGCCCGGGCTGACAGCAGAGCCAGTTCATCTTTACAAATGGCAAATGAGTGGAGAGGGAGTTATTAACAAAGTAAGAGATGGATGAAATGATGAGTGAGGAGGAGGAAGAGGGAGGTGGGGGTGATGAATGCCCCCTGCAGCAGATCTGGAATTCAATCATTTTTGAAGAAGAATGGGTCAGAGTAGCACAAAACATAGAGTCTGGCTGTATGCGTGTGTGTGTGTGTGTGTGTGTGTGTGTGATTATTGACCATGGAAAACAAGATAACATGCACTGTACATATGATTTAGGATAATACAATATGACACAAGCAACAGGTTTTTATTTATTTAACAGCAAGCGGTCAGCATTATGGATATGACTTTACTGTCTTCTTCTTTAAAAGGTATCAACATTTATTACAGCAGACTGAACACACACAACTGAGTGCATTACACTAAATCTTATATCCAGTATGTGTATAAGCATATAACATACAGTATATCTATCCACCTACAAATAACAGTGCCATTTTAAATCTGTGTAAAACAACTACTACTACTAATGATAATAATAAGAAGAAGAAGAAGAAGAAGAAGAAGAAGAGGAAGAAGAAGAAGAAAACCCTATTAAACTGTTTGCATAATTAATAAAAAAAAATAAAACAGGATTAAATTAATAAACATAATAAACATAATAATAAACATAATAATAATAATAATAATAATAATAATAATAATAATAATTAAACAACTTCTACTACTACTAAAAAAGAAGAAGAAGAAAAGAAGAAAAACTGTTTACACAATTAATATAAAAAATTAAAAAAGGATCAACATAATAAGGATCAACATAATAAAGCACAGATTCAAAATATATATAAATAAATATATACATATAAGTGTGTGTGTGTGTGTGTGTGTGTGTGTGTGTGTAATTAGTAATTAAGTTACTGTCCTCTTTCTCCTCTCCTCTTCTCATTACTCATCCCACATATGATGTCCCAGATAGCTCAGGCCATAATAGTCCTCTTTAACTAAGCACCTTGACTTGCCTGAAATTCAATATGCATCCATCCCTCACTTCCACCCAAGCTCACCTTTACCTCACTGTCTACTTTCTGTCTTTACACACACACACACACACACACACACACACACACACACACACACACACACACAGGCTCATTAAAGCAAGGGTTGACCAGTGACACATGATGCATGGTCCTGGAGGCACTGATCCTCTCTCCACAGGAAGGTGTCTGGCCGTGGAGATGTATGAGCGGCGGGTGCACTGGGCAGGAGCATCACTCAGGTGCCATGCTAATGGAGAGGCCAGCACACACACACACACACACACACACACAAAGCCGGTGACAGATGGCTTGTCAGGGGTCCGCGTGGTTATTAGATAGCTGCAGTAATGCTTGACCTCCTTTGCTCTGATGCTTGTCCTTCATCCGCCCCTCAGGAACAGAGAAGCCTTAAGTAGACACGGAAGAAATGAGGAACTCTGAGATCATGCCACATAAAGTAGCAAAGGTGCTTCGTTAAATTTCACAAATGGCACAGTATATCAGAATATGTGACCGGTGTGTAATATTGGTCATTTATCAAAATGAATTTGGATAAATTGGATAAATGACCTAATAGAGACGCTTAAACAGTTGCATGACCTATCACGAAAAGAAAATAAATCCCCTATCAATAATTTAAATTAGTTAATAAATGAAACAGCTAAATAATATTGTCAGACTTTTATTGGTATGCACTTTCCGGGCTAAATGCACACAACATAGGAGCAGAAGCAAAAAATAAAAATAAAAAAACTTTTTCAGTCATCTTTTTTTTCCACCTTTCAAAAATATGGAACATCTGTTCTTAAAATCAAGGAAACCAAGGTGTCGCTAATTCATCTACAATATGTCTGCATGTCCCGTTAGCTGTTAACAGATGGATCCAACATGTTGCAGTAACCAATTAGCATGAGCTAATCAGCGTAACTGCCAATAATCAGAGTAAATCTTCGGCTAACTAATGAGTATTGCACTGTACGCATTGTTATTAGTGTTAAAGAGCTAAGTGTGAAGATGTTATGCTAGAATAAGGTTACAGTATAACAGTATACTAACTAGAGCATAAGCTAACTAGCTAACTCAAATACAACCTTGAGTATATAGAGAAACAAATCAGAATTGTAGAATCTAGTGCATAGCTTTATTATTATTTATTTATTTATTTATTTATTGATAATCAAAAGGGCTAAAAAGTCATTGGAACTTGCTAAGTAGCCCGAAGCATGTGTTTCTGCATTCTGTATACATGCAGGTCCGACACTGTTACCCCAAAATCATATCAGAAGTATGACATGTGGCTTTGCATTAAAACACCATTAATGAATCCAAAATGTTTGTCCCCTGAAATCCATGCAAATTGATGCTTGCAATGAATTCTGGACATGATATATATGACTAATACACTTGTTAAACCGTTTATTGAACTATTGATCAGTTAAACTTTAATTAATTCCAGGTTCTCGTTTCATGTCTCTGTTGTTCAGTGATGTGGCTCCTAAAATCAAGAACATTGATTGTTTTAAATGATTATATCAACACGATAAGCTTACTAACATCTAAGGACACTAGAGGACAGTGTGACAGAAATGCATCTGTGTGCGATAACCGAAAAACAGACTCATAGATGTGTGTGTGTGTGTGTGTGTGTGTGTGCATTTGCATTGCAGTTTACATGTGTGAGCATGTGTGTGTGAGACACGAGATGTCAGGAGCAGCAGGAAGAGCAGGGGTTGGGAGAAGATGTGCCAAAGAAAGCGAGGAAGCCATCTTTCACTTTTATGTCTTCGGGCTTTGGCCTGCCCCTGCCACCCAGCTGTCACACAGTGAGTCGAGACTGACAGCTCGCCTAAGACTGGGGATCAGGTGTGTCTGTCACACGTACATTTACGCCCACATGCCCTTGAGATCTTTGGGTGGATAAAAGTAAACCCAGGCTTTGGGAAACAATAGTGGTAATCTCATATGAAGGTACAATAAAAAGTGCATGTCAAATGACAACATAATTATCTGACAAGAGATTCTCATGACTCATTTTGTAAGCTTGTTGACTTTTCTCAGCGTAACTGGTTTTAGAGTAATATAATTACTTTGACATGGGTGTTTAAAGCAATTGTTCAGCTAGTCGGTGTTCACTGTTAAAGGTTCCTATCTCTTTTTGGTAACACGCTAAAAAGATGACACGCTAACAAGATTATAAGAGTGTATAAGAGTATTTTTAGGGATTACGGCGTTTACATGCACTAATGAACAAATATGAAAACATTTTGATAAGCTAAACGGATCTTTCCGGAGTGGCATGGGGACATAGTGGGTATTTTTTCAGCAGTTTGGACACAAATGAATATATAAGCACGACAAGTTAAGCTTCTTGAGATCTGCATCATGGCAGCAAAATACTTAATTCTTGCCGATGACTGTATTTTAAAATGATTGAGACAGAGAAATCAATTGAATAAAACACCAATGTGGCTGCAGGAATCTAAGCGAGTGATGATATTACACTTTACTTCGATTTGAAATCTTGGCAATGCAACATGCAAACCTCATTAGCTTGCCTCAATTTAAGCAAATGCTCAAAAAATAATTTTTGAACTGACATTCCCAGCATAAACAAAGTCCCGGGCTGAATCTTTTAGCCTAGATTGGATCTGATTATTTAGATTCACAATAGCATGTCTTTAATAAGAACAAACCAGTCCCCTGAAGCACATTGTATTTCTTTTCTTGAACAGATTTGCTTGCATTGATATCATAAATATCACGTAAATAACTCATCTTCTCAATCCTTCCACTGAACAGAATCACCACTGTGCTCATATCGCTGTCACTGTATGATGATGACAAGAGCGATACACACGTGTTCATTAAGATGAAATGCGATCTATCTGTTCTCATTCACATCCCAAGGACACATATAGGATATGTATCTGATCTAGGACAACATAGAAAAGTGGCTCAGTTTTGATGATTTTGTCCATAAATGCTTGAAAAACCTGATCTGTAGTAAATTTTATGGACAGTTGTGTCACTTCACCCTGTTTATGTGAAAGTAACATAATACTCGTGACCTCAATATATTAAGTCACGGCTTTGCTGTATTAAGAACTGATCAACACGTTACCTTAGAGGCTACATACGAAATTAATGAAAGATTTAAGATCTCGGATGACGGAATAATATCCAGCCTTTTTTTATTATTATTATTTAAATGTCCTTAACAACTTTTCTCATTTCTGTTCCCTGGTCTGGTAACGAGCATGGGAGCCCTTTTGTGCTGATCTGTGGAAGGGTGGGAGAGTGTTAGAGATGGAGATTGAGTGAGAAAGGTGTCACTGTGAGAGGAAATTCAGGGCAGAGTGTGCCTGACAGCTGAGTACTATTAATCACAAAGTCATCTGGGAGCAAGACAGACAGGGGGAGCGAAGGAGAACAGAGCGAGAGAGAGAGAGAGAGAGAAAGGTGAGCATGAAAAAAGATGATCTCTCTTTTGTAGGAAGAAGACGAGTTCACAGTCTTATTCCAAACCACACCGAGGCATTGATTTAACACACATTTCTCGTATGCACCTCTTGCACACACACACACACACACACACACACATGCGTTGCGGAAAGAGGGTGAGCGAGAGACGGGAATGATGGATCACTGACAGAGGCTGGTCAGTGGCTGACCTCTCTATTCCTGACTGTCTGTCACAAAGTGTAATCTGTGTCTCAAAATTCCCGTGTGTGGGAAAAGGGAGTGTGCGTGTACATTTCCACATGCACAGAGAAACTTTCAGTGCCTGAAAGGGTAGCATTTATGGTCACACACTTGTGGCAGGCTGGTCTTGACCCGTGCGGTTAAAAGTCTGCAGGCAATTTGAAAGAGAGCACTGTATCATTATGGCCTTCCAATAAATCCATTACATGCCCCACTTTAGAAACAGAGCATGTACACTAAACTGTGGAGACACTTTGATTTGCCTCTCACCATAAACCAGAGCTATTGCTTTGAACAACCCAGATGTCATGAAGCAGTTACTCAGCCTCCAGCGTCTAATCATAAAACTGAACTCGGCTCAATTACAAACGTAGTTGTGATTCGTTTTATGAGGAGTGAAGATGACATCAGGCCCAACCCTCAGGTTTATTGCCTTCAATGTTTAAACCTTTACAACATGATGCTGTGAGATGTCGAGAGCGGTATAGAATCCTCTGTGCTCTCAAGATACATTACTGTTACTTAAATAATACTGAATTTGAAGTAAAAGTGGGCAGAGTGAGTACTAACTCAGTAATTAACATCGGATAAAACTTTACAAAAACAGTACGTGAATAATCCTGCACACCTGAATTAATCTTAACCTTAACTACGACGTGAGTCTTACAAATTCAACACCGTAAGTACATATTTGTTAAGTACATATTTGTTAAGTACATATTTGTTAGTTTATGTATTAATTAACATGTAGGCGTTAACTAAATCAAACTGCAAATGAACCATTTGTATGATGAGCCATTGCAGCAGTCTCCTAGCCACACAGAGCAAGTAAAGTACTACAGAGTGCTAGTGAACAGAAACGGATATGGAGAACCAACGAAAAGTGGGTTGAGATTGGTGTTTATTATTAACGCAGGTCACAACAACTCATGGAAGGGGATATAAAGGTAGGTAAGAGCACTTTAAGGACAAAACCAAGCAAACAATCCAAAATATTAGAGAATTAGAGTCAGAAAACCAGGCACAGGTCAGGCGATCAGCAAACTGGACACTTCAGGTAAGGGCAAAACTACAGATAAACACTGGGCAGAAACTATGATCAAAACCATGAAATCAGAAGGTTTGGGAATGTCAGCAATGGAGCACAAGCTGAGCAAATACTTTGCATAGAACTGAGTGAAAGAAAGTCCTGTAAGAGCATGTGGCTGATTGAGACCAGAGAGGCGTGTGTCTGTGTGTGTGTGTGTTGTCAGGAGTGTAGTCCGAGACGGCCATGTTTGTAGGCCGTAGTGTTTGCTGGGAGTTGAGGTTTGTTGATAAAGATAATGTGACAGTGCATCTTTCTTCATTTTATAAGGAGGAACTGTGTAAATTCTAACAGAAATCCAGCAGCATCTAATAATGTATGCAGCAATTTAAACAATTTATAAAGATTCTTCTTCTAGATGACTGATTTATTTTACACCTACATGTTAATTAATACACATGAACTACTAACTCATTCAGCCAATAGTGTGGCAGCAGCATGAATGCATGAAATCATGGGCTTCATTTCTGGTTAATCACACATCAGAACGTGGAAGAAAACCTGCGATCTTGAATATTGGATTTAAATCAGTTTTGGTGAACCTGTGTGTAGTAGTGTAGCCTCAGATTTGTGTTTTGGATGAAAGAAGCAAAACCCAATCTGCCTCGAGGTTCAGCTTGCTGTGCATCCCGAGATGCTTTTCTGCTCTGTACAGCTGTACAGAGCCGTGATTGGACTTACCGTATGCTTCATATCAGCTTGAAATAGTTGTTTCTGCCCACAGAACTGCTGATTACTGGATTCGTTTTTGTTTGTTTTTTTTAAAACAATACTGTACAAATCTCAGCAGATGAGCAGTTTCTGTAATATTCAAACAAACCAGCCCATCTGGCACTGACCTCCATGCCACAGTTCACATTTTTTCCTCATTTCAATGTCCAGTGTGAATATTAACTGAAACTGTATATTCGTGATGTTTCTGCATTGTACCCCTGCCTTACATTTGGCTTATTGTATAATTTCCTGAATACACTGGTGTTCCTAATAAAGTGGTCAGTAGATGTATTTTGTAAATGTCAGCAATATCAGTGAGACATGACTGGCAACCCGTTTGTGGAATCACTCAAATGTTACTTAGGTAAAAGTTAGCATGTTAGACATGCTAGTTCAGTGTGCTTATAGGCCACAGCCCTAGGGTTCATTAGAGCTGACAGTTATGTTAAGCAGGAGAAGTGCGATTTAATTGCAAAAATAAAGTCTGACCATTTTTAACTGGATACTTTGGGTGGTCTCCGTGTGTGTGCGAGCGTATGTGCGAATACGCGAATGCATGAGTGCATCGGAACAGCTTAAGTTAATTTTAACATTAACTCTACATTACAGTTGATTCAGGCGTATTATTTCAACTGTCATCGCTGCAATATTTTCCTTTCCGCAGCCCTCAGCTGTACAAACGTGGACCCGCGAAGAGAGCCGAGCGCACTGAAAAGACCTTCCAAACACATAATAACGGGTTTAGTTTCTCCTGCTCCTCGCCTTCATTAATTTCATCTGTGTGTCAGCGGACCACACTCATATTCCGACCGCCTAATGGAAGAATAAGCATCTCGATGGCAGGAAGACAAGAAAAACTAAACACAGAGGATATTAAAGGTCATTGTAATTATGTAATCCCATCCTTCGGAGTTCAGCTTCTGACAAGCACATAAATCACGAGATGATTTTGTTGTAAAAGCAAAACCGCAGCCTCTGTGATCAGAGGGCGAATCTGGAAGGAAGTGATGAGTAGGATAATCCTGTCAAATAAATACGGCGCTATGTGAAAGAAGGGATTTAAAAGTGAAATATGTCGAGATAATAATCTGGACGCGCACACACATATGCACCTTTCTTTCATTATAGGAGCGCAGGGCAATCACTGTCTAAATCTGTAAGTGGAGAATGATGAGGTTACACGGTGAAGCCAATTGTACCATGTCACTGTAATGAGGTTTGTAGCCTCTGAGTCCAGAACACACACACACACACACACACATCCACAGTGAACGTGAGTGTGGCTGCTATCGTGTGGAGATGCCAGTGAAGCGTGGGACAGCGTGACGGCCTTGCGACTGTCCCTTTGCCGCACTCGGCACACATTAGCCCCAATGACAACTAGCACTGATTTATGACTCCAATTCTCCTCAACACACACACTCACTCTCTTTCTGTGCGTGTGTACTCCCTGGAGTGATTGATTATCCTGTCTGTTCTGTCTGTGATATTTTTGAAATGTAATCTCTCTCTGTAACCTAAACCCCACTGTCCTCTCTCTCTCTCTCTCTCTCTCTCTCTCATTTTTTCACCTTCTCTCTTTTATCCTCGTCCCTCCTTCACTTCCCAATTCCTTACATCTTCTCCCAGAATGAAATGTGAGTGCACTGGCGATGGCTGAAACAGAGAGCGTCTCACCGCAGACTCAATTCGCAGCGTTTCGTCAACAAAGAAGCGAGAGACGGAAAAATATTAATCTAGCCTGGTATGATTAATTCATAAGGAAAATTACAAGCACATGAGCCGTTGCAATTAATTTTTCATTACTTAATCACTATAATATTCCCTCAACATGAGAGTAGCCCTTCATCATTATGTGTGTCAAGAAGACGCATGGCTGCATGAAATGAGGAGCAGGAAGTGCTTTAAAAGAAGATGAACGATCGAGCATGGAGGAATCATTAGCCTTGTCGTCCCCCCCACAGAGCCTCATGCTGACGCACACTTCAAGACTTGGCTAAGCTCTATCTCACTATCTCTCTTTCTCATTTTATTCTCTCTCTCTCTCTCTCTCTCTCTCTCTCTTTCTCTCCAGTGCCACTGATGATGAATGGAAGGCCAGCGATGCAGTGGGAGCTCGCAGCACTTAGAATAATGCCTGTTTAAGCACACTCCTCAATTACACCATGACTCTGCCCTACACAAAGGAGACAGTGGAGAAGTGGGTGTGCTCTGCGCTGCACGGGATATTGCAGACTGCACCATTACCATTATATGTTGACGCCATGTGTATCGACTCATATTGTTAACCTTTTAAAGTTACCTCTTTACCATCCAGTACAATGAGTTAGTAATTACAGTGAAGCTAAACACGAGAACGTCTGTAGATTGTCTGGATCCACCAAAGAGTCCTCGGAGTTTGCCAGGGTTATGGAGGGTCAGGACATATTTAGCGTTTTAGCTGTTTGCTAAAGCTAGAGCTAGTGTTCATTCAAGGAGCCAAAGCATGACTTCACACATCAGATTACACACAAAATGACACAAGCTGCGCCCCAAATGATCCATCCAGTATGCACTATGTACACTACCATCAGGCGTACGAATTTTAGAAGAGTTGTATTGTCTCAAATGAAACGCTAACCAGAAGTATAAGGTGTTTCATAGTTGATGGCAAGTGATGTCAAATGCATGTAATGTGACGCTGATAGCTTTAGCGGAATTCTGACCAAAAATAATATTATTAAGCCTATATTAAGCCAAATATAAGATTTATAAGGCTTATTCTAGGTAAATTAGACTATTTTTAAGCATTTTTTTTGTTCTATTGGCAGATTATTTTGGTAATTGTAAGCATTAATTACTTGAAAGAAGAGTTAACTCTCAGTGCTGGTCCCAAGCCCGAATAAAATGGGAGGGTTGCGTTAGGAAGGGCATCCAAATCAAAACATGTGGCCCAAATGACTATGAATATGCTGTGGCCACCCCGAACAGGGAGCAACCAAAAGAACAACAGCAATTTCTTGAAATAAGCTAAAGTATCTGCTAAGAGAATTAGAAAGTTTAAAAAAATAAAATATGCCTTGATATAGGGGGGCACGGTGGATTGGTGGGTAGCATGTTAGCCCCCCTAACACTCTGGTTGAGGGTTCAATTCCTGCCTCCACCCTGTGTGTGGAGTTTGCATGTTTTCCCCATGCTTTAGAAGTATACTCCAGTTTCCTCCACTGTAGGCTGATTGGTATCTCTACATGAATGTGTATATGATCCTGTCCAGGCTGTACCCTGCCTTGTGCCCTGGGATAGGCTCCATGTTCCCCATGACCCAGGTGTATAAGCAGGGTAGAGAATGGATGTATGCCTTGCAGTAGGTTTAATCATATATTTAGTTTATTTTGATTTTATAATAAGAAATACTAGATAAATGTGACTAGATCCTAGATATTATTATGTGATGTTATTTTCTTGCAGTGTAGGAGCTACACTGCTAATACTAATGCTAACAAAACTTGAGCAACTACACACTCAGAATAAGGAGCTAAAAGCATTAAAATTACATTTCTGTCATCCTGAACCATTTATTTGTGCTATCTATAGACACCGAGGGATTTGACATTGGCTGGTGAAATATGTTCATAACGCCAGAAGTACTTCAAACTTCCAAATCCTTCATGGTTAGTATTTGAATGCTGTGCATTAGGAAACTCCCACGCCTTTTTTTTTTTTAAAGAAAAAGTGGTGGAAATGTGAGCCAATTTCTTACCAAGGCTGACTGATTCCCTGCACCACTACCATGTCTGTGGTGCTGATTTTCACTCATTAAATAAAAACTCATTTTATGCACAATAGTACATCATCACTCAATGGTGTGATTTGTTGCCATTTTCCAAAATGTCGTAGCATCGTTTTCATGAAAGATTGTTGGCTTAATGTGTTTATTTCAGCGGGAAATCTTATTGTTGTGCCATCAAGCCTTTGAATTTGTGAAAAAAAAGCCAGTGCAATGAGGTTAAGCTGGAGACTGCACATATATATACCCAATATGGATCAGCCATTAAATCCTCTGACCTCCATTATGTCTCTGCAGTGTCTAGAGCTAAGTTATCAGACAGCACTCAGACGCATTCCCTCAGCATCCAGTATTTCTGCCACCACTCCTCCATATGCAGTAGGCCACTCATTAAATCAAGGGCCATTATTTCAGCTTTTATAGCAAAATCACTACCGGCAATTTGCTCACTCTCATAAAAAGCTAGTTCCAGGTAGTGCTTGTAGGAGCTCAGTCACGCGCCAGGCCGTGCTTCATGGCTCGCTGTAAAGCTGTGGGCACAGCGACAGGAGCAATAACTTCTTTAGCCACACACTTATTTAGGGGAAGAGATCTGGCCTTGAAATAGAGCCATGTCCCCTTCGAGTGACAAAGGACAAACAGACTCCATTTATGCATGTGGGAAATTTCAGAAAGGCTAGTAAATATACGAAGCCTGTGGTAATAATCACAGGCTTTAATGAACTGGCAGTGTGTTCCTATTTTACTTGTCTTTTATTGCTTTTGTCTTTTTTCCTTCTATTTACTATACCCAGATGTATCTTTAGGCTGTATCTATGCACGCTATAATGTCAGACTTCTGCCGAAAATGGAGCTTTGTATAAACAGGGGTTTCGGCCAGCCTGGGGAATTCTGCCGAACCAGGGGCTTGAGTCTAACCTGTGGCTTCTTCAGAACCTGGGACTTTGTCCAAACTGGGGGATGTGTCTAACTAGGGGCTTGTGTCTAAACTCAGGCTTTGTCCAGCTTGGGGATTCTGCCCATCCGGAGAGGCTTCTCCCCAACCTGGTGCATGTGTCTAACCTGGGGCTTCTTCACAACCTGGGCCTTTGCCCAACCTAAGGCTTGTGTCTAACCTGGGGCCTCTGCCAACCAGAGGCTTTGCCCAACTAGAGTCTTTGCCCAACCAGGAGCTTCTGCCCTATGAGGAGGTTTGGTTAATGTGGGTGTTCTGCCCAGTGTGGGGCTTGGGCTTACATAAGAGTTTGGCTGAAAATGTGGGCTTTTCGTTTTTTTCCCCCATCAAGGAGTTTTTGCCCAAGGGCAGCTTTTGTATTGTTTTACACGGACTCTAATCAACAAATAGTTGCATGCACAAGCTCAAAGCCACTGGACCTGAGGAGAAGAAGCAGACTAGATAGCTATATCTAATTGTCTGGACAGGAAGAGAAAAAAAATGCCCCCACCCCATCCTTCCCTCTCTTCACCTACACTTTCCAAACAAACCCAGGCTGGCAGCTTTATTGATAGGGTAATCTAAGACTGATTAATGGCCCGATAATCAAGCGTAACCTGCTATAAATCAAGGGCTGATCAATAAGGCCTGTGCACCCCAGCTACGCCGAGATCATTACCATGTCACTGTATATCTTCCATTAGCAACCAGTAAAGAGAGGGTGGTGGTGTTGGGGGGACTCATCCTGTTTCAGTGTGTGATGGGAAGGAGCGATAAAGATTCCTAGTGCATGGTGGAGCAGACAGAAGAGGAGAGGAGAGAAGAGATAACACTGTTTTAGACAGGTGGAAAGAAGTCAGCTTGATGTTGTTGTTAAGTGCTGCAATGTGATGCTTATTTGCAAGGATAATGCTATTAAAAACAACAACACGCTCGTAATGCGATTTAAACTGGCTTTACAAGGAGATGTGTAATGTTATTAAAAACCAACAACACAAGACAGATTCTTTACTTGGCGTGTAACACAATGCCACTATTTGAATTAAAAAAAGAAAAAGATTTTAACCTGAATGGGGTGTGGCATAAACCAGAAGGTTTTCTTTCTTTCTTTCTTAAAAATGAAAATGCAGAAACACTAAAAACATCTGGAAAAACCCAGAGGTAAAAATGCTTACCCTGTCAGTTCCTCAACCTAATCTAATTACTCAGGTTAATAAATAGTCTCTACTACAGACAGGACTATTTTTTAGAACCTCTCACACCATCCTTCGTACCTTCCTGCAATATTTAATTAAAATCTTTCAAGCAATTTTAAAAGCATTCATTGGTTTTCTGATGCTATTAAAGATGCCTCTGATCTCTCACCACAATGGCCCGGTTTCAATTCCCAGGCAGGGGTTAACTCTCAGTGCCAGTGCCAAGCCTGGATAAAACAGAAGGGTTTCATCAGGAAGGGCATCTGGCATAAAACCTGTGCAAATATGTGGATCAGATGATCAGCTATTGCGACCCGGAAGAGCGAGCAGCCGAAGGACAACAACAACATCAAACTGTCTTCTTTCCATTGACCTGAGATCCATCAACCTGATCCAGGACACAGTATCAGTATCAGTATTGGCCGATATGAGCAAAAAATGGTGGACGTCAGATATCGGATCCTGTATCGTTGGAAGCAAATTTGAAAAATGAATCTATTTTTGGAACTGGAAAAAATACTTTTGTTTATATTTAAGCAATATCGCTCAAGCAAATGTGAATGTCAGTACAACTGTGATTCAGCTGTAGGTAATCACAGCCCTACAGTAAACTCTATAAACAAAGAAATTAATATAATAATAACAACAACAACAACAATAATAATAATAAATTAATATACAGAAATCAGGCATAACATTATGACTGCCTTATATTGTATTTGACCGCCCATGACCCTGTCACCGGTTCACCACTGTTCGTTCCTTGGACCACTTTTGATAGATACTGACCACTGCAGACCGGGAACACCCCACAAGAGCTGCAGTTTTGGAGATGCTCTAATCCAGTGGTCTAGCCATCACAATTTGGTCCTTCATCAAACTCGCTCAAATCCTTACACTTGTCCATTTTTCCTGCTTCTAACATCAACTTTGAGGACAAAATGTTGTATATATCCCACCCACTAACAGGTGCCATGATGAGGAGATACTCAGTCTTATTTACTTCACCTGGCACTGCTCATAATGTTATACCTGATCGGTGTATAATAACTCACATTTCAGGACAATAAAGTCAAATATTTTGTTTATTTTGCACTGTCACTGGAAACAGTTTCCAGAGAAGCCACAGCAGAATGTATGATGACGGTACTGACAGTGGTATTGACTGACTGATAGAATTAGAATTTTGCGTAGCAAAACACAGACAAACCAAGTATTCTGATATACATTTACAAACTTTTGTTTGAAAGTGTGGTGTAGTAGTTTTTAAAGAAAATAATCTTGAATCAGTATCAGTATTGGTTAATGCTAAAGGTCTCAGTCTTGGTATCAGTATCGTAAAAAAAGAAAGTGTTATGCCTTTTTAACCAGACGTCTCATACATGTGTGATGTGTGCGAATGTGTGTCTGGATGTCTGTGAATAATTTCAGGCATCTGTCCTCTACTATTTTTGGTCAGCCCTGCTCTTACACACTCCCTCTGTTCCTTCTTATCCTCCCCTCTCCTTCTTCATCATCTTTCTCTTTATAAATGGCTTTCTAATGTGCGTCACTGGTGATTCACAGAGGAATACGGCCTAAAACATTCATTTTTCTCTCCTTGCATACCCCCCCTCCATTCCCTAACCTTTTCCTTACCATGTCTTCTCATTTGTCTTCTCCTTCTTTCCTGCTTGCGGCTGCTTTTTCTCAACGCTCCCATGAAATTCTGCTGACGAAGATGCAAACCCAACTTAGACAGAATCCAATTCAGAGGGAGTCAGAATGAAATGAATCCCCAAGTAAATCAGTGAGGCTGCATTGAACATCAGCCAAAGAGTCTACCTATCCAGTTCGGACTGCATTAAATCTACTGTATTAAATCTACATAAAGGGCTCTGCATCGCCCTTTATGATTTTTAGTTTCACTTGTCATCCTCAGGGGTGAAAACTTCTTCTAAAGAATACAGATATGTTTTTGGGGTTATGTCGTAGCATGACCAAAGAGCAAGTACAACCACTTTTTGCATTTTAGTTCATGACCACTACTGCCTAATGAATAAAACATTTCATCAAAACTCATTAAAGATTTATTTCTTTCGCAGCAAGCAGTGATTAATGGGTCAGTGACAAGAGAAGGTGAGTGTAAGTTTTCCGTCTCTGTGGAAAACCCCGGACTCTATCTGCTCTTCATTATTAGACGACATCTCTCTGGCTGTAAGACTGCTACAGTGGCAGAGAGCAGTTTTAACACAGAGTGACTGTGAACGCTGAGGAAGATTAAACTGCAGCACAAAGAGACAGACAGTAAGAGAGAAAAATGGGCACACGATAAATGAAATGAACTGGAAGAGAGACAGAATTGGCCATTATACATGAAAGGAAGTCAGAAATGAAGAGAAAAGAGTGTGAGTGAAAGAGAACGAGGGCATTTGTGGAGCATTTATATTGTACGTATTGCAGGAACAGGCCACTTTGTTTTTGTTGCATATACAATAGGAAACTATATATGTGATAGGATGCATACTATAAGACATACGTAACACATGCTTAGAAAGAACAGTTGTATCTTATAGCAGGGATGCTGGGGAACTGGTACAATGTCCCCATGAGAGGATATGGATATATTTGTTGGATGGGGAATTCTGTCCCCATCACCCCAACACCAAGCGTTATTTAATAATAAAAAATTGTATCCATAATATTGTAGTTGGCTAAAATGTCAGTTCAGCCCTATTGTCAGGACGGCATCTCTATTAGACTTCTGTATGACAAAAGGCACTGGTGGCACAGTGGTTTAATGGTTAGTACATTTGCTCACACTGCCGCAAAGTTCTCCATATGCTTCGAGGGCTTCCTCCAGATACTCTGGTTTCCTTCTGTCTAAAAACAGACTGCTTAGCATCTCTAACTGTCCATTTAATGATTGACTGCCACCATCATGCTTTTATTATTTTCCCAGCTATGACAGATTGTCTCACAGATTGAGTATGTTCATAAATTTATGCGCCTGTGAATGGTGTGTGTGTGTGTGTGTGTGCCCTCCTTGTCACCCTGTCCAGGGTGTCCACCACTTGTGCCCCAAGGCCCCCTGTGAATTTCCCACAAGCCTGTGTAGCCTGTTTCCTGAAAACGTGGAAATATGGATGGGGTGGAGATGATAGACTACGGAAAGATTTTCCTGAACAAAAAACAAAGCAAGACATGATTGCTCAGTGGTATCTGGATGCATGCCCACAGACCTGTTCTGAAGCCCCAGGCTGGACAGAAGAAGCTTCTGTTTGACCAAAGGCATTCACTGATTGAGAAAAATAAATTGCTTTTCCAAAATAAAGGGACAGTATTGTTCAACTTGATGAATATTGATAAATGAATATTAGCTAGGTAACACACTACACACATACACCCTTATCCTGAGCAACTTACATTTATTGTATTAACGTAGCAGTTGAGGGTTAAGGGCCTTGCTCCAGGGTTCAGCAATGGAAGTGCTGGGATTTGAACTCACAGCCTTCCAATCAGTAATCCAACATCAACTGATTAACCACTAACATGGTATTGCACAACCTAGGGATTTTGCCCATCATGAAACTTGGGGCTTCTGCCCTACCAGTGGCTTCTAGCAATCATGGGGTTTGGTCTGATTGTTTCTTAATATTATAGCCTAGTTCGAGCATCAGGCTTATATTGTAATTTCACATAATGTAATTAATAAATCAGTATTACTTCATGTTTATTGCCTGGCCTTCCTGTGTGTGTATTTAGACAGGTGGTCTATAGTATAATTATAATAGCGTGCATATGAAACCTAAACTTTTCCTTCTGTTCCATGTGTGCATGTGTGTGTGTGTGTGTGTGTGTAGCAATGGGCATATTTGCAAAGTGTACAGTTTAGTTCTTGTGTATATTGAAATATGTGAAGTGTGTGAGGTTAACATTTCTACAGTCTAAATTCCAACATCACTTTAAATCCTGCTCACAGCTGTGCTGGAGGATATATATATATATATATATATACTGTAAATGTAGAAAACATCACCACCAAGTGGTTTAATAGCCAATAAATCAACAAATGTATTTCAATTAATCACTTATTTACTTATCAGTGTTTTTTTTTCTGTTAACAAACATTTATTAACTGTGTCGTAATTACCTCACAGGACACAGATGTAAAATCCAACAACATGTTTCGCCAGCTACAAATTAACTTCAGTTCATTCGGCTTTACAGTACAATATGTCTTATCCCAACAAAAAATATCACTTCTAATCTACACTTATGTCTAGTGTGTAATCACAGTTTATCAAGACCAGCTGTTCCCCCCAACACAAGCCACAATAGAGTTGACACTTCGACCCAGATGGGATTATTTTTATAACACAGTTTATGTGGCATGTTCCAAAGTTAGAGCATATGAGTGTTTTGCCTTGTCTGAATGAAACTTTAGGTAAAGATTGTTCTTTTTTTAATCATACATCTGACCACAGCCCAAAATATTGCTCAGTTGCTGCATTTAAGTTGGGGCTTTGGTTAAACAAGCGTCACATACACACACAAGAGTATTTCTGATCTGATACCCCATCACAGTTACTATAACTGGCCTGTGGCCTGTCTGTGACCCCTACATACAGTTTGGGGAGGAACCACACTTGGTATAGGGCTGGAAAGAAAACTCAGATTCTTCAGCTCTCCAGACATCCATCAGTGTAATGAGAGGGCTGAGTGTGTGTGTGTGTGTATGTGTGTGTGTGTATGTGTGTTGTGTTATGTATAGTCGCATGCAGGTGAGTGGAGGGTGTGTGCAGTGAACTATAAAGGCTCAGATTGTCTATTCAGGATTATGGGTTACTACTAGCTGTTTGAACAAAGTATTTGTGGCATTAGTCACTCTCCAAACAGGCAAAAGTTCCTGTGTGTGTTCTTCATCTTCATTTGCAATGTGATGTAGTTCCCAGAAGAAGGAAGAACAACATCACCTCCTTAGAGTGGTTTGTTTCCTTCTAGAATTATGAGCAGTGAAAGTATTTCCAGCTAGAAACACAAAGGATAAAATGTTTTATTAAAACATTTTTGGATAAGGTCCAATCACACAGGCCTGAGACATTTTATTAGGTACATACCTTTTACCTGTGTTCACTTTTACATGTGGATATTTAGCGAATAGAGCCCAGGACTCCTTTACTCTTTCCGCGCTACTATGAGTGTACATAACACAACATTGGATTTGATGTATTTTTAAAGTGTTTTATGTCCAGTGTTTTATTAGACATTCTTGGTTAAGGGACTTACTACATACTCTGTATTTCTTAAATAAGTGAATATATTGAATTACAGCTTCCTGGGAGAAGAACCAGGCTAATTGAATAGAACAGACAGAATGTAAAAGTTCTGTATTAACGTTTATGTAAGACACAGATAATTTATCAATGGAAAAAAAAACTGCATACAGAGAATTACTGGATAATTTCTCTGCTCCCCACACAAAACTTATAAATTACCCAGAGCATATCTTGTACATGATTATATCTGTATTACGTGATTAATAAACATGTAAACATTAGTAAACGTACATTATTATGATGTACTTTTTATCTGGATCTTGATCAAGAGCTATATTTGAATCACTTTTGCAGAATTTAGATCCTCTCTTGCAGAAAAACAGCTTTACATTGTTAATGTTATTAGCACTGACAGAAGGTTTCTCCCAACTCGCACACTTTTGCACTCATCTATGACATTTCTGCAATATAAATAGTGTAAGTAGTTTGTTCACACTCAAAGTGTGCTTCAAGTATGTGGAGTATGAAAAAACAAAAAGTGTGGAATATTAAACACTCAGTGCTTGCAGACTTGCTTATGTAGTGGAAGAAGTGCAGGGCAAGTACTGACACTGAATGAGGAAATGTTTTTAAGCTAGCTGACAACACTCCAGTGGACAAGACATCTTCCGAATGTGTTTTAAATTAGCCTCCATTGTGTGATTTTTTTTTTTTTAAAGTATTCTTCTAAAGCTAGCGACCATCAGCTGGACTTGGTAGAAAATGTTAGCATTCCATTTGAGTGCATAGTTTATAGTATGTCAGTAGGGAAGCAGAAAGAGACACTGAATCTGTTGGATTTTTGCATAACTTTACCGAAGAAGATGCTTTGAGTTGAAGGAAACTAGTGTTCTGTATTTAAGACTTACTGATTATTGAGAATAGTTAAAAAAAATACACAACTATAACTCCCATGAGTGTGATTAATGATCTGTAAAGCCTACATTATATCATTTTAGCCCCAGTCATCAACTAATTTTGGGGCACAGCGACGACACCCCCGGGCAGGGTGACTACTTTCTCCATTTTCATAAAGCACTTATATAGTGTCAGCATAGCAGCAGCACAACCGTCTGTGAGCAAGTGTCAAGGCAGTGCTTTCAGGCGTGTTTGATTTTCTAGCTGTTGATTTATGGAATGTGAAGCCTTCTGTAGCTAGTAGCATGAACAGAGCATGTAAACAGTCAATAAGAATCAGAGGGGAAGTCAGATCCATCTGCTGTCACGCGCAGCAGATTCCTGAATCCAGTTTATCATTCATTTATTGTGATATTGTGATTGTATGATATAGCGAGAGCACAGTGGAAACACAATAATATCGTATCTTTACGAATTGATTTGATCTTTTTCTTGTTTCCAAACCTTTTGTTTTGTTTTATATGTTTGTGAAAAAGTGAGATTTGAGGATTCTGCAAGGATCTATCCATGTGGATGATGACCAGTGATTGCCTAGTTTTAGACAATGCAACATAAAGAAACTTTGGTGCTATAAAAAAGGGTTCAGCGTTCGCGCTCCACGTGCATCAATGAGCCTTGACCGCCCATGACCCTGTCACCGGTTCACCACTGCTCCTTCCTTGGGGCACTTTTGATAGATACTGACCACTGCAGACCGGGAACACCCCACAAGAGCTGCAGTTTTGGAGATGCTCTGATCCAGTGGTCTAGCCATCACAATTTGTCCCTTCATCAAACTCACTCAAATCCTTACACTTGTCCATTTTTCCTGCTTCTAACATCAACTTTGAGGACAAAATGTTGTATATATCCCACCCACTAACAGGTGCCATGATGAGGAGATACTCAGTCTTATTCACTTCACCAGTCACTGCTCACAATAATTCTCAGTGCAATAACTTTAAATCATTACAGTCTGACATCGTTCTGCCTTCTGTTTCACTGCTGCTACATATTTTGAGCAGTGTATTTCAATAAGATTGGGAATTCATTCACTGTACAGCACCTATACTTTTAACTTACTATGAATATTTATTTTTAATTCTCGTATTTTATTTGACTTAGATTGTACTGTGAGCAACTGCAACTTAATAATTCCCCTGAGGGAATCAAGGAAGCATAAACAGTACAACATGCAGTACAACTGTCTGTGTCATAAAAAGTAGAATAAAAAATAGATGCAATAAAATAGAAACAGAACTGATCTGTAGGAGGAAAGGGAAAAATATATAGAAAATATTTTTAATGATATATATATATATATATATATATATATATATATAGATATAGATATGAATGTAGATCGTTGGCTATTGTGAATAAAGTGCAGATGGAGTGACAGGATGTGTGCATTATTAATTAAAATTTCTTTTAACCCGTAAATATGTAAAAAAGCAAGAAAGTAAGTAAACATTTGCATCCAGTCTGGTCTTTTTCCACCGTGACTCGTCCATCACTCACAGATAGTACCTGAAAAACGAGCACCTTTGTGTGTGTCTGTTTGTGTGCCAAACTATCTTACAGAGCTTTTATCCAGTGCTGTCATGGTGTGTATCCGTAAATGCCAAAGCAATCAAACACCAGGATAGAGGCTTAGTGTTTGTGTTCTGCATGTGTGAGAACGAGAACATACCTTTGTTTAGTCCTGATTTATTGACTGCCACCATCATGCTTTTATTATTTTCCCAGCTATGACAGATTGTCTCACAGATTGAGTATGTTCATAAATTTATGCGCCTGTGAATGGTGTGTGTGTGTGCGTGTGCGTGGGGTGGAGGGTGAGTGTCTGTATATCTGCATGTCTATGGATGGGAAAGTGGGTGTATGTGTGTAGGAAAGAGAGAGCATGCGAGAGAGAGAGAGAGAGAGAGAGAGAGATTAGAGATAGACAGAATCTGTGCTCTAGGGAGTGCTGTTGAACAGGCACATTATTGCTAATGAATGCTAACAGGACCCAAACAGATGGCATTTAATTGCATAAAATATGATGTGCAGGCACACAATAAGGCACCATCACTCTGTTTTACCACATATCGAGGACTTTAATTACAAACCTGACCCAGCTTTCACCCTACACAAACACAAAAACTCTCTCTCACACACACACACACACACACACCTTTTTACTGTGCTTTACTGTACTATATATCATTTCCTTTTCTTGTATGGTGTTGTATACCAACACATCAAACTGATCAGGCATAACATTATGACTACCTGCCAAAATATTTTGTTGGTCCCTCTTTTGCTGCCAAAACAGCCCTGACCCATCCTGCACTGTGTATTCTGACCCCTTTCTATCAGAACCAGCATTATCTTCTTCAGCAATTTGAGCAACAGTAGCTCGTCTGTTGGATCGGATCACACGGGCCAGCCTTTTCTGCCCATTTGCATCAATGAGCCTTGACTGCCCATGACCCTGTCACCGGTTCACCACTGTTCCTTCCTTGGACCACTTTTGATAGATACTGACCACTGCAGAACGGGAACACCCCACAAGAGCTGCAGTTTTGGAGATGCTCTGATCCAGTGGTCTAGCCATCACAATTTGGCCCTTCATCAAACTCAAAGCTCAAATCCTTACACTTGTCCATTTTTCCTGCTTCTAACATCAACTTTGAGGACAAAATGTTGACTTGCTGCCTAATATATCCCACCCACTAACAGGTGCCATGATGAGGAGATACTCAGTCTTATTCACTTCACCTCTCAGTGATCATAATGTTATGGCTGATCAGTGCACACAGTGATAAAAAAAAGTCATAATTATTACATTATGCTATCCTATATATAAGGAAGTTTTTAAGTAAGTATTTATCTCTATTGCTACACTGACAAAAGATTACGAACAATCCTCTGAACAAATCAATTTTACAGAATATTCCAGAACAATATATTACACAGTGTTACTTACAGTAAATATCATTTCACTCATATGTTAATTTTCTTAAATGTAAATGTCTATATTTTGTAGCTGAAACTCAAGTCTTACTTCCAGGCTTTACTAAGTTGTATGACCATTAATTCCAGCAGCAGACATTAATTTCTGAATTCCATCCAAAAGTCTTCACAGCAGGAGTCTGTGGTAAATTCTCTTAACTGCGTATCCACTAGTTCTTAGTGAGAAGAAGCAGTTTTGTGTAACCTCCCCCTGGGCAAAATCCGAATGGTTTGTCCCATTTATAGGCATGTCGTGTTGCGACGGCGTGGTGAGCGGATGGGCAGTAAAGGCAGCTTGGCAAGATTACGATGTTTGATGGAGGAGCAGTTAGAGTCGTAGGGGGCAGATTTACACCCCGTTTACAGAAAAAGCCTCGTAAAGTGTAATTAGTGAGGGCCTAAACAGGAGATAGGGTTCCCAGTTATCTAATTAATCACCTTCAGACAGAGTATGCCCCCCTTCAGTGCACACGCACACACACACACACACACACACACGCACACACACACACACACACACACAGTATTCTCTGTGTATCTGTTGGATTTTTTTTATGGATCTTTCTCCTTAAAGGGAAAGTCCAGAATTTCTCGATCTGAACTTTGTCTAGTAGATTTGAAGGGTTTGCAGCAGGCAAGAATTTCTAATGGAAAAGGAAGTGACTCAAAATGGAGTTTTTGGGGCAGTCAGTAAACACTAATGTGCTGACAATCTGACCGACAAAATGTTGAATTGTTTTTGTATTATGTTTGAAAATTGTTAACCATAACTCATTGGAAATCCTTTCTAAATTCTTTTTGAAGGAATTACAAATATTCTGTAAAGTGGTGCCATTACTTTAGCTCTCTAGAGTTGTTCATTGTCACGGCTGTCACAAGCAAAGGCCAGTAATCTAGTGACCGTACTGACAGTGACAAATTTTAATGAAAGATGTATTTTCCAACATGGTGTCAACGAGTCACAATAGCATTAATAAATGATTCTATTAAAAAACAGATTGAAAGGTAAATCTAATGACACGTCTAAATAATTCATAAGAGAAAATGAATAACCTAAAGAGGTCATGGTTGAATTGTCCACTCTTTCTTCTGAACTTTCATTATAACTAATGAAACTGGACAAAAATGATGGTACTCTTAACTTAATATTTTGTTGCACAACCTTTTGAGGCGATCCTCACAATCAAGCATTTTCTGTAACTCTCTATGAGACTTCTGCACCTGTCCACAGGTATTTTTGACCACTCATCCTTAGCAAACTGCTCCAGCTGTCTCAGGTTTGACTGCATGTTTCAGCTCTTTCCACAAATGTTTAACAGGATGTAGATCACGGCTCATAGAAGCCCACTTCAGAATAGTCCAATGTTTTTAGCTGTGTGTTTTGAGTCGTTATCCTGTAGGAGGACCCATGACCTTCTGACACTGGGCAGCACATTTCTCTCCAGAATGCCTTGACAGTCTTGGGATTTCATTGTACCCTGCACAGATTCAATACCATGACACCATGTGGAAGATGCAGCAAAGCAGTCTTAGAACATAACCGAGCCTCCTTTATGTCCCACAGTAGGTACAGTGTGCTTTTCTTTGTATGCTTTTAGTTTTGCATCTGTGAACATAGAGCTGGTGTGACTTTCCAGAAAGTCCAGTCCAGTTCCAGGTCTGATCTGTCCAAAGGACAAGCTTCTGAGAGAAACTGGAAGCTTTTTGGCAAGTCAGTCAATAAGTTAAGGTTACCATCATTTTTGTCCAGACCAGTTTCATTAGTTTTTTTATGTTTGTTTGTTTTTCTGTTGAACCACAATTCAAAAGCAATGTCTGATTTTCATTAGTCAATTTTCAGTAAATGTTTATTTATCATTACTTTTGTCAGTTTCAAGTTATTTCATTGACCATTGTTGGTTTTTCTTTTTGTTAATGGAAGGGTAGCAACAGTATTGGTCAACAAAGTCACAGAATTTATATTTAATTTCACTTTTCCACATTGTAAACAACTGCCCTTGTGGACTTCTATTATATACTGTATGAGTTATGAACGGACTGCATTCGTGTCCTTTCCTTGCTTCCAGAGGAACGTGTCAAACTTCTTGTCTGTAGTAATCGTACAAACAGTACAGATCTAGTGAATAGAGATTAGATTGAGAAACCCTGGAGTATTCCTTTAAGCTTCATCCTGGCAGTAACTAGTATATTCCTGCCCATTATTTTGACAGTTAAAGAGGAGGGATTCATCACCAAACACCCTCTCTGATAACATGAGACAGCAGTGTCTTTTGAAACTCTTGTCAGCTTATCTCCAGATGTCTCAAGAAGCCGTTCCCTCCTCAGAGTGTCTGGAGAGTTACTTTATGGCCTGACATTCTCCATTTAGCTGCTGCCTTTTTAACAAAACTATCAGGGTCACGCTGAGGTCGTTCCAAGTTGAGAAGGTCGTTTCTTATTATGCAAACCCCCATATGCGCTTGCCCTTTTTGCTCTTCCTTCAACCTCCCAAGAGTCCTCCTCTCCACCTCATTCCCTCAACACTGTTCTGTCTTTGCAGTCTCCCAGAACAGCCGAGGAAACAGATGCAAAGCCTCACTGCTGGCCCTCATCAATCTTTGAACTGGCACTTACAGTGTGTGTGTGTGTGTGTGTGTGTGTGTGTGGGTGGGTGTGTTAGCATTCATGAATGGCTAATGGAATAAACTGAAGATGCAATAGTTACAGCAGATACATAAATAAACCTAGATAATTACACAAACTCAGAAGGAAATGGATTACAAGCCAAGCTCTCTAAGAAAAAGAACTTTTTTAAAGTCCAATTACTTGAAACCACAATCTTTTTTGTTTCTATTGTTTTTTTGTTTAGTTTTTTTCAAACAGGCCTCCTAACTAGAGAACCTTCGGCTGTCCTGGAACAGCACAAACTACAGACAGCTTCAAAGTATGCCTTGACCTGGATTTACTCTCCCTCTATCATCCTCTTCTTCAGCTGACACCATTAGTATTGCTGTTATCAACTTGCTGTTCCATTTTCATCACCATTCCTCTCTCTCTCTCGGTCCAATCTCTTTCTTATTTCTTCCTTCCTCTCCTCAAAGATTACAGCCATATATATAAATATATATATTCAGAGCAGTCAACTTTCTTTCCTTGGCAGAAGAATGGATGGGAGCGATGGTGGTATAGATAAGGAAAAAAAGAAGAAGGAAAGTGTGACTGGGGGAAAGTCAAGGACATGTGTGTGTGGAAAAAGGGAAGAAAAATGAGGCAGAGGCTGGGCCCGCTTAATATATTTTGGTTATTTATTTCTCTCCCTCCTCCCTCTTATGAGCTTCGCCCAGGAGTCTTGCTCAACTCAGCACTCTGTGTCCCGGAGGCCAGAGTCTGTGTGTGTGTGTGTGTGTGTGTGTGTGCTCGTGCAGTACAGAAAGAGAGAGCAGCTTTGTCATAACAGTCATCAGTAACTGTCGGGGGCCGATGCCGGGGGCTCAATTAACCCGCGTTCTCATTATCGTGGTGGCACCTCGCGCTTGAACGAGAGAGATCGAGTGAGAGAACAAGACCGAGAGAGAGAGTGAGAGAGGGATAGAAGGGGCCTGATTATTCCCCGGTGCAGTCGTAGCCAATTACGGCGCCCAAATGGAGGGGCATTAATCACGGCCTGAGTGTGGTGGCAAACTCACCGCTATCAGATTCCAGGAGCCCGCAAAACTAATATGTCACTGTCAGCGAGGAGGGGGGGCAGCTGAGAGGAGGTGGAGGGCGCCCATTTAGAGGAACTGCATTAGCGATGCAGCTCTGCTGAACGCCCCGGCAGGGTGATGTGGAGCAAGCCGTCACACATTAGCTCCAAATGTTCCCGCTCTCCTCCTTCTCTGCGTGCACTCGTCTTTTATTCTTCTATCACTCACTCCGTCCTACACCTTTGTCTGGTTTATTGGGGTTGACGTACTGTGAGCGAAGACTGCCAGACGTGGCACAGGAGAAAGGCAGGATGGAGACAGGCAAGGGGAGAAGGGAAGAGTGTAAATGAAAAGCAGCAGTGAGAGAGAGAGAGATTTGTAGAGTGTGGCTTAACCCCTGGATGGGTGGCCACAGGTTTCAGAGTGTCCGAAGAAAGCTTTTTAAAACTTCTTTTGTCATTAGTTGAGGTGTTTTAACTGTACGCCTTGGTTTTTTCATCAATTTCAGCCCACATTTGCCAGCTGAATAGGCTGTAGTAGGTTGTAATCTTTATTATGCAGGTGGCCTGTTTTTCTGTCTCTTTACATGGATTAAGTTGGAACACAAAGGAAAGCCTTCATAAGCTTAAAAGCTTTTCAAACCTGCCTATGCTTTAACCTTTTATTCCACACATCAGCGTCCGTTGGGCCTCCGAATGACAGCTTCGGCGAAAGAAGCTTTCAGTCAATGTTGTGCTAAAAACCTCAACTACACAGGCTACCGTATCGCCCTGACTGCGCGTGTTGAACTAATAAATAAATAAAAACCGTGTGCCGAGGCAGAAAAGGCGAATAAATTACAGAGTAATGATATTAAAAGCACAAAGTCGTTAAGATGCCGACTTAAGACACGATAAATCCAGTCAGGGCTTCCACGGCGCTGAGTAATTATGGCGGATTTATGGGCAGCATTACGTCAGCAGTAGAACAGTTCATTCCCCGTGCTCGCCGCCATATTTCGACCCGCTTTATTAGACGGCCTGACAGGAGGCTGTGAAAAATAGGGGGAAGTTTGTGGGCCGCGGCTTCGCCAGGCACTCCGTCTTTTGTCGTGTCATTCCCTCCCTCTCTTCCCCCGCCATGATGGATTAAGCTCTCGTCGCTGGTTCTCCCGAGTGGGGCGGCCTGGCCCGCTGGTGACACAGCCGAACAGCTTTATCTTCATCGGCACAAAGAGAGCACAGAGGAGAAGGAGGGAGGACGTGGGGAGGGGAGGAAGGCAGGTGTGTGAGGGATGTGCCAGGTAGAGGAGAGAAAAGGGAAAATTTTGGCCATCAGAATCATGTCAGATTATCTTAGAAAAAAAAAAATGTCTGACCCACAGACAGGTAGACGACATTTAAAACTCTGCATAATAAACATTACTAATAAAAGATATTCGTCTAGTGCTGTGCACATATATTTTGATGATAATACATCATCGTCCGTTTGTCAGAGAAAGAAGCTTTAAAATGAACCTGTGCTAAAGAAGGGAGTAGAGAGGAGAAAAAGGAAGGACATACTAATGAGTTTGGATGTATGTGGTTTTGTTTGTTGCTAGGCATGTTGTTATTGCCACACAACATAACAGCAGTAATTACAAGCAGAGTAGCCATTAAAAAAAAGTATAACCCTGTGTCTGTTGTTCATTTTACAACATACAAACACCAATTACAGGCCAGTTCCATGCAAAGAGCTTCGTCTAAATCTGTATTATAACATTATTATCACCAACGTTAGGAAATAAACTTTAAAGGAAAATTCCACCTTTGCATATTAGTTTTTCTCACTGACTTAGTTAATTTTACGTACAATGCCATGTGACTAGTATCATCAGTAGAATTTATCCTTTCCTTTATCCATAAGTAAAGAGACCAATGCAGCGGCACTTTATTCCGTCCAGCTCTCTCACCTCCTCATCAGTGTACTCTGCTTGAACAGATCAGGATCCAAAGTTTGACTTTCATGCTAATACCGCTGCCAACACCAAATCTCACTAAAAAATCTTGCGCTAATACCTGACTTAAGTATGAACAACTGATCCACAGTTCATGCACAGTTCTTCATTGGTGTATTAATTAACACGTCGATGTTAACTAAAGACCTACATGTACTTAAGGGGACTGACATTCACACACACATTTAAGACTCACCTCCTAGTTAAGGTTAGCTCTTTGTTAATTCTGATTTAGCTCATGCTTTAACTCATTGTTAGTTGATATTTATGTTTTAGTTCAGGTATTAGTGCAGGATTATTCATGTACTCTTATAACAAAGTGTTACAGCATACTTTCCATCTTGTAGATTGCTAACTAGCATAGTCTCTACTGTAACTCAAACTATCTATCTATCTATCTATCTATCTATCTATCTATCTATCTATCTATCTATCTATCTATCTATCTATCTATCTATCTATCTATCTATCTGTCTGTCAGTCTGTCTGTCTGTCTGTCTGTCTGTCTGTATATCTATCTCAGCATGTAGCTATTCTATCCATAACAATTTCTCTGTTGGATTTCCCGTTACTATGATGTTGAATGTTTCTGGAAAATGGTGAGTAAGAAAAGAAACTCTTTTGTATTTGAGGAACTTATGTAAATGTCCAGCTATAACATCAGCATGACAGACAACCACTATAAACAACCGCTTCTCTGGGATTAGCAAATTACACTGCACTGACCAACAAATTAACATCAGAATTTCTAAGCGCATTATGGGTGAAATTTTCCTTTAAACAGTCAGTTGAAGCACGAGCGAAACCCGACTCTGAATAATGTCAGTGTGTAATTGTGTAAATATTAAGTCACCAACTATCAATGCGAACCAGAAACACATAAGAAATCCATTTCTCGGATACTTTAACACAAAACATCCAGTTCTTATATACTAGAAAATCAGCTGCATGATTAATGCCGACAAACTCTGCTCACTGGTGTAAGATTTCTGCCTGTAAACACTGTGTCTTGGTTTATTTTAATCTCTCCTGAAAGTGTGAAAGTAACTGTAGATTTTAAAGTTTGGAGACAAGCCATAGATATATATATATTCTGTTTAGACTAAAATTATAATGAGTTGTGATCAAATCCTAAGAAACGACATCTATCCTAATATACCAATATATATAGCAGCCCAAGGCATATATATATATATAAAATACAGTTCAGCAGTATTTGTCTGACATTTAATACAGAGGCATTTATAGCTCTCTGAAACAGTGGTGCAATAACGCTGCATTTCCTTCCAGTCTGAATGGTGATATATTCGAAACAAACACAGGGGAAAATCTTTAGATAAGTGAAACTGTAGCTGCAGGAACACTTCAGTACAATCAGTACAAACTGAAGAGAAACAAGAGAGCAAGAGGAAGTAAGGGCCCACCTGTCAAGGTGATTTTAATAAGCTGCGACACTTTTATTATCATTATTAATTAGCAGTTTTCAACCAGCGGAATGAGATCAATATGCTAGAGTGAAACGAATTTCAACAGGCCGTTCAGATCAATCAGAGCGAGGTTTTATCTACATAACTGCCACTGAGCTCGGCTCGTTAGAGCGCCATTAGGAGCTGCAGGAGAGCCCAGACTGGCGGCATTTTTAATTAGACAGACATAAAAGCAGCAGCCATTTTTCTTTCGCTGCTCACTTCAAATCTCATTTGCAATTTTTTTTCCTTTTTCCTTTTCCCCCCTTTCCGCACATACAGGATCGGATGGAGGCTGCGGCAAGCCAGGGATGCATAAATATACAAACATGTTCACACGTTATATAAATGCATATGTTTTAGCAAACAAGCATGTACTTTTGAAATCTCAGTCTGAATGAAACGCGTACTTGCTCGCACACATAGACTTACTAATCCGTCCCTCAGCTCTTAATCAGACAAGCGTTTAAAATAGGATTAGGCTTTCACTAAAGCAATGCCATATTTCTAAGCAGGATATGTTGCCCTTGTTATGGAACTGAGCTTCACTTCAACATATGAAACCTCTACCTGCAGGACAAATGTGTCTTTTTTTTTATTTTACTTTCCGAAAATTCTCTAGATTATTAATGAGAGATCATTTGAACTTTCGAAGAAATTATGTTGTGTCTCAATCTTAATGATTTCGGGGAACCAAATGAAAAATCATACATTATATACGAAATTTGGAAAATATCTTTTAAAAAAAAGGAATTACAGGGCAATAAACAGATACTGTATTTGTGGCTGAACATGATATTTTTCATACCTGGATTCATGACTGCTTATGTAAATTAACCTATTGTCAATTGTTTTTTAAACTGTATTAGTCTATTCCATAACCAATGCTCAAAGCTTTCACATCAGTTTGTTCCGCGATCACGTTTAGCCTTTATTGGTGAACATTTTTATTCGTTCTAAATTACTCTTGGTAACTCTGGGTAATTGACAGCACAATGCATTAACTGGATCTTTAAAGTAGAACAGACGGATTGCATTGTAAATGTATGAGAGAGAAAGTGACAGTGTCTACGAGAAAAGGGGAGAAATCGAAGCAGAAGCACTCGTATGTAACGAAGCCTAACACATCCACTACATCATGCTGAAGAGGACCATCGGTCACTGGCCCTCCTTTTCCTCCCCATCTCTCTCTCTCTCTCTCTCTCTCTCTCCCTCATTCTCCCTCATTCTCCCTTGTCTCCATCTCCCCTGGCAGCAGAGGCACGTAGCAGGCAGCAGTTAATTCCTGTCTAATTTATTACGCTGCTGCAGCCGGCCCTGAAGGGCCATTAGCAACACACACTGACACAGCACACTGGCCTAGGTCGTAATTTATTGTCTTATTACAGCTCGGGAGCAGCATCAATTAATTATCCATTAAAGCGCCGCTGTCGCCAGGATTTATAGGGGCCGGAGCCGGGGCCTGCCGAGGGCGGATAGATTGCCTTTCAGGGTTGGGGATGAGGGGGGAAGAGCTGAAATTGGGCTAAAAATACAAAAGCTACAGAAGAGCAAGTGGAATTTGTGAACTCTTTTTCTGCTCAGCCAACAGAATAGCCGAAATAATTGGTGAATCATAAGCGCTGCTTACCGTGTAGCTGCTAAAATGATGTCAGGGAGCCTTCTAATGCATCAGCATTGTATGTGAACTTTGCCTAGTTGTTTTAAATTCTTAGGCTAAGTCTCATTTTGGGTTGTATTCATGTGAGATGAATTGCTGTTAAGGTGCTTTGAGTTATTCGATGGATAAATGTAATTAATGCTAAACTGTTTATTCGCCGATGGAGTATCTGTGCTCATTTCCCATCACGTAACAGTACTCATGAAGATATCACGAGATCAAGTCTTTCCTGGCATAATTCCCAGCTATAACACACAACATTAGCATAAACAGTGTTGATGGTGTTAACAATAGTGGACAAGCTGTAAGTCTGATTCAAGACTTTTTTACTGTGTGTTTTTGGTTTCATCTGAAGATTCAAACACAGAAAAAGTTTGAGAAGAAGCTGAAAGTTGTACTCAATGGGAATGACATTACTGAAGAATGTCAGACAGTCTAAGTAGAAATGTGATCCTCTACCACTCTGAGAACCCTCAATCACATTTCATCTCATTTATAGCTAGTTAATCTTTATTTCCCAAAATGGCAGCTGTCTGACTCGTGACGAATCTGTGACGCTTTCGCTTGACTAATCAATAGCTTCACTATTTCTACCTCCACCCATATTCATAATAGCTAACAGCTGAGGTCTGTGAAAGGTTTCAAAGGTTTTTTTCATGAATCTGTTATAACTCTAAAATGCTTAGGACTTAGGAGAATAATTCCAGAATCTGAAATATTTCTTAATTGTAAGAAATTTGATCATAACCCTATTTGTCATTTGAACATTTTAACATATGCTTCATGTTTTATTTTGTCCTGCAGCGATACAGACGTTTGCACTTACTCTACTCTTCAGCTCACTTGGCAAAGAAAGTAAAAAAACCGTGCGGTGAAGGATTTGTTGCTGTACAGTACTACAGCCTCGCTGCACTGACACAAAGGACAAAAGTGAGTAAAAAAATAAATAAAATAAAAGTACAGATAAAATAAACAAATGCTATCGACTTTCATTTTAATTTCCATTAGCACTGCAGTGATTTATAACTGTGGTGCACACAGATGGTGATTAATCTCCCAGTTGACCTGCACTGCACAGCTTCATGAGGAATAACCTCTGTGCTTTGAGAAGGGCACAAACCTATTCAGTGTCATTAATAACCCTGAATTATCCTTTGCCCATAAAGCACACACACACACACACACACACATACACACACAGCCTCATTTCTGAGATGGTGTGGAAATATATTTGGAGCATTTCATCAAGAGCAGTAAAAGGTTTGGCTAGCTAACCAACCTCCCCTAATGTGCTTCCTTCCCTGGACCCTGGACTACAACAGTGTGCATGTGTGTTTCTTTAAACAGAAACATCCTCTCACACTTCTTCATATGCATGCGCCCAAAGAAACACACACACACACACGCCTTAGTAATGTAAACAGCCAGGCTCGAAGTGGGTCCAGTGCTTTGCCCTGGCTTCAGAGAAAACAGGGCTGTTTTTGCCTCTGACAGAGAGGATGGATTGCTTCCATTACTCTGTACAAGGAGCACATTCTGTGGTGATGAAGGCCTGGTAAATAATGGGATAAAGGAGGGAGGAGGGCGCTAACAAGCCTGGGAATCCTCAGCTAATGGGGTCGAGCCACAGCCTGGCAGTCGCCTAGCAAATCAAAGCCACTGCAGACGCACCTGTCAATCCTCAGGTACTGATGGATTATGTACGACAACGCGGCCAATGTTCGGCTAGGTGTGTCAGAGCGTGTGCAAATGTAGATGTGTTTATTTATTTGCAAGGTAGTTACAGACATACAATGAGCTACGGAGTCAGCAGCTGCCCGGAGGATCCTGTGTAGCAACAGCGCCCCCACGACACACATACAAAAACATCCTCTGTGAACGTTTAATGGTTCTAACCCTGAACCCAACAGAATTTAGGACTCTTGTCATCTGTAATTTCCTGACCCACATTAAATCTTGTCATCATTGTATCATAAAAATCATCACTTGTAGTCAACAGTATGTTTCCAAACAGCATTGCGTCCTTGATAGCTGGGTGAGACGGCTAGCGGGAGCAATTCTTGGAATTATTAAAAAAACACTGAGTGCTAGAAAGTCTTTAACACTTCATTTTTTCATCTCCCCCGAGCCGCCTCTGGACAGGAAGTGGGAATGACTGCTTCCTGCCGCAGCACGCTTTGAATCGAGGCTGAGGGGAGCCAGGCCAAGTTCGCTTCGGTTCCTCTGTTGCTCGGTTCCTCAGCTCTCAGCAGCCCTCGTGTGATCTGTGACGGAACGTTTCCACTCGCCTTTCATGTGTGATTTAGCGTTTCCCAGGCTGAGTGATGGGATTAGCTTTCCTTCCGGACATTTCCGAAGCCCGTCCCCGCACTGCGCCAGAGGTAAAAGATGTCTGCCTGGAACAATGGTGCTGAGCGGGGCGGCTCTGTCGATAATGGAGATGAAAGAGAAGCAAAGCTGACACTCTCCTTGAACCAGGTTGTGGTGATGCCTGAAAAACACTGCATTCAACTATGTCTCATTCCTTCACATAAAAATCTTTGACACAGTACATCAGGGTGCCACATGAAAGCATTTGCATTACATAGAAGCCTAGTATATGGTTTTGTATTAACGGCTACGTTGGAGTAACTCTTCCTGTGCTTTATTGAAGCCATTGTTTTAACTCTTCCAGCTGGTTTTTCCATTTAGAGTCGGTACACAGCACTTCAATGGCACATTTCTAAACCAAGCTCCACATCAATCCCCTCTCCCTTAGGGAAGCGCTTTACTTGTCCTGGCTTGTCTGTTATTGCTCTGAGCACGAATGATAACGATCTACAGAGACTGCACTTGACACTTGTGAAGATATTAAACCTTTCTGCCCTTCAGTCTTAGGATATTGTTACAATCTAAAATTCTTGATTTTTGTCATCGGCATGTGGGTGGGCTTTCATAAATTCCAGTCTCTATTTTACGTAATATATCTCATCTAAAGCAATCTAACAGCGTGTCTCGTCTTTCTTCTCCCTCGGTTTTGACCTCCTCGTCATTATTTATCATCCCTCCGTTTCCTCATCCGTCTCCCCAGCCACTTTCCTCCCACTCTTTCCTTTCGCTAGACAGAATGACTTTTGCGAGAGACAACTGTGTAACAAGGATCTATTGGAATACAGTCTTCATCTTATCGCAGATTTCCACGCCAGGGAAAGAAAAAGAGGGGCGATGTAACTTAAAGACAATGTAAATATGCCTTCAAAGTGTCTTTTGATGCCTAAAATAAGACGTTTGACCTTTAGCAGGACAACCCTCACAGGAACGACTGGGTTTAAACAACTATTCAACATAAGACACTGATTATATACAGACTGTTGTTATTGTTTGAACAGGACTAGAGGACAAGTCTAACAAAGAGCCTTGGCAGGGACAGGAGTGTCGAGAGAGAGAGAGAGCGAGAGAGTGAGAGAGACAGTTCCCCCTGTCACTTTTTCCCATAGCTGCTTTAGCAGGCGAGCCCATTTGGACGGGGCTGTGTCCATGAGAAAACGCTCACCTCGCACTTGCAGCCTCTCTCATCACCCGGGCGCATGGTTTTAATCACGTCTCAGTGATTTATTGAAACAGCAGAGCCGTGTCACCTCGCTTCCTTTCATTTCTCCGAGTGTTTGTGTTCCTCTGGGTGATAGATTTATCTCCGCACAACGTCAGCATGACTAATCAGCTCTCAAATACCACATGCAGATGTGCTGCTGAAAGACATCCCCCAGCAGCCTGCCACACTCTCTCTCTCTCTCTCTCTCTCTCTCTCTTTTCTTTCTCTTGCTTCAGAGTTTTGTTGGTTTGCAGTTTGGTTGTTTCAAACATTTTCTCTTTCTCTGCTGTCCTTTCTTGTTCCTTTCTTTCTAAATGTTGATAAGGAATAATTGATATTGTTATAAACATTGCATTCAAATATTATTCTTATTTTATTTTTGTTGTTTCAAAGGTACACTCATCTCCTTCTTTCTTTCTTTCTTTCTTTCTTCTTATGATTCAAGGTGGTCTATTCATCTCTTTCTTGTTAATCCTTGTTTATTTCTTAATGTTTTCTTTTCTTACTTTCTTTCTTATGAAGTCAAATGCATTCACTCTTCTGTCATATAGTTTTTCCCTTCTTTCTTTCTTTCTTTCTTTCTTTCTTTCTTCCTTCCTTCCTTCCTTCCTTCCTTCCTTTCCTGTGTTTACTTCCATCTGTATTATTTATCTGTTCACTTAAACATGTTGTTTTCATTCTGTCAGTCCTTCTTACATCTGTGTGTGTAATACCTTAACCCTGCTTGACAGATATGAGTTAAAACAGGTGTGTGTGTGTGTGTGTGTGTGTGTGAGTGAGAGAGAGTGAGAGAGAGAGAGAGAGAGAGAGAGAGACAGAGTGTCTGTATGAGTGCATGAATAAACTTTGTCCTTGTCGAAGAGTTGTGTGAAATCCTTGGCCCCTGTAGGCGAGGCAGTGTACTGACAGTTTGACAGGCCGCCCTGACTGACGTGTGATCTGTCCAAATTTCAGCCCTCATAAATCTACCTGTCAGAGAGGCTGACTTGAAAGGGCCCAAGCCCCTACGGCACAGCTTTAACACGACTACAGTGCTGATGGAATTCTGTAGGCTGGAGAATTATAGCTGTCACTGAAGAACGCCTACATCCCAGCTGAAGACTTGGCTGTCTTTCTTGTCTCTCAACTCTCACGTCTGCTTCTCCCTCACCCTGTCTCTCACGTCCTCCCTCTCTCCACTTAAATCTTTCTGTCAGTCAGTCTTTCTTCCTTTCTCTTTCTTCCTCTCTCTCTCTCTCTCTCTCAGGTCAGACACGCATCTGCACATCTTGTTCCATTTCTAAGTTTCTGCCTGCCAGTCAGACTTCTTTTGGAGAGTTAGAAACCACTATTACATCAATGTTAATGTCAGTCATTAGCTTGAAATATTGCACTCGAAGAAGGTCGTCTGGGGTGAATCTCTGGTTGGAAGTGGATAATTTGCTTGTAATTTATTGGCAGTTTCACCTCAATCATGCGAACGTAAAGGGCTGCGAGCAAAAGTCTGCTTTCGTCTTCCCTTGTCAAAACAAGGAGATCTGCGCTTTGCGTTCTCATTTTCTTCCGATGCGAAACGACATGAGGAGCATTTGCATATTTCTACAACTGCTCTTAAGTGTGGCCTGTCGCCAAGGTAAAGACTATTCCCTGAGTGGAATGTCTAATAAATATTAAGCGTGTGTTTTCAGACGCTGGCTGTGGCCAATCTGTTTGACAGCTCCATAAACAGCAACAATTTGCCTCTGATCTTTTCGAGAGATGCTTCAAGTGGAAATATGTGAAATGTGTTAGAAATTTACTTTGGCCCAAAAAAATAATAATAAAAAATTCCTTTACCCCTTAAAAAAAAAATCAAATCCTATTATTTTAGTTATTTATCTTAACTATTATTTTGATTCAGGTAATAAAAAATAGTCCACTTGATGTAAACACTTAGGCCCTGATTTAAGATTCCAAGTGTGCTGCTTTGCATGTGCAAGGGGCTAAATTAAACAGGCAAAAAAGTAGGTGTGCTGCAGGTGATTTACAAAGAATATTTGTGTGAATTGCGTCATGTGCAAAGCAGGGTTAGAAAACAATATGTAAATGTGGTTGTTGCATGTGCTATTTCTTACTTGATAGCTGCTGCAAGTAAAACTGGAAGCATAATTGCGGATCCAATATAACGTTGATTTAAGGTTACGATGGTTTGAAAAACGATCCAGAGTAAAATGCGAAAACAAATGAGTGCGTGTTCTGTTCACGGAAGGGGGGTAAGAGTGAGTGAAAATTTATTATTAAAGGCTCGCCGCTAAATGAGGTTGGATTCAGAGGTGAGAAAGTGCCCTGTAGACAAAACCTTTTGATTATTTTGAGATTACGGAGACATCATTTTGACACACCTTCTCATTAAACCCTTATAAATTATAGTTTATTATAGATAGGTTCAATTAAAGACTTTCGGTGGTATTTATTTGTCCACAAAATCACCGTAAAGCTCCATGTGTATGCTAAATAAAGCATTTTAATCTTCAGTAGACTCTCAACATGTAATCTTCAGTAGACTCTCTTAGTACATTAACTTGTCTGTTGTTTTTTTGGTCATTGTTTACATGTTCGAGTTTACATGCGCTTTACATATACAAACCTTTGGAAGCTTTAGTGCTTAGAAGCCACTGTGACACTAAAGCTCTCGAGTGTATTTTATGAGAGGGAGGAATAAGAGACTGGGTTAGATAAGGTTTTCTGTACAATAAACTGTACAAAGGAAAACAAATGTTTAGAATATGTAAGACTAACAGAGAACCAAATATTTAGGCACCACGTATTTCACATGACCAGAATTCCACCTGAAGACCTGTTCAGTCCACACTTAAGTTCTAAGCTGCATCCGAAGATCCTTATTAAACATTTTACACTATTCCCAAGGAGCAGCATGTCCAAATTCTCAGTATTCTTGAACCAGAAGGTAAGAAATAGCTGTGTGATCTACTGCTTATGCTGAAATATCCACCATATTGACCGATCAGTTCCTCAAGAGCTCGCGGTTGCTGTTAAAGAAAGGACTGTCCAGTGTCACCCAAATGAGGACGAGGTTCTCTTCTGAGCCTGGTTCCTCTCAAGGTTTCTTCCTCATATCATCTCCAGGAGTTTTTCCTCACCACAGGCTTCTCATTAGGGATAAAATAGTAACTTGACTTTATCATTTTTTTCTTATCATTGCTTTGAGACAATGTCCATTGTTAATAGCGCTATACAAATAAACTAAATCAAATAGAAAATATTGCGGAGCCACGCTGCCATATCCCATGAGAAACAAAAAGGCAGAAGTCACCACATCAGCTCTCTTTAAGTGCATGTGCTATAGGTGTACATGTTCCTTGTGGTTAAACCGTACCCTTTTTAACAACACCTGATTAAATGTTGAAGGTTTAAAGAACAACTAAAAACCAAAACAGGTTTTGGTGGGTAGTCTGAGATCGTAGGTCACATGACGATGCCAACATGGCGGAATTGTACACACCTCTAGTATCTGGGAACTTCATTGTCATGCTTCTGTTGATGCTGTGTTTTGTTTGTCATTTTGCTTTCCATAGCCTTGCTCACAGTCTGTAGGCTTTCCTGCTTTGGTTTGCATTAACCGTTTTGTTGTTCTTTTAACACCTTCCACAATAATAGTCTGCACCTGCATCTGCTGCCTCGAACAAATCCCCGACGTTAGGGATGTTGAATGTCATTTCAGAACACGCTTAGCATTGGCATGTTACATTCATCAAGCTAAAGGAAACTAATAGACAATGTATGTGGTTACAAGAGTCTAGACTAGTTATGAAGTCTGGAGCTGCCAACAGCTAAAGCGTTAAATATAAATTAATGAAACCATGGGGATTTTAATCATGGGAGTATTTTAGAGTGAAAATAAATGTTTTTAATGATGTGAAACGTTATATACCAGATCAATCAGTTTTGATATTGCTCTGTTTAATTAGTCAATGGGGTGAAAAAACAGCAAATCAGAATATGAGCAACATTCATTTATTTTTTGTTTGTTATATATATATATATATATATATATATAAATATATAAATGTAAAGCGTAGACTTTTAATCTTAGATCTTCAATAGTAAATGTCTTGCTGTTCAGTTAATTACAGTGGCCGAGAAATGCAAAACAAACGAACAAAACTGAAAAAACAAGGACGAATCAGACAAAGCGGAGAAGGCAGGTATAGTTTGCAAATGGAATTCTTCCCTCTGATTGGACAAGACATGGGTCATTCAGGATATATGGGAAGTCCAGCAGTAGCTGCAGCAGTAGAAAGTGGATTGGTGTGTGTATGAACACAGCTCTGCTCTTATAGCACTCCTTACATTCTTTAATCTGGAATAGTTTGCTCTTCCAAACATTCCTGTGTTCTTCAGGTGTGTTTTTTGAGATCGCAAACTAATCTTTATTCCATGATACACTATCAGTATATCCAAAATCACACCATATGATAAGGTCCTTCCTCACAGTAGCACAGTTATCTTATATCTTATATTATCTTATATTATACTTATATTATCTTATATATATATATATATATATATATGTTAATGTTCTTTAACAAGATTTAAAGTTGCACTAACAAAAATAATGGTTTAAAGTGAAGACAGAACTCCACACATGTACAAGAAATAAAGTTAGATACACAATTTCCTACTTCCTGTATATCCTGAGTTACAGATATCTCGTCCAATCAGAGGGAAGAATTCCATTCGCAAACTATACCTACCTTTTCCGCTTTATCTAATTCGTCCTTGTGTTTTTGGATTTGTTCATTTGTTTTGCACTTCTCGGCCAGCGTAATTAAGTGATAACAAGGTCTAAATAAGAAATAATGTAGAATGTAGATAAGTAACAAACTTAACCATTAAATAACCTTTGAACCTCAGCTGAACTCATGACTACCTCAGGGCTGAGTCTGCGCTAACAAACCTGCACTCTGATCACTCTCGTTTTGCCCTAACCCTGACACTGCCCTCTCTGCTAACCTCAGGCCAGAGAAACCCCAAACACACACACCCCCAGAAACACACACACACCTGGCTTTCATTTTACAGTTTTTATTGCAGGCTGTAAGTAAGGGGGTTGGTTCACAAAGAGAAAAAGCATGAATGAGAGCGTTTTACAAATCAATTAAATCTAGAGTTTATTTAACTCCTTACACTCCTAGGACACGATTCCCATTTGTCATTCTCATCACTTTATACTCTTTGCTGTAGACAATAATTTACAGAACGTATTGAATTGTTGTAAGATGAGTGAGTGAGTAATAACATGAGGCATTAAGGGATTACACTGAACTGGGAGTAATTACTTCATGAGTACAACCTTGTGTTAATCAGTCCTTCCCTCACATGCAGCTGTAAACTTTTGACCCTACAGTCTGTCCGTGCCATGACCCCACTCCAAACTCACTCTGTCAGTCACTGAGTCATTGAGTTCCTCCTGCTACACACACACACACACAAGCACACACACATAAGGGCCATCAAAGTCCAGCTCCAGCTGAGCAGGTGAGACAACAAACAGTGATCTATTCTGCAAAGTGGCAGCTCATTGCTCATTTCCCAGAAACACACACACACACACATGAAAAGTAATTCTAAGCTAAAAATAAACAAATGGATAAATAAATACTGCAAGAATGAACTGTACACTTTGGGAGGTTCATGCTGATACATGAGGTTTATTCAAAGTCGTTCAGACAAACAGGAAGTGTGTTCATACAAAAAGGCCATGAGAAAGTTGTGTGTGTTCAACTGCTGTCTTCATTCAACACTGACCCTTTTACTACCTGCTCAACTGGTTCTGTTGTGGCACAAAAGCCATTAGTCAAATGTGTGTGTGTGTGTGTGTGTGTGTGTGTGCATGTGTGTGTGTGTTCGTGTGTGTGTTCTATTCCTGTCAGCCTTTTAATTTATGAACTTTCCCATCTCAGTGCCACAGGGTCTGCCTTCTCAGTGAACTTTGTAGGAATGTACTACACACACACACACACACACACACTAAGTATCTACTTAGACAAAACACTCTTTCATATATTTCACTGACTGCAGGCACCCAGTAGAGCAGAGCAGTCAAATCTTAACCAGCATTGGCACCCGTGATATATTACTGATGACATGCACGTGTGTATGCGTGTGTATGAAAGTAATCCAATTACCTACTTCACACAAAGACAGGACGGTTGGTTTGTAGATTCAGACAACTCACTTACCTTAGAACAACACGGACACGACCTGGCTTCCCTCGACGCGTATGAATCGAATTAAACTCAACAACAATGACCTAACACGCAGCGCAAACAGCATAGATGTGAGAAGAGATGAAAAGCTTAACCCATTCTGAGAAAGATCATGCTTATTTTAAAGAATAGATACCATCAAACTTGAGTTATAGAGTTATTGAATTTCATCATCAACTCAAGAGGCTGGAGTTCAGGCATTTCATATGACAAGTGACTTCATGTGAACTCTTTAACTTTTTGGGTTTGGGGAGAATTCTTTACACCAAATAACTTTCTACAAAACTTTAAAAGAAGTAAAAGGTGTATATTATTTATACTTTCAGTAATTCAGCTTCTCATAAACCTACAAATACATACATGAGTCCACAATCATGGCAGCCCCTACTGAGCTGAATAGTGCAATCCCTTTGACTAGCTTCTCTTGAGGGGAAAATAAAGATGTTCTTACGTAACTGATCAGTGTTATCAAAACTCTTTAATAACTTCATGAAAGGAAAGCTACTGAAACATGATCTCTTGGAAATATTCTATAAATTCATGCATGCAAGGCCAATGTACTTCTATTTCATTTGACTTTATTTAACCCTAATGAAGTCACTAACAATTCCTATCGCACAAATTGAGCTGCCTGACACTATGTGGACCTCCTGACATGTCTCATGTCACATGGAAATACTTCGCAGCTTATTCGATTTTACATTCCAAAACACCAGACTTTAGTTTATCGCACAGCAGGAAGGCACATACTTCAGATTTCCCTTTACCCTTGAAACAAGTTTGTTTGTATGAAATGCTTTCTAACTTTGGAGACATGTATTTGTATTAAGGACATGCGAGTGGAGAGTCAATCAAAAGATTCCCAACGGCAGCACAAACCAAAGCAAAGCTGATCCAGCTGCTCCTGTGCCAAGCGCATGCCATCTCCTGTTATACACTCGCACTCTCATCACCCTGGTGTGGAAATCTTTTTCCACACACACTCATACACCATTTATCTTTGACCTGTGTGTATGTGTATTTTTCCTTTATTTTGTCCCCCGTCCATATACACCTTGGCATTGGTTCTGTAATATTCTGGAACCAAATAGAAAGTGTTGTTTCAGGAGCATTTTTCGGTGGAATTGTTTTGAGACCCGGTAACTGTGAAGCTTGTTTGTATATAATTTCCATCATTTTTCTTCTCATCAAAGCATTTAGTAAGTCCTCATGCCTTGTGGATGAGGGCAGAGAAACCCTAGATGAACCCACTACCATGGGGTTTGAAGTTTCCTAGAATAAAGTTTATCAGTCAAAAGAACTTAGTGTTGATTAAGGGATCATGAGGACTAAACCATGCCAACGAAATGCCTTGCATAAAAAAAAATAGAAAGTATTTGTCCTTCTGAAGGATCTCTTATAGGGTCTTTGTATGTTTTAGAGAGCTAGAACCATTAAGCAAGCTATAGTCATCAGTCTCCGTCACTGCATCTTCTCTCTTCCTCTTTTCCCTCTGAACTTCTGACCTCCCCTCTGGTATGGCCACCAAAAGGCTGCGAGGCCGCTGGACGTCCTGTTTGGGCGGCCCTGCCCTGTGATTGACAGATGGCATGATCAGAGGGAGGAGTGAATCTGCACCAGTCCCCCACTGAGAACAGGCTCCTGCTAGCAGTGTTCCAGCTCCTCCCCGAGCTAACATTCCCTGCTGGGTGACTTTACCATTCCAAAAGGTGCATAGGCGCTTCATTTGCACCAACACAACAACAACAAACAAGGCTTGTGAGTGATATGGGGGCCGCTGTCATCGCCTGTTGCTATTGATTGGCACTTCAAAGCCAACGTGCCCTTGTGACCCAGAGTTAACTGAGCCTGCTGGCTGCCTGCTACATAATATGAAGAATGGGCATGTGTTCCATTACAAGTAAGCCGTTTTGTTGTAATATTAAGTGATACACATCTGTCGCGGTGACGATGTACAAACATGACACGCTCACAAACAAACTAGGAGGCTATAAACCAAGGTGAGTAAGGGGGAAATGAGTGTGTGTGAGGAGTGTGAAAAGAAATCAGCAGGGGACTGGAGAATGTGTGTGGGGAGTATGAGAGCAAATCAGTGGCTTGTTCCCTTCAGATCTGCTCAAATTCACCTCTCGAAGAGTGACGAGTGAGTGGATCAGTGTGTGAAACTTCACCTCCGCTGACAGTTCGTGCCCAGCCTCCAAGTCACCCGCATCCCCTCCAGCTCATCTTTTTTCATTGGAGGATATGGTTTCAGCTGTTGCCTTTCAAATAGTCCGGGCTTGTATACTCCCAGGCAGCTTAGGGAAGACTAGATGAAGAGCTAAGAGACGCAACGAGACAAGGGCTGTCAAAGCATGACTTTGTACCACTGAGACAGCAGACGATAAGCAGGTTCTGAATTAATTACGCTACAGGCCTCGTCACAAAATGGCTGGTAGCTTAGGGCCTCTCAGTCTGCCTGAAAGTGCTGACAGAGATGTGCGTCTCTCTTGTTTTTTTTTTTTGTTTTTTTCAGCGCTTCAAAGGTTATCATGGGGCTGGGAACGCAGGAATCAGAGAAGCCAGTGGGATAAATTAGACTTGAGAGACTTTGATGGGCCAAGCACATGCCGAAAGAGGCTTTCATAGAAAAGTCTCATCTCTGCTATCAGGCATCTTCTCCTTTTATTGTGTTTGAAGATTTGTCAGAAAACACAAACTCATTAAGCAGCTTGCTAAATCTCAGAAGACTGATGTAAAGACAGTTTTTTCATAGATGTTATGTTTTCGTGTGTACCTGTCTGTATTGCTTCCCCACTCCAACAGGGGCTTGTACACCTGAGGCTTCAAAGACAAGGACAAGGCAAGAGAAACAGGAGATGAGAGGACAAAGCCAATAAGTGAGATGTCATCTTTAATGTCAGCCACAGAGAATTTTCCTCTCTATTTCATTCTTCTTCTGTGTTCTCATACCGGTACTGTAACATTACCCTAGCTGCCCTAGGCAACAGTATGTCAGTTGGTATTGGCAGGAGTGACAGTGAGGAAGAATCCCATCGGTCAGGCAGACGAACAAGAAAACAGAAGACGAGAGAAGGAGAGAGAGAGAGAGAGAGAGAGAGAGGGAGAGAGAATCACATCAGAGACTGCAGCTTGGCCAGGATTAGTCTTGACATGCTGTGTCCTGGGACTCCCTGCTCTAACCATCTCATTAGCCTCTATCTCAACACAAAACACTGCCCTCTGCTAAAGTGCCACTCTGTCTACTTTACTCAAAGCACAATCCATTTTCATTTGGATCGCCTCATGCTTCCCAATTGAATGGCTACACAACAAAGCAGCTATCAATTACTCGTGTAGTTTTGTTCTCAGTGTTCTGCTCAGTTCAAATCCAAACTGTCAGTAGGCCATTTCTCAAGTCTTGCATAAACCTAAAGAACTACTGGCTGCTTGAAAAAGTTGTACTCAAGCTGGCAGCTGCCACAAAATTATGGTTGACAGCCCACTTTGGTTTTGTAAAACTCCCAAATGTGCAAAACCGCAAAATTGACTTCATCTGCAATATGTAGGCCTGTGTTGTTTTATATATTTCTGAGTACCAAAAGGGAGAAACAGAGGAAGAGACAGGGAGAGAAAACTACATGAAATAAAATAAATACACATGCTGCCTTGGATCCTTGTGACAGATGTTTAAACACAGCTGATAAATGAGCCTCATTTCTTGTATTGGAAAGACCACGTATTTCATTCAAGCTTATTTTGGCATATCAAATCTCCTGGCATGTTGATGCTCTGCCACCTGCTTACTTCCAAAGTAACCATTCATGTCAAAGTGGTGTATTTTAGAATATGTGGCTCAGAAGGATTTGAACCAAATTACACCCTTTTCATCATGGAACGGATGATACATGGTCATAATTAAGTCAAGGTAATTTACTGTAAGCGCAAAAAGAAATCCAAGATCTTTTCCATGCGTGTTGCACTTTTTCCCCTCTTCTCTGTACGCTTGTATATCAAAATATCATCAAACTGTCTGCTGTCACACAGAAAAAGATGGATTTTATTTTGCGCCTGGATCCTCTCAAGGTTTTTTTCCTCATTACATCTCGGGAAGTTTTTTACTTTGACATTATTGACCAGATTCTTGACAATTATCAACCAACACCATGAGACTAACATTGTAATTCTGTAAAACGAAACCTCGGCATACGACTGACCTCCCTTGCGAATTTTCACCTTAAGAATGAAAATTTTACAATATATTAGCATCAGCATACAAAGCAACTTCAGCATACGAACGAACCGAACTGAACCGAAAGGCGGCTAAGTTGCGTGTATGTCCTGGAGCCATTCAAAACTTGTTAGCATCAGTGGAAAGTCAAGGGAAGCCAACTGAAGAGAGTTTATGAATTATTTTTCAGTCAGTTAAAGTTGTTTGGAAACAGTCAATCCATGATACCAACGTTGCCTTCAGAATGCGTTCAAAAGCTAGGTGATTTTTGGGGTGTTTTTTTGTCGACAGATTGGTGGCATGGGTGGTCTGTTCTATTTTTAGCCCAAGCTTGGTGGCATTCCATCTTGACATGGTATGCTTGGCTTGGGTCAGTTCTTTGTAAGCAGCTGTACATTTTACACACGCTTCGTATTGGGAATATTGGTCATATTTTTGGGCGGATTATCAGCATTTACATTTTTTCTGATGGGAAAATTCGTTTCGCAATACAAATTTTCACCTTTTTGCCAGAACAAATGAATGCAGAGGTTTCACTGTACTAATATGTATGGAACGGATATGGGTATCTAAAGCCAATTCATAGAAAAAACGGCCATGTTATTCCACATTCATGTGCTCTTAGAGACTAAATCTCATTTTCCATAGACAGTCTTGAGTTTCGATCATCCTCTAGGCCTTCTTGGCTGAATGTTTTGGGTAGTACATGGTTCTCATCTCAGCAATGAAGTTGAGGTGTTTAATACCCACTAAGATGCCACTACCATGTTATTGTCACTGGTGTGCTGAGAATGGCCTGGTCAGTGGCGTCCTTGAGGTGATGAACAGGTTATAAAAGGACTGACACATTGTACATAGCAACAGACGTTTATTGTACAGTTAAATCTAGCTGCCTGATAGAAATGACAAACATTAAAAATTGTGCTCTATCTGATTTTTTAGTCTACATAAACTACACAAGTTTAGTTCCAAAATGAAACCCACTTCAAGCGGAGCCTTGTTATACAGCCAAAAGCCAGGCTTCCAGACACTTCCTTTGGCATTCCTAATGCTGCTTAAGGCTGGACATTTTCCATATAATTTCCTTCTAATGACGAACATCACTCAAACAGCCATTTGAATGTAAGCAGCCCATTTACGGAGGTACATCTGAACCTCTGATCCGCCAATGCCTTCCTACATATAATGTTTCCTCATGTTCTTTGTCCTTTTACAAGTCCCTGAGGATAAACTAAACTTCATGACTCTACTACTCTCTCTCTCTTTTTTTCCTCCTCTCATTCCTTCTGGCCCTGTAAGCTTCACATTCAATCAGAGTGAAGCCTAACCCTCAGTCTTTGATGGCTCATTTGACCACATGTGGCCCTTGGCTCTCTTTTTCCCTGTGCCAGATATAATAACTTCTTTAGCCCCAACTATTTCATAATTTTACTAGGGCATTTTTCACTGTCAGGGTCAGGGTTTGTAGACTCATAAACCTATTTGGAAGGTCACATGCTTTCATGATTCACTTGCACTCTACAACTTTAGTCTGGCACCCCTGCCTATGTGAGCCCTTTCATCCTTATTCTTAAACCAGATTCTGAAGGTCTGTGTGGCTATAACTACCTAATAAAGCACCATACGATGTTGGTTAGAGGCGTCTTTAATATGGCGAAGTGTGAAATATTCTTATGACTCAAGCTCAGCAACATTTCAGTAGCAACCATTTATTATTGTTAGCCAAGCACTGATTCACTTATACTGAATGCTAGGGTGACCACGATGTAATGTGTTCAAAGGAACAACATCAGAAACTTACAATATACTCTGAGTTATATTTTTCTTTTACAAAGTGAGATAATGGATTACACATGGCAGCATCTGCTGTAATAGGAATATAATCAATGATGGTGTCGGTGTAATGCGGCCTTTTCAGTGTTTCAATCAGGTTCATGTTTACTTCTTACAGGAAAAAAAGTAGTGGCAGTGTGTTACTCCCCTACGGTGGCTGAGAACAAACATATATTTATCTTTATGAGAAAATGGAGTTTGAGGAAGGACGTTATCATATGGCGTGATTTTGGATATACTGATAGTGTATCATGGAATAAAGATTAGTTTGCGATCTCTAAAAACACACCTGAAGAACGCAGGAATGTTCGGAAGATCAAACTCCAGATTAAAGGATGTAAGGAGCGCTATAAGAGCAGAGCTGTGTTCATACACACACCAATCCACTTTCTACTGCTGCAGCTACTGCTGGACTTCCTGTAGATCCTGAGTGACCGATGTCTCATCCAATCAGAGGGAAGAATTCCATTATACCTACCTTTTCTGAATTGTCGCTGTGTTTTCATATTTGTGATTTTGTTTTGCACTTCTTTCACACAGCAAAACTTTAATGCAACAAAGTCGTTAAACATATAGCTATCAGGCAAAAACAGTAGCTGCTCTCTCCTTTATGTTGGTTAGGAAGAATAGCATCACTGAGACCTAATCAAATCAGAGTAGATAGCAAGCCTTCACTTCCAATCAAGGCACTTGAAGTCTGACACGCTCCTCTACCTTTGATATCTCCGTCTCTAAATGACAGAGAGTGTCAGTGTGTCAGATTGTGTTCCTCCATAGTAATGACAGAATTGATCGTCTGTGTGGTGGTGAAGCTTCCATGCCCTTTTGTTTATTTTGTATTGTGCATTGTATTGTATTGTCTTATGGAAACCTTATGTAGCTGCATGTGATTTGCATTTTTCTATCCCTTATATCAGATAAAGTAGTTCACAACCACAAAAAAATACATAAATAATTAAAAAGACTGTACTTTCACGGTGGCTTGCTGTTATTTTAAAACATTTGAATGTTAGAATTGTAACGTGGACCATTATTCTGAATAACATATTTCTCTCTCTCTCTCTTCCCACACCTCTGCTTCTGTTTGCATAGTTTGCATATCAAGCTTTCACTTCCAGTTGAGGCTTTTACATCTGACATGTTTTTCTCTTTGATATTCCACTTTCTAAATGAAAGATAATGTCAGGCTGAGAGTGTGTTTTACCTCAGTGCTCACTGAATGGATCCTATGGTGGAAATTAGCTTGTGTCTATTTTGGTGTGGGCTCTGGAGCTCTTGTGAGTCTTTCTGACCCCTTAATATCGCATCACATGTCTGATCTTTTTCCTGTCTGCCGTCTGAACTCTCATCATGTGTTCCTTTGCCAATCTGTCACACTTAATCGGTCAAGAAAGAAAACATTAAAAAGGAAAGGCTGTGAGTGCTCCAGGAAAGATTGCAAAAGAAGAAGCAGTAGAAGAAAAAGAAAAGAAAAAAGGGGGAAATCACTGCTGTGCAGCGTGTTTAAGCTCTGAATAGCTTTCATTCTTGACTGCAAGAGCATGAACAGAGAGCAAGGGAAAGAGATAAGAGAACAATGCTGCTGTTGTTGTTGTTTTTTTTTTTTAATCTGAAATAAATCACTGGCCCCCCTTGCTTTGTCAGGCACTTTGGAGTGTGCAGGAACTTATAATGGATGGCTTGTAGGTCTGTTGCAGAAACAACACTCTTGAAATGCAACCAGGAAAACTATTATACATTTCACTTCTGGTCATAGATGTTGGAAAGATTTAGCAGCCACTGAAATGCTCTGATGTTCACATGATTCTCAACATATTAAATTATTGAATTTCACCCAACTTAATTGATTGTTAAAACCTTCATAAGCTTGATCATGTACATTTACAGCATTTCGCAGATGCCCTTATCCAGAGCATCTTACATTTTATACAACTGAGCAGTTGAGGGTTAAGGGCCTTGCTCAAGGGTCCAGCAGTGGCAGCTTAGTGGACCTGGGATTCAAACTTCCGGTCAGTAGCACAACAACTTAACCAGTAAGCTACCACATTAACCATGTATATTTACATTTCTGTCATTTGGCAGACACCCTGATCCAGAGCGGCGTACATTTTTATATCACATTTTCAGCAGTGGCATTCAAACTCACAACCTGCTGATCAGTAGTGCCACACCTTAACCACTAAGCTACCACATCCATAAAAACTTTGTTGTGTTGATCTCTGCTACCATATTCAGAAGATTGCAGAATGTCTAAGGTGCAGACATGACATGGTTAGGTGTATGTACTGGGCACAACAATATTACACAGTAAAAAGCTGGCATCTGTTGTTGTCTTGTTAAACAAATGACCTAGCACATGGTCAGTACCACGTCCCTGAGGAACAGAGCTTGGTCATGTTGTCAGTAATAATAATACATCTATCATAATTAAATAATATAGCTAGCCACTTATTATATTAAATATTTAATTTAAAGGCATAATCCCTATAGTATTTGATTTTTTAAAAATTATTTAATTATTTATTTTATTCTTTTCTATCTTTTCTGCTGAAAATTATGAGCTTAGTCAATATTATGAGTTTCTAATTTTTATTTATTTATTTATTTAATCCTTTTTTTTATTTTTTTCTTTGTGTTAAAACATGAAGTCTGGAAAATGCCCAATAGGTCTTATATACTAAGCAAAATCAGTGTTACTGCCAGGATATTTGCCGTGTCAGTGAATCTTGGAGAGAGCAAGAAGCTAGTGAGCGAGATTCATTTTTTAAAAAAAGTCTGCACAAACAACTTCAGGATAGAAAGTTAACAGTGAATTGAATTTACTTTCTTTTTCTTCATTTATCACTTTAGGGCACCAAAGGTTCTGCATTGCAGGGTTTCAGGGTAAGTAACACTGAAGCACACAAAACATTTGATAAGCACATTATTTATTTGGGGACTTATCATCAAAAATGAAGTGGATAATGGGGTATTTTTTTAGACTTTTCAAATTTTTTGGAAGGTTGGATTGGCCAAACCCCAAACCGCTGGCTGAGCTGGTCAATCCATCTGCTTGGTTAAGTGTTACTACTGATTTTCCAGCTTAGTAGCTGACTAAGTTGATTAGTACAACTTCCTACTTGTCCTAATGTTATTATCTGGAGAATTTGTATCTTAAATATTGCTTTAATAGCAGTAGTTATTTCCCTGGTCTAGCAGCTTGGCTTCTCTGTTGGCTGGAAGCCGGACAGACCAAGCCGGATTATCCAAGTATCTATTAATAAACATCACCAAAGAGTACAGATCACTCTGTGCATTGAGTCAAGGAGCGGCAAGTGGCACGGCTCCAAAACCATCACGAGCATACTCGAAATAATCACACCACACCCTTCCTACTTTGAGGTGAACATTTTTGAAACAGTAGTAACAAAGCGAATATTGTATCTGCTATGGCCAACCACTGAATGGCCAAATTTTGGCTAAGAAACTTTAAGGATGTGACATACATAGCTAGCTAGCATTAGTTAATTCTGTTTATATGCAGTTACCCAAGTTGTAGGCTTCACTACTGAAATAAATCATGAGCATGTGGCCAGAGGTTAAGTGTTCTCACAGAGATGTAGCCAGTAATATGTCATTAACGTGTGCCGATTCCTCAATGGACGAAAGTGTGCAAAGAAAAACGACTGATCACCTTACAGAAATAAACAATACACGAATAAATAGAAAGGATGGAAATAAATGAACATAAAGCTGCAGAACTGAGAGCACTCTTGAATGATTGAACGGAAGGAAGCTTGAAGTTTCTGCTGAAAATTATGACCTCAGTCAATATTATGAGTTCCTGGTTAAATATGCTTCAGTCTGACTAATACATTTGGCTCATTGTGCAAAATAAATACACTTCCAAAAATTTTTGAAATCGGATTTTGACATCTAAACCCTAATACGACAGCAAAAAAAAAAAAAAAACACAAAACGATTTACCAGTAGCTGTCAAAATATTTAAAAATCAACTTCAGTGAGTCTCATATGTGAGTAGATGTGACTGGTCTTGCATGTTAATATTCCCAGACTGGAGCAGTAAAAACCCAAATGAGTCCTGTCACAGTCAGTAAGCTTTTTATATATACATATGGAAGCAGCATCCATCAGAGCTTTGGCAAATTAGCTGGTGTACCTACGACCATTTTGGAATACAGAAGTCAGAGTGAAAGCAGTCAAGCAAAGCAGTGAAGAAAACAGGAAGAAATGGAAACAAAAGCGTTTTGTGCAACAAATGTTTGAGGCTAGATTTCATTTAAAATGCATGTGGGAAAAAGTCCAGTGTGGGAACTACAGGTGTGTGTGTGTGTGTGTGTGTGTTGTTTGGATAAGGACATCTGGCTAATTGAAACACACTCGTTGAGAAACTCATACACAAACACACACACATACTTTCTGAAAAGCGGTGGACAAAAGGACCAAGAAATTTAAAAGACAGATAATGTGTCCAAATCCTGTCCAGTTAAAAGTGAATGTTTCCAGCCATTAATGTACTCAAGTGAAGGTTTTTTTTTTTACATTTAAAAAGAACTCAAATAATAAACTAATGATATTATGTTCATTTTGCCTGAAATCACTGTCCACTTAAAATGTTTGTATAAAGAATCTGTGTTACTGTTACTGGAACTGATGCTAGTCTAACTTTTAGCTAACCTGGCAGATGCTAGTCTAACTTTGCATTAGCAAAGAAAATGGGCTAATTTTTTAAAAATTAGATAGAGTTTATGCTTTCTAGGGAAGTAAAGGAGGTGCCTCATTTTATACAAGTCTTTACTTACTCTAGCATATTAAAACATTTTACTGAGGTAGCGCCAGGATGCTCATCCTCAAGTACCACACTGCAGTCTTGTAGCTTATCCATATTCAGACAAAATATTAAATTATGTGAGGTAAAAAAAAAAAATTAAGCTCTTTTCTTATTTAGTAAGATGTAATTAAGCATGAGTGTAATTATTCAATATTCATGTTAGGTAAAAAAAATACCTCCAGGCAATGCTTAGTATTATCCAGCCCCTTATCTAGACTTTAACTGTAATAGTCATATAGTGGGACCTGGGAGTCTGACCTTAGGCAGGAAATTAAATGCTACATATTTTTGTAATGGTGGCATTTCACAGTTGTACAAAGAGATTTACTGGTGAGCCTTATGAAAACACTGCGCTGTTGGGAACCCGCTTCGGGGTTTATAGCTCCAGGTCATCCGTGTTACTGTTGTTTTCACAGATCTCTCTTAAAATGGAAACACAGCCGGAGCAGGTTAGTCTGACCTATTTCACATTTTCTCTCAAGTGTGTTTAGGAGGCTACTAGGTCATTTCGACTGTGAAAATATGTTCTTATGCTGCTCATATTTCATATTCACTGCTCAGTTCAGAGTACAATTCTAAACAGGAACACTGACCTATTGAGTCCGGTTTTTCCTAGCTTTCCTTACATTCTAAACTTTTCTTCATGTGGCCCATATTTCAGCACCGGGTACTATGAGATATTTTTAAAGTTTGCTTTAATCAGCATTCTCTTTCGAAAATCAAAGAGAATTACAGCCGTTACTTGTAAAAAAAAATAAAATAAAACAAAAGTCATCTTAATAAATGAGGTGTGACCAATGTTGTGTCATGAGTAAATCCTGATGATAACATTTCTCAGCTATTACATTTTAATGCCACAAACTTTCCTTTGTGTAATCATGACTGGCTCACTAGTCATCCATAGCCAGAAAGTTCATATAAAAGCCAAAGCACATCCGCGTCCCTAGAGAAACATGCCTGCAGCAATTGACCATATTTATGTTTTCCATTATATTCAGAAAGATTCAAAGATCTGAGCTGATTTGGAATGCAGGAGGAAAGCCAGCACTAAGGGAACCATAAATCTCCCCTTTCAGCAGTTCATTTATGATATTTAGCCTGCACATATCATCATAACAACTTGAGACGTTCCGATAAAACCGGCCAGTGCCGTATCAAATCTGCGGGAAGGAAAATTGGAGGTTTGCTTAACACACTCAGCACTACCAAGTTTATTAACGCACTCAGCACTTCCAAGCCGAGATTACATGCCATTTGACAGGAAGGCTGAAGTTATGGAGGCATTTAAGTATGCACACATGTGCTGTGACTGCTGTCTGTTAGTCCCGACTTATTGCCCCTGACAGCTCACATTAATATATCAAATTAAAGTGACAGTGATGCTGACAGGATCAATTTGACCTCTGTCAAAGCACGCACACATGTCCTCCTGGACTTGTTACATTTCCCTTCAGAGGTGAACACGGACACACATGTGCATACATACCTAGAGTCCTCGAAAAGACCACGAAGCTGAATTAAATCCAGGCCAAGACTCTAGCAAAAAATAGACATGGTTGCATTCTTAAGGACGGAATTCTAGCTCTGCTGCGCATATATATGAGTGGTGTGTAGACTCCGATGTAAGTACTGACCTTTCAGAGACACTGTATTTTCTAGTACTTGAAAATTATACTGTTTTCTCTTTCTTTCTCTCTCTTCCTCACTCTCTTTCTCTTTTCCTCTGTGGTGTCAGCTCAGTGACTGCTTGCTGAGGAAATGTGTATTGAAGTCCAGGGGGTTTTGACTAACCTCTGAGGCCGAGAACACTAATACCAGATGGCAGTTTTTTCCACTGAGAAGCATAGAAATTCAGGATACCACTAGATCCACTCTTACCTCTGATCCTCCATGTCTCTGGCCATCGTTTACCTCTGCCTCTACCAAGTGCATTTGTTCCACATCATTTCAGCTTGCCTCATTCTCCAGCCACTCATCCTGCCGTCTGTTGAATATCAGCTTGAACCAGTACAAAGACTCAAGGCTTCCAAAACCCATATATCTGCCACAAAGATAATCCTGACAGTCTTTACCTGCTGCTGCAGCAAGCTTTTCTTTTATTTAACAGCCCTCTCTGCTATAATTTTAGGAAACAGCTCACTGATTTTGGAAAACTTTGCCCAGAAGAATAACTTCTACGATCCCTACGGCATGGACACGTCTACTATGTGCCAGGAAAGCTCTTTCAAATGAGGGTAACGAAAAAGCAATACAATCCTCATCACACTGACTTCGGTCCAATCCTCTCCTGTATGTCAGTTTGATGGATTGAGAAGCGTTTTCGTGCACTCCCGTCCGCAGCGGTGATCGATGGCCGGTGAGCTATTCACCAAACCCACTTCTTCTCCCTGTGACCTGGGCCATCACATGCAATTTGTCAAATGAGACATTGGAGTTTGTTTGGGAGAGTGTGGGAGCAAAAATGGGTTCAGACAGGAATGAGTAGTGTAATTCAATCCAACCACAGCAGCGATGCCTTTGTTTACGAAGACAGAATCAGGAACGCGGCCCAAACCCACAGAGGGGAAGTAATTTTACATTACGGACAGGACAAATCTATATCTGAGAGTTGAATCATGGGTTTTTATAGCAGGTTTTCAACCAACACAAACCATATATGAATCACTGAAGTGACATACCACCTACATAATAAGAAAAACAGAGTAGACTATGTTACATTTCCACAGGTATTCATAATAGTCTTCTAACAGCATGTGCGCCGAGTTAACCCATTAATTCATGGCCGTCTTTCCGGCCTCAAACCTGCATAATTTTTGAAAGAGTTCTCAATGAATTAAATGGATAGTATCGCTTCCCTCCATTGTTCTCAAAAACGGAGAAAAAACAATCTCTGGAAGAGAGTTTTGAAACAGAAATGTCACCAAAATCTGTTATTTTTTGTGTAACTTGTGATACTATAGCAAACACAAGATACACATTATTCAGTAATTTGCAGTAATAAACAGTAATAATTTACAGTGAACCTCAATAGCGATGATGCAGTGGACTGATGAATGCAAGTGTTTTGTGGTTATATTGCCCTTTAACTTAAGCAAAGCACAATTTTGCTGTGAGAGCTTTGGCAACAGTGATTTTGTTTCTGCAGTCTGGGTGAAGCTGTCTTAAAAGCAGTCGTCAAATATTGCTTATGGTGCTGTCACGATTGATGTAAATACTTTTAGGATACTTCAGTAGATTATATGTCATATCCACAGTAGTCAGCTGTAAGCCTCCATGTTTTCGTTTAGTTTTTGTTCGAGTACCGGCTAAGCGCCATCTGACTTCTGTACACAATGGAATGTTGCATTTGATCATTTCAGAGCAGCTATATCGTTTCCTTTGTGCAATCTTTTTATTGATCACGTCAGGAGGCTGTATTTATGAGTGCTCACTCAAACCTTGGTGCAGTCAGCAAGTGGGCAAAAGTGTGGTTTAGCTCCTGTTCACCCTGGCTTGTGTGGGTGTCAGCACCTCCCGGGTCCCTGCTGAGAGGAAACACTTCACAGAATCTCCATCAAAAGCCAGGAGGAGAGGAGACATCAAAGCCTCCCCCTACACACACTCACGGTTCACCCCAACAGCTTCCACACACGCTACAACAACCCCGCGCCACCATCTGACAAGCGCCTCTGTAAACATCTCCTTCAGATCCTGCCAGCATGAGGGAGCCTCCCATTTAGCGCCATTGTACTTCTGCTTTGTTTATCAAAGTGCTGCCTGTGCTCCATCGAGCCACTGAGCTGTGGGTTTCTGAGATGAGCGGCAGAGAATTAGGAAGAAGGGCGGGCTGGGTGGAAGTTCTCCTCAATGTCCTCCGCCTCTGCACCCTGCTCCTTTTGTCATTCCAGCTTCTCTCTCTCTCTCTCTCTCTCTCTCTCTCTCTCTTTCTCTCATTTCATCTCATTCCTTTTGGCTTTGCCTTTTGTGTGCATTATCTAAGAGGTTCATCTCCAGCCTGCTTGAAATGAGCACGCACCAGTGTATGAGTGTGTATACTTTTAATTTCCTCCACTTTTCTCTGTTATGACTAGCATGCAAAGAGATAAGGTCTGTGTGTCATCCTTGCTGTATTTCCTGTCTTTCCAAACGCAATATATTTCGACACAGTAGTGCAGCAGACGTGCACGTGTTATTTTAAGCCATCCCTGCTGGAGTGGAGACATGCACATGAGCCACCCTTTTCCTACTGACCCAAGGTCAGTCATGGTGGATTACTCCCAGCAGGAGAGGTTTAAAAGCTCTGAACTTTGGGTCGCACTATGCCTGCATGCAGCAGAGGGAGGAACTAGCAGTTTAGCAGCTCTTCCCTCCTCTCATCCCCCCACTTCAAAGCCACTTCACACTCAAGTGTTTCCTCGTGCACACAATGGCTCCTTTCAAGGTGTTTTCAGGTTCAAAAAGCTCTACTTTTTGTTTTCCCGTCAGCTTCCCTTCCCACTCACGGGTCTTCACCTCTTTTGTCACGTCTTGTCATTTCCCAGGCAGGCTTGTGGATGAAAAGGGAGGCGGTACATTATGGAGATGATAGCTCATTAAAATAGCTTTCACTCTACAATAGATATTTTAAAAAGAGCAAGGCATGCTGTAGTCAGAAATTGAAGCAAAACCACTTTAATGATGAAGCACCAGTGTTCTAGGCATGGAGGCCCATGCCAGAGTTATATGAGCTGTAATTTCTCTAATCGTCCTCTGCTGCTTCCTCTGTGTCTCAATGCTGTAAAACCTCACAGTAAGATGTGTGTTTTTTACTTTTTTCAGGTGCAGTGTCAGCCCAGTTGATTTTAATGCATGAGGAATAACCAAATAGGTTTACGTAAATAAGAGCAGTGGCAAATATGCCATTATATCAAGAGAGGTGGCTGCTTGTTATTGTAAGTTGTTGCACTGGGCACTGGTAGTACTTTTCCAGCAGTTACCCAACCCTTACCAATCCGCCAATCTTTATAAAGGTGCCATGCCAAATACGGTTTCTCTTCTTGTTCAGGTACCATGCAATCAAGTAGAGACATGCAATGAAATGATGCAGACCATCAACTGGGTAAATGCACACTGTCACAACTGACACAAGCCAGTCCTGATTAATGATTCTGATTCATGAGAATTCTCTACCAGCAAAATAAAATCTTCAATAGAAGGTTTGTAGTGACTGTCAGGTAGTAAGTAATGTTTTCTTATCAGTGTTTAGCTTAATTTTGTGTTTTTCCCTGTTATCTGAGCGCCATCTTTTAAGGAAAATCCCAAAGCTTAGTATTCCCTTTGTTTGCACCCTTTATGGGATGTAATATAATAAACATATACACCCTACCTTTTAGCCTTGTGCATCGTGTAGAAAGACATTTGATTCTCATTCATTAACAGATGGATTTATTTATTTGTTTTATGACTTCCCTGCATTACAGTATTGGCACACATGGCTATATTTGGCTGTATGGGCAGCCATTACCTGGATTTTTTAAAAGTATTGTTTTGCTTGTTTTTGGGAAGGGATTCTTCCATTAAAAGAAACTTGTCCCATTCTGACTCACTGAATCCGATGAGAGGAGCCTTTTGTTTCAAAATATTTTTTTTGGAATTTCAAGTAGTATTTCACTGCTCATACCTATCAAGTCACCTCTGAAGAACTTTTTGTTCTTTCATGGCTATGGTTATGTGATGCGAAAGCAACAAATGCACTCAAGCAGGATATGCATAGCCGTGGGTTCAACCCTGGATTTGTTGCCGACTTATGCCAAGCCACACTGTTTGATGGAGAAGCTCAATGGGAAGTTGTGAGTTCAATTCCCCAGACTGCCAGAGAACCGTTGTTGGGCCTTTGATCAAACCCGTAACCCCAAAACTGTTCAGCTAGATGTTTGCATTGGACTTGATTGAAGTTGTTTTGAATTAAGTTGGGGCCATGTTGGCTCAGTGGTCAACAGACGATCAAGTCCCTTTGGTATACATTGAAGAGAGGTCATTCTACAGCATTGTCTCGTGCTGCCACAGGTGGCTTTTTATTTCCTTACTGATCCACAAGTGCTCAGGAGGCTGACTCACCTTTTCTGAGTGTTAAAATCGGTCATAAAATATAATTAAATTATATTGTGCTCTGTATTTACAGTATGTTAAATCGGTCTGATAAAAGTAATTAAACGTGAGCAGCATTACGGCATTTTAGCTCCCCATATGCTATAAAAAGAAATAAAGTTTGTCTACAGACATTTTCTGAGGTCCAGCCCTAGACAGAAGAGTCACTTCATCATCAAAGCAAAACCTTTAAAACAGAGCTGCTTTTTAACTTTTCAAGGCCCTGCATTATTATTATTATTATTCCCTTATTCATGATGTTGTTTAGGAACAACTATAAAAGATTCATTAACAACAGTGAAACATAAAGTAGCTATCTGTAACGTGTTACATTTAATGTATATCAACTGTAATTGACAGTCAGATCACTGGCACTAGAGGAACAAAGCCCTGACACAGACTCAAAGCCACTGAGTGGTGTTAAAAATGTAATAAAGGCACTGTCGCCTGCAGCGTCCTCAGTGTGGCAGCGTCATTATCGGGTCGAGGTACCGACTTTGACCTGCAGCCATCAGCAGGAGAGCCAGCTAATCCCCCGCCTTGGGCCAGCACAAAGAACAGTGGTGTCAGAGTCGGCGAGGGCAGAGAGACATGAGAGCTTTTAGAAAAGGAGATGAGAGAATGACAAAGACGGCTAGAGAAGTCTGAGATCCTGTCCCGGAGGGAGATATGAAAACGACAGTGATAATTATATCCACTTTAACCCCAGCCTGTCCTGTGCTGGCCCTGAGGCCTTGAGCTCCTTTTTCTTTCTCACTGTCTGTGACTAACTTTTATCTTCTATGAGCTCTTTTGGCCGTGGTAGTATGTGTAAGTGCTTATGTCCTCCTTGTAGGTACAAATATCTTGTAGCAAAAAAAAAAAACAAATGCTATTTTAGGAAAAAACAGATGCTTGTGACAAGGGCAAGGATGTTTTGAATGACTTTATGGGCGTTCCAGGAGGTTTTAGGTTTTAATGAATATGCGTGTGTGTGTGTGTGTGTGTCCCATTTCCTTGAAGCTATGACCAACTGGGTACTGTAAACCTCCTAATGTGTTCAATAAGGCCAGGTGTCGAAAGCCACAGCTCAGTAATGTGTGTGTTCTCTACTCAGCGGTCAAGGTGCTCTAACTGACACCTCCATTCATTACCATCTCAGGGGAGGACAGCGAGTGAGAGAGAGAGAGCCAGAGAGAGCAATTGTAAACAGATGGCAGAGCAGTTCCTGAGAAGCTGTGAGACACACAAAAGCCTGACACATTAGTTATGCATTCGCAGAGCATTGTCTAAGTGAAGACAGACAGTCTGTGGGATTAACACACACAGATGAACACAGGCTTGTCTGACAAGTAACATCCAATATAAAACATCCATGTTATGTCAGCGGGCTTAGGTTAGTTTGACTGACACTTCCGATTCGTGACTCTCCGGTATTGCCGTGAGAACATACTGTTTATCATATTACTTTATGGATGCTGCCAAAGTCACAACACGTTAAAGCTATTTGCTCATTCCTTCACCTTCAGTAACCACTTTGTCTTAGTGTCAAGGGGAAACTGGAGTCTATTCCAGGAACACTGCGTGAAGGAAAGGAATATACTTCAGCTCAGACTATCTCTGTTACTTGTGATGATAAATAAGTCCATTTGCACCCGGAAGAGTGCACTTTAAAATGCATGGACAATATCTTAGTGTCTTGGCCTAGTTTCAGTCCCCTAGGCCACAGAGGGTCTGATATATTTTGTACACTTTTCCGGCTGCAAGCTTCAGGATCTTGAATAATCTGGATTCTGAGATACAGCAATGCAACATTTCACAACTTCCTGTTACTGGAAGATATTCAGTGGCTTTGTTTAAAACAAATACAATTCTCGTGCAATGGGCTACAGGAGGAAGTGTGCTTGAAAGTCAGTCCCATTGCCTCTCTAAGTGAAGCTAGGTGAAGAACCACACTCTCGAGTGAGAGCTTAGCATTTGTCCAAAATTACAACTGAGGTGACTTGACTGATTGATTTCGATAACAAGACTCTATTTGGACATTTTGATCCAAGTTCAAAAGATGATGATAATAATAATAATAATAATAATAATAATAATAATAATAATAATAATAATAATAATAATAATTAGAAAAAGAAGAAGAAGAAAATGATCTGAAAATTCTTATGTTTTATGTATTCTCTCTTTGATTCTGGATCTTATAAATTGATGTGTTGCTCAAGGTTTTAGGTGTGAAAGTCACTTGAGTGTTATTCACATATGCCGTACATGCATTCACATATGATTTGAGAATGGCTTTTAAATAACAGTGGAACAAACTGCTTCAGATCTCTTTACTTACATCTTAAATTCCTGAACTTCTTTTTAAATATAGAAATATTTTTCATTTTCATGGTGGTGTAAAATATTTGTGCTATAAAGTTGTTTATATTAAATGTAGACTGGTAAGACCTAACTGGAGTGGTGCCTATATATATATTATATATATATATACATACATATATACATATATATAAGAAGCTGAGCTGGTTTTAGGTTGTAGCCCAGGTTAAATCTGTATACAGTTCAACGCTGGCTGAAAACCAATAAACACATATTTTCAAAATGTGCACACTGATGTCTGTGGACTTGGCAGTTTTGAGAAAGTACACAAACACCACGACAAGCGAAATGCTTTACGGTGTACGTGAACAAGACCAGAACTCTAAAATATGTATTGGCTGAGGTTGACCTCATCTATAATAGTCATTCATCTTGTGTCAGCATGTTGGGGTGCAGTGAGTGACATTTTGGGCACAGAAGTGTTGATGTCAGCAGAGCAAGGGTTTAGTGTTTTCTCACCTCTGGCCTGCTTTAATCACACACTTTCTGATTTTAAAAATGCTTTCAAGACAAGTCATTCCTGCAGTTAAAATTGCTTAGAATTCAGTCATAATTAAAAATAATTGCAGTCCATTTAATTAAATCAAACGATACTAAATTAAAGGGGACATTTTAAGGAGACGCATATAAACGGTATTTATATGACTTGATGTTATGAAAGAAAGAGTGACAGTGACATGACCTGCAATTATGGGTTGACATGTTCCTGTGACTTTTTGCAATACAATGTCATGTTGACAGAGTATTCATATGGAGGGTAAGAATGTCTGTTGTAAATTGTATCTTTGTGTTAGCCTTCTTTTCTCTCTCTCTCTCTCGCTCTCGCTCTCTCTCTTTCCTTTACATCCACACAGCAAAACAGCATGCCCTGACAACATTGTTCACACTCTGCACCACTTCCTCGGAGGGTACAATCTGACTAAAACAAAACGGTCGTGAAAGATGGCATGTGGCAAGAAAAGGAAGGCGGAAGCCAAAAATAAATAAATAAATTATTCAACAGAAATCCTCTCATCCTCTGCACCACCCAATATCATCATCTCCCTCGCTGCCAAATCGGTTACAACAAATCCGGTTTGATACGACATCACAGGGTTTGCAAAAGTGAAGATAATCCTTGACATTTTCATCATCCGCCCCCTTCTTTTATTTAGTCTGTACTAGGATTGCTCACTCTCTGTTTGCAGCCACTGTGACTTGATAAGATCTACCAGACAACAGTGGATCATACATGAAAAACGATGAGCCCGTCCCTGCTGGGCCACGGAGGTATCAGATCCATCTTCCAGAGTGAAACCCGGGTGGCAGACACATTCTGAAGACCTAATTTGATTTGTTGATCTCTGTTACATTGAGCAAGAGCTGCTTCTGTTATACTCCCCGAGCCTCCATAGCTACTCCGTCTGTCTGAAACAGTAGAAATGATCAGCTCGTTCTAAATTCCTGCACATGAAGAATTACATGAGTGAAATGTACACATTTTTTTTTACCATCTGGAATTTCCATACATGCATGTGTGTTTATTTTTGTGAAATGTCTGCATATGTATGTGATTTGCCCATAAGGGAATAATTAATGCTTAGTATTCTCTTTAAATAAAGTCGAAGTGATTATGAATTGAGCCTACAAGATATAATATGTTTATCCCTCCATCTATTTTCCGTACTGCTTAGCCTACACATGGTCACTAGAGACGCCAGTCATCCCACAGACTTTTAACTGGAGGAGAAAACCTCAGAAGATCAGGGAGAACATGCAAAATCTGCACACGTAAGGTGGAGCCAGGAATCAGGCCCCCAACCGCAGAGGTGCGAGCCAAACATTATTAACCCCTTTTCTCTTCTGAATTTCTACTAGGTCAGTATCTGTATGTCCTTAAATGTAAAAAAGACACAGACATGTTTGTAGTAATTGCTACTGTAAATGAAATGACTGCTTTCTACAACTGTGGTGAGCAGAAAAGCATGTCAGAATGAACAGACCTCTGAAACTTGAGATGGACGGATTAACAGCGGAAAACAAGAGTCACTGAAACTGGCCAGTTGTAGATTGAAAAAAATCTCCAGCTGTCCGGTTTTGTTGAAGCTGTGCCTACTGTAACCTCAGATTCCTGTTCTTGTCTTATTCTTACCCTAATGTGGTCTTGCGGTGTCATAATAAAGGGAGTATAAATTGTCCGAGCTAAGTAATTATAGCTAAGTTAGCATGTAGAGACGAATGAAAGATGAGTAAAAGAGGAAGAATCTTTCCTGGGTCTCAGAGGAGGGAAAGGGGAGGACAGCCTGACAGAAAGAAATGGAGAATTTGTTTGGATTTGCAAGGCACTGTGATTTATGCCTGGAAACTTTGATCTCCTAAAAGGCTTGAAGATGTACACAACAATAAATCTTCTTGGCCCTGGCTAAAATAAATGATGTGCTGGTGGCAGGTTTCCAGAATAGATTTTAATTTTAATATCCACAGACACCCAGAGGCAGAAAGAAAGAGAAAGAATAAGAGGAAAAGAGGAGGAGGGTGCAGATGAGTAAATGCAGGGGAGGCATGAAATGTAACCATATGCTTTTTAACAGTGAAGCTACACAAATTCGTCAGAAAAATCGAGAGCAGAAGACAGCAGGATAAATCAATGCTGGTTGTATAGCTGATGCTTAAGAGTGACAAAGTGCAGATTTTATCAGAAACCATAACAGGGTGCGAGATAAGAAACACAGGTGTACGTGTAAATGTACTGTATATATATATATATATGTGTGTGTGTGTGTATATGTGCGTGTGTGTGTGTGTGTGTGTGTGTGTGTGTGTGACATCTGTAATTCTATGCATTTCAGCACACTCACTACACCGGCGTGACAGCCAAAGAAAAGCATTCTTTAATCAGCAAACAAATTTGCCCAGGCAAACACAACTTTAGCCTAACTATGTCCCCATCTGTTACTGCAGCAGTGCCTCATTCATCAGCTTTGAGGGATGTGAGTGATCAAAGTGACAGCCATGACAAATGACTGCCATTAAAGTTTTCTTTTAGGCCTTGTGCTGCTCTAAAACAAACATCGCGCTCACATATCCAGACGACTTCTCGTCCATGCATGTATGTGTGCATGTACGTGTTTGTGTGTGGACGTGGACCGTCAGGCTCGGCTGTTTTCTCTCCAAGCCTCTGCCTCTGGGCCGAGCTGTCAGTGAGGAATTCCCTCCAGCTGCCGGCCTGAAATGGATGGCCGTCACCCAACCACGGTTTTGGTTTTAATAGCAGTAAGCACAAACACTATAAATTTACGGCCGCAAGAGAGAGTTTTTGAATAGACGCTGGACGCGGCCAGCACTATAATTTGTCTCTCTTGCTGCATCCGCCCGTCTCTGTGCCGGGGCAGCTGGTTGTACTCAGCGGCGTGGGCTGACATGCTACTTTGAAAGTGCAATCACTGCATTTATACAGCAGGGAGGACTCATAAATGTGTCTTGTGGTGGAATATACAACGCCATATTTCACTCCCCTTTCTCTGTTTAAGCCAGGTGAGTTATGGCCGTTGAGATGTGGAGCCATTAAAGGTGATATGATGTATGCTCTGTCTTGTTCTGAGAGCCATTCGTCAAGCCAGACAATAACCAAAATGGCTCCTACTCCTGGCCCTTCGCTTTTTCCAGCCTCGTTCTCCCGACCCGTAGCTCAGCGTGTCAGAGTTATTAATGACAGCTCGCCGTTATAACCTTCCGAAAGAAAATAACTCAGGAAAGCCTGGGTTCATCCGTTGCCTGGCTTATATAACTTTATACAAATGTAGGCCACGGTTAAGTCTATAAACACACCTTCGGATCCTTTATTGCGTGAAGAATTTTTTTTATTTTAAACTTGACACGCATACACAGGATGGAGACCTCGCCTTTCAGCTACATCTAGCACAGCTAGGCAGAAAGTGAGAGGAAAAATGGAGAAAATCCAGGAATCGCATAATTAGAACTAAGCGCATGCATCTAAGAGAGTAATTTAGCATTTCAGCGAGGTTTGATTATATGCCAGGTCCTTTACAGGGTGGGACACATTCATTGGGGGAATGATTGTCCTAGTTCAGCAGAAGCTGAGGTCAATAGAGGAAATATTTCATAGGTGCTAGAGCAGCTCAGTGACTTTGAATAATGCTCAACATGACAAAGTAATGCTTGTTCAGGTGAAAAACGACTTCTGCTGCCTTTCTGGGCCAAGCATAATCACATTCTGGGAAGCGGCGTTGAAGGCATTTTCTAAAATATGGCACTGGTTCATATTCATATATTCATTGGGAGGAAATTAATTAGGGCTCAGACAGTTCAATCTAACTTCTCAAGTACAGCGATGTGTCCTTATAAATGAGGAAGGCGATTTAAAGGGAACTACTAGAGAAGGTTACAAATAATCTTTACCTTTTCACAGAGTAACATTTACAATATGACAGTGGTGGACTATTTATTTTTTCAGAGCACTCTTTTGTCAGATTTGAAAATGATTTAATGCACGTGGAATATGTCTTCAATACCAATCTGTACAGGATTACATGATTCTTTAGGGGCTTTTTTAACCAGTTTAGGTTTCTAAAAGAAGCCTATTTAGAGCTCTGTCTGGAAATGTCTTATCATAAACACCAATTTAAGACATCGGTAGATTGCAAGAAGTACAAATCATATTAAAGTATCAATATTTTGCAATTGTGATAGAATTAATGAAGGGGTTTCTGAACTTATTTCTGAAGAGCATGTGACTGGATTTTGTATGATTTGATACAATAGAATTTAGTAAGGAAGGAATAAAGCTGCAGGAAAATAATCAACAACAGGATGGTTTCTACCCCAAAAATTATTTTTTGTGCCAAAGTAATTTGCTGATGATTGAACTGTATGAGGTTTAATCAACATCATACATTAACTGTTTATAGCTACAATTAATGTTTTGGAATATCTGCAAGACATGTTAGTTCCTCCTTAGTTGTTCCCTCACTTCTTTCTCTTAATGATAGTAAAAAAGAAAAAAGAAAACGAATCTTGCAAAGAAACCCAAAAGTACGAAGACCTTTCCATCGGGCACAAAATGTATTGTTACACCTTCCATGGTAAAAAAGAAAAAATAAGATAGCTTTACCAGGTTAATGATGGTCTATTCTTCTTTGTTAAATAACAGATTTTATTCCATTTATTAACCATAGAGTATTGTGATGTGTCTGCTATGAATGAGTTGAAATGTTTGTGTTATAACGTGCAAGAACCCGATCATTAATTTTAAAACTATGATTTCAGTTCTGGAGCCTTGCTGTTATATGAAATTCGTTAAATATCTTCTAGAATAAGTATCAGCATCATCACAACTTCTAACCCTAACCACAATGCTCATGAATTTTATAAGATCTCCACTGAGTCATAGTCCAGGTTTACGTGCCCAATGAGGCTATAGAACCCTTAAGGTTTTTATTGTGGTCCCTCTGGGGGAACCCGTCAGATCGACAGCGAAACCAACAGCTGAATTTATCCCTATCAGAAAGCGTACCGGGTCAAAACGTTTTAGCTAAGAAGCTCTAACTGTCTAAAGAAACCTTGAATAACCTTATTTTTCCCCAAGAATGCATCTGTCCAAAACGTGGCCTGTTTTTCCATGGAGTGCAGCAGGAAACAATTTCATCCATTCCACACTTGAAGAACTCCAGCCCAAGTTTTCTGTTATGCAATTTGCCAACCTGTATTTGTCAGATGTCAAGCCTGAGATGAATTATGAAGGCGGAACCTTATAATAATGATTTTGTTTGATGTGACAGGCCTGATAAGAATTGATTTACTTACACAATCATGGACTTTTAATTGGAGGCCCGCAGCCGTCTTTACTTCAAAGCTCGTCAGCCAGCACCCGCCCTTCTCACTCATGTGCTAACTGACAGGTCCTGAATGTGTTGCAATCCTTCCTTTTCTCTCACAGTATCCATCCTGTCTTAGGTCAAGCAGCACCGCAGGGAGGGCATAAACTCTACCCTGAAATCAAGCTGCTGAGAAACATGGATTCACACGACACCTGTTGTAAGGCATCAGCAGAAACTCAGGCACTTTTTAGTTTTGTTGTTTTTTGAGGGTTGTTTTTTCTTTTTCTTTTTTTGCATGTTCCAACGCTATAAAAAGTAGACAGACATCTCTGGGTCCAGTTTCCGAGTCTCTGTGCAGAGGTGCACTTGACAAACTGTCGGCAGAACCCATATGGCACGCTATGCGGAGGTTAAAATTGTGCTTAGTGCTAACAGATGGAGAGTGTGATGACAGACCGACTGTGATGACACCCTACTCTCCACTACAGCATGTTCAAGACTCCAAATGGTGACGAAGGGCCTGGTGCACACATGTATAACTAATACTGAGTGGATTTGTTCCTGAATGAGGATTGTAGAATATTGAAACGTGCAACATTACGACGTGGCCGGATGATAATGAAATAAAATGAGACATTGTCATCTGATACAGTCGTGGATATCATAAAATATAACATGATTATCTGTGGAATTGCTTTCATATATCAAAAGGACCAGCTCTGCCCCTTAAAATGGAAGAAATTGGAAAGGAATTATACACTAATGGTGGTCATGCTCTCCAGTCCAGAGGCTTTTATTGAATGGAAAAAGTCAATTTCACATTTTAGTCTATACATAGCAATCCAATATCTTAGCAAGATTTAGATTACATTGCCAGTGCAGAAAAAAAATATTAGAACAAATCTTCTTGTTCTTAGTGAATGTGTAAGATGTTACATAAATTTCACTTTTCCTTTTCCGTGCATGGAAGGAGAGGACATTATATTCAATTTTAGATTCCCTTAATTCTCTATTGACTTCTCCATTACAACAGCTAATTCAGTAGGATTGATAAATGACACGCACTGAGTGAGCTTTAAGGAATTGTGAAGGTCAAGTGAGTTTTATGGATCTGCTGAGTATTAATGAGGGTTTCTAAATCAAAGACAGTTGGTCTTTTATTTCCCTGTGCCTTCAAGCCATCTGTGATGATGGATATCTATGCATCTGTCAACAACCGGCGTGAAGTGACAATAGACTGGATGAACAGGGATTCATGCCTCCTGGCTGATGTTCTTATGACGTTGATCATGAGATTTTATTTTGTTTAACAACTGCTATAGAACTCCAAATAACCGAACATGTGACTAAAACAGCCAAATATACTGCTGGAAACTGTATAAAATGGTGTCAAATCATGAAATCTGGAACAGGTCCACCTTCGAGCGTGACTGTTCAAGTACATTCTGTGAGAGTTCACTGAGACAGAATTGGAAAGTACAGCCACATCTGGCTTTGCTTTCCCTCAAAATCACGTAAGGATCAATAGTAATAGATTGTTCCAACACTGCCACCGCCGCGGAGGCTCAGAGAGAGTCAAAGACATTTGTTTCGTGCCCCAGGGTCCAGCAGTCGCCATCAATTTCCTTGTACCTTAACCGTTCCTAAAGAACTACTATGGATCCCTCGATCACTATAATGAGAACATTGCTCCTACACCAGAGCACGACTGAGAGCTCTTATCAATCCAGATGATCGATGATACTTTGGCGTGATTTCACCTACTAAGGCAATACGGACTCATGATCCATGTGGGTTGTGCTATAAACACATGGAACGTATAAATACAGACAGCCATCATAGCAGCACAAAGAGTCCAGCGTATTTAGATCTCATTTTTAAAGGTGATTTTTATTTCAAATACATTTATCCTTTAGTCTGTGTAATAAAAACTATTCTCACAACAACATCAGTGTAGCTGCCTATTGCTTGGACCACACTAGAGAGTCATTTGGCAGTTTTTTTAATTCTGAGTCACAGTACAACAATCCTGACAATGGACCCAAATTTTATGCTGCTCTTATAATCATTATCTTTCCCCTTTATCTTGTGTCATGATGTAGGAAAAATCTAATATTAATCCATCTGATCTACTCACGGGCCAGTTGTGGCTGTTTAACATTTAGGACTGTAGTGTAGGGACATGACTGCTGACGGTTTCGTGCGAAAACACAATCTTGACATCATGTGTGAAAGACTGATATCCAGTAAGCGGCACGCTAAACTGTCACCCAGCATGTGTGTATTGATCTGAAGCCACATTTGTTCTCGGGATCACTGATTTGTGAGCAGGCTCTGAAAGTGTGTGGTTTATTTTGAGCAAATCTCATAGTCTAGAGGTTCTAATGACTGAAGAATCTATAAAATCTATCATTATATCTCTCACATTTTCGATACATGTTAGGACGTTGTAAAGTATGTATGTGTTGTATTAGTTTGGTGTAGTCCAGGTGTAAGATCCAGCCGTAAGAAACGGAAGGAGAGAGAGAGAGAGAGAGAGGTAGACGGTAGCTGTCTGTCAACAGTGGTGTGTCCTGAGAGAGGCTATGTTTAGTACAACATGCTGTGGTGAAGCTTGTTAAGAGACAGTAAGGGCTCCATCACAAATCAGTTATGGGTGAGGAGATAAACACCTTTGATGTCAGATGAAATTTCACACAAACAGAGTTCACACAATCAGATCTTAGCCCTGATGACTGGCGTACGCCAACCAAATACATTCCCCACCCACCCGTACTGATAATTTCAACACAAGCAACACAATGCATTCCTTTGTGCATGTGTGTGTAAGTGTGTGTGTGTGTGTGTTTGTGCCTGCATATATGGGTTGGCCAAGTATGTTTTCCTTTACTATGAATTACTGTACAACCTGCATTTATGTGTCATCGTGTCTACATCTTGACTGTCTCTGGGTGTGAAAGCCAGCACGGTGACATTAAGACGATCTTGTTGTTTTAAATATTTAAGCGTTGATGTCATTGTTGTGATGACAGATGAAGGAGTGAAGAGGAGGTTGACTGAAATCTAGAGCTAAGAGCTGATAAGTCTAACACACACATGACTGGCATTGCAGAGAGATCAAGCTTAGCCAGGTGTGGGAAGATGAAAATAAACAGGATTTCAGAAGCCATTAAGATGCTGGATCTCTGTGTGCGTGTGTGTGTGTGTGTGTGTGTGTGTGTGTGTGTGTGCATATGTTTTTCCCCTTTTACAAAAATATCTGTGAAGTCCTTAAACATGGTTAAAGAAAATGACACCAGACCTTATTAAATTATGCCTCTTTATTTGACTATAGAAAACGTGGTTGGTGATTGTAGTTGTCTTGGTTTGTTGAGAGGATTTGATGAAAATCCTAAGCAAATTAAATTTTGTTGGCAGGAATATGAGAAGGGTTCACATGAGAATACACTGTGTGCCTTTAATTTCCCATTTTTATACTGGCATTTGGTTTTTCTGACATGTTAAAGGCACATAAATAGAATGATTTCTATGTATTATTGTGGATTAGTGAAAGATTTATCACAGCCTCTTCTGAGCTTGGATGAAAGACGGAGTTCCTGGAACCATTTTGTTGGGCAATAATAAATAAATGAAATCAAATTTATATACTTTTTTTTTTTTTTTTTTTGAGGGGGAGTTATTTTAAGTGAATTATGCCATGTTTATGTGCGTTCAGCTGCGTATGTTGAATTGATGATGTAGTTATATCTATAATGGTCATATGTATTATGGCTAATGCTATTACTAATCTGATTTGTTTCAGTACTTTTATTGCTAATCTTTTATTACTATTTCACTCTCTTTCATTAATTGGAACATTCTGTAATGTTTTGTATTAATGAAGTGAGACACAGAGACAGATCGTTTTTCTTTCACACGTTTAAAGTCTTGCTCTGCTCATAGCAGCACATTTTTTGAAGAACAGCCACTAAAGTGTCATTAAAATGAAGAGCCTCTGTGTGGCTATAACGGCCATCAGGTCCACTTATCCATCCACAAGATTTATTGACCTCACAACTGGAGACCTGCTTGACCACCGTCCACAACAGGAAACGGCAATCAGTCATTAACATGGTGACACATCTGTTGACGAGCAACTTCAAGGCAACCCATGAAACATCCCATAGCAATTCCCTATTGTTCCTACCACATCCCCTCTCAGGCCCTTTCTCTCAACGGCCATTCGACTTTCCTCCCTCCTGCTGTCTTTTTATTCTCTCTTTCTCTTTCTCTCACCCCGGTCTCCTCCTCTCTGCTTGTTTCTCAAGCTTTTCAACTCAACTGCACCACCTTCACTCATCTGGATGACTGGATTGAAAACAAACCGGGTCGTAAATTATCCCCCTTTTTTGTCGTTTTTCTGTAACCAGTAACTAAAAATGGCTAAAGGTAGGTGAAAAGAGATAAAGAAACTTTCAGAAGGTGTGAAAGAAAGATGAACATGTTCAGAAATAATAGAAGGAGCATTCCATAGATTTAGAGGATTAGTTTGTCGGCTAGAGCAGTTCATATCCGAGGTCATGACCCCATGGCGAGGTCATCCCCTGGTAACATTCCCGCTGACAATAAAGCTAGGAGCACGATCAGGCCTGTGGTCTCTTGGAAGGAATGGTGAGATTATGAGGAGATTAGAAGAAGATAATGAAGAAACAAAAAAAATGTCTTTCACATATACAGTACAGTGTGATATTTTTTGCTGGGTGATTTTGAGACTAGAGCTAGGTTAGTAGCCACTGGGAATGTTTTTGCACAGACTAGGTGACCAATTTTTATTATTTTATTTTTTAATCAAACAGAAACCAGAATCTCTGTTTGTTTTTAGTTAAAATGTTGAAAAATCACCTTAATAATCCAAGTACATTTATAAATAATACCGCTTCGGACATAATGTGTCAGAGGAATTAAAAGCACTATGTCTAGATAAAGTAGAAATATTATTGGACACATCTAAATAATATTGATTTAATAAACCTGTCCATGAACTAAATCTCTACTGAGAGGAAACCTGTTGAATTTATTTGTACAGTTAAACGAATCCCTTGCTTGTCAGAGACATTAAACAAAATTATGCAACATTGCAGAAACAATACACACAAACACACACACGCAAAAATATCTACGACTATACAGACACACTAACCATCTGTGTCTGATCTAAAGAGAAGCTGTAGAACAGTAAACACATCAGGGCACATGCACTTCAGTACAACTTAACCCCTGACCTTTCTGCCTGAGACTGTTGCCCCAGCAATCTTCTTATCACTGCACTGACCTTGGCTAACCTCGGAGGGAGTCTGAAATGTCTGACAAAGGTCAGACATCAGTGTGGTGCCCAGAACACTACTGTCAAACATTATCTCATCTTCATTAATAATCCCTTAAATGCAAATACTAGTATAATATTCTTCCTAAGCAGCATGTAATATCTTAGAATAAAAAGAAGGTACACCATATAAAATGGATGTTTTGGACAACCATGAACAATCTGTTTCCCAGGAAGTGGCAGAACGCAGAAGTCCGTAATTCCTATTCGGCAAATTGAGCTCATGTTATATACAGAGAGGATGTACATTTCTCAGTCAACTGAGATGGCTGAAGGATTCTCGGCTTCAAAGCCTTTCCAGCTGCGACTATTTCAGGCTGCCGCTAATAGCACTTGTCAGGCATAATTTTTAAGCTCTTTAACCAATTCATTGTGTAATTAGGTTAACAAAATTAGCTCATTGCCAAATCAGTGAGGAGCAGCAATGCAATAAAGTTATTAACATTCCAGTTTTACAGACAGAACTATAGACTTGTTTCATTACTGGGTTTCTTTCAGTGCACAATTGATTTCAGAGGGCACTGGCAAATTACATTTAATTTACTTTAACAGAAATGTATAGAGATGAAGTAAAGGAGCATGTTGAATTAAATCCTGATTAAAAAGATTGATGGAAACAAAAGATTGTTTAAAATATATGGATCTTGCTTCAAAAGCATTTGGCAAGATTTTACAGCTCTGGCTTCTGTATAGGTTCCTTTGGTGCAAACTTATAGATCTATGACATAACATATTGCTAGTCTCTAGTGTTGGTTTTAGATTTATAGCCCAATTTAAGTGTCAGCTTGGAGAGATATCCCCTTTGCTGGGGGTTTGTGTAGGATTTTTCCGAATCGTGCGCCCTCTGTCTCTCATGTGCTACTTCGTCTTTGCTGCTCTGTGGATTCTGAAGCAGGTAAGATCTCATTTATCAAGCCCAAGTGTGCAGAGAGTCTGATCTATAATGACATTTGAAGAGCCTTGCTGTCACTCTCGTGCCATAATGAACATGGATATGACAAAGGATCGATGGGTGGGGTCAGAGGAGATAGCTCCGCCCTGAGTAGCACCTCCCATCTTATTAGCAATGCAGCAAGCGCTGATTGGTCGTCGGCTCGCGGACTTGGATGGTCCTCCTCGCGTTTCGCTTACTTGAATTACACAAGACGGAACAGGAGCGCGCTGGAGGGTCGAGGAACGGAGCGCAAAGCGCGTGGGCTTTTTTGTTGTTGTTGCTGCTGTTTTCTGAGTTATTGTGGATTGGTTTGTTTTTTTCCTCGTAACAGCCTTAAATATTATCAAGTCAACTACTTAAAAGCATAAGAGTCGTATTTTGCGGTGTGACGGACGGTGTGGATGACCTGCGGCTTCACATCGCGCACACGGAACGGAACTATGAACGGCTTTGGAGTAAACATTCTTCATCTGTGAAAGGTTTTTGAAAAAAGAAAAAAACAAAAAGAAAGAAAATCAGTGGACATTTGTATTGTGGATTATTTAAAAAAAGAAGAAGAAGAAGAAAGAAAGATGGGCGTAAAAGCCAGTCGCTGAGTTTGTCGTGTATGAAGATGCGTCCTCTGTGATCGTTCCCGCACCGCTCCTCGGCTCAGTCTCGCACCCAATGCACCACACTCTGAGTGGATCTACACTTTCCGCTTTGCACAACCCGAGCTCCGACAGCCAACACGGTAATTTCACTTTCAGAAAGCTCGCTGGAATTAAAGACACGTCCACCGCTTTATTAAAGCCCTCGGATCCTGTCCGTCAGGCGAAGCGTCTCCCTATTAAAGTAGTGAAGATGCTGACCGCGCACTCGGGCCACTTACTCCACCCGGAGTACCTGCAGCCCCTCACATCTGCCCCCGTCAGCATCGAGGTATGTTATAGCATACTATAATCTATAGTTGGCTTATTTACTGCATTATTTATTTCATTTTCACTATAGAAATTACTTCATCATTTACTTAATTCCGGACTATTGTATATACTACATTATTCACTTTACTGACATTTTTGTTTATCGCCCAGAATTAAATTTAAGGTTATAGTTGTAGGCATTGAAAGTATATAGTCATAAAATAGGTCTGCTAATTAAACTGATTTAAAACCATTTAAGTAGCAGGTTGAATGTATAAGTTAAAGCGGAGTCTAAAATAATAAAAATGACTGTAGAACGTTGGCTTATTAAACTCTATTTTAATCACTAATTGTATTACATTTTGTATTAATAAAGTTTGGCAATATGCATACAAATGTAAATAGTCAAATTATTTTTTTAAAAAAAACAGTATTAATAGTTATTCTATAGATGTATATTTTAGATAGCTCTTGTTTTATATTTCTTTTTTTTTCTTTTTTTTTCAATATTTGTAATTTACCATACTTACAATATGTATATTTTAATATTTTATAATATTTAAAATTTATTTTTCAGTGTTTAGTTTGGGCAATTATAATAATTTAAATAAATCTTAAAAGTAAAATCCGCACAGGTACACATAAATCATTTCTGGTAGCATTAATCTAAATAAATATATACAATTTATTTACATAATGAGTATATACAAAAATAAATGAATAAATTGTGTATATACAATTTATTTACATAATGTTCAGTACAGCGGTCACACTGAAGATACAGTCATATATATATATATATATATATATATATATGTGTGTGTGTGTGTGTGTGTGTGTGTGTGACCATTGTTCTGGACATTACAGCAAAAAAAATCTTTAAAATTTTCTTAACACATATTGCCTTTCATTGAAATAATTTTTTTTTGTTTCCCTTGCAGCTGGATGCTAAGAAGAGTCCATTGGCACTCTTGGCTCAGACGTGCTCTCAGATAGGCAAACCCGATCCTCCGTCCTCATCCAAACTGGCCTCCATTACGTCTAGTGGACTGAGTGAGAAAGAAGGCTCATCTCGCACTTCCTCCTCATCCCTAAAACTCACAGAGCAAAGGCCTTCATCAGATGACAAGTCCAGCTTCAAGCCTTACTCCAAAACAGGCCCAGAGAGCCAGAGGGATGGGAGTATCAGCAGCAGCAGTAACAAGCCTGGCTTTTGTCTTCCCGGGGGTGGAGGTGGTGGTGGCAGTAACACACCAAGCTGTCAGTCCCACCACGCTCGTACTGTTTCTCCAAGTTCCAGAGTGGGCTCGCCTTCACAGACTCAGGCGCATAGACACGCTCTTTCACCCAGTGCCATGCGTTCCACTTCACACTCGCAGACTGCAAACGGGGAGGCAAAAAACACAGAGGTGGCACTCTCAGACAGCAACAGCAACCCGAAGAAGGAGGCAGAGTCGAGTAAGGCAAGTCTGGACAGTCCCCAACTGGCCAACTCGAGCCTTGCCAGAGCGAGTGCCAACTCCAGTAGCTCAAGTTCCGAAAGCAGCCCTAGTAACGAGGGCAAATCGGACCCACAACCATCTCAGCCTGGGGGACTTGGGCCTGTTTCTATTTCTCCATTCAAATCCAGTCACCCTGTCTTCCCACTCCCATCGTCCAGCATGGGCTACCACGGTTCTATAGTGGGCACTTATGCTGGCTATCCCGGTCAGTTTGTTCCTGGCTTAGACCCTACCAAGTCCAGCCTAGGAGGTGCTGGCGTAGGGGTTGCAGGTAAACACCCCAGCTCAAGCCCACTGACTGGAGCATCTCCACCTTCCTTTATGCAGGGTTTGTGTCGGGACCCATACTGTTTAAGCTACCCGAATGCACCTCATCTGGGTGGTAACTGTGGCACATGTGTTCACGACCCCTCCTCTTCACTAAAATCCGGCTTCCCGTTGGTTTATCCTCCTCATCCTCCGTTGCACTCACTCCACCAGAGCTCATTGTCTTCCAGCATCACACCTTCACTCTCTCATCCACTATACACATACGGCTTCATGCTGCCCAACGAGCCTCTACCACATGCATGCAACTGGGTTTCAGCCAGCGGGCCATGCGACAAGCGCTTTGCCACCCCTGATGAGCTATTAGCCCACCTGCGCACACACACCTCACTGCCAGGCATGGATGGAAAGCTCCTGTCCACATACCCACCCTCCTCCTCCTCATGTCACCTCCATCTGCCTTCCCAGACCAGTCCAGCTTCTCTTCCCGCTTCCTTCTCTTTGAGGGCACCTCCGAGTTTGGGCTTGGCTCGATACCATCCCTACAGTAAAATGCCACTGCCCACAGCACCCACACTCCCCATGCACTCTTTACCAACCTCCGCGCCCTATTACTCCCACTACGCCCTCTACAGTCAGAGACTGGGATCTGCCTCAGCCCTTGGCTACCAGTGAAATGGACTCCATTGCTTAAGAATTCTAGAGCCTGAACAAGCAGCGCACTTGCATGATGACTGCTAAGACATCCTGCTTGGGAATTGTCTCCAGTTTCCCAATAACGGGAAAAGTGAAGTGCGTGAAACAGAAACTCCGGACAAAAAAAAGGAATCCATGGACTCCCTAATGGCTGAAATTCTGGGTGCTCTAGGATGCATGCGAGCCTGAGACTGTGTGAGACTGAAGCGCCAATGCAGTTTTCAAACAGAATTGTATTTATTTTTTAACAAGCGCTTGGCTATTTCCAATTTATAATCCAAAACAGTTTACTTTCACAAATCCTTAGTTCATCTATTCATTTCAATCTTAATTTAACTGTTTTTCTCTGCCCATTATTTGTACACACTATGCTGCAAATCCTAAGCTTCTGACATTTCTTTTCTTTTCATAAATCTGTTCTGTCTGACTCTGTCTGTTTATTGTGTCTATGCGGTATGAATGTGCATGTCAAAGTCCTTCTAGCCTTTCGAAATGCTTATTTTTTATTTTTAACAGCTTACACATAAATGACTTAAAGAGCTGTAATATTTTTTGTAAAGTGTTGAAATTACTAGGCTGGTTAAGGTGCCGCTTCAATGAAAAAAAAAGTTAAAAAATAGCGATGGCAGAGCTGTCCAACTTTGGAGTTATAATTTTGTTAAATAAATGAAATGGTTATATTTAAACTCCATGCTTTTGTATTTTTTTTTATCATGTGTCATATCAATCTTGTTTGTGACTAGGTTCTATGTTACATATTTGCTATTTAGACCTTTGCTATAGTGTGTTTATTACACATAATTAGCGTGTAATTCCAGGACTGTAGCATTCGAAACAAACATTTTCATTTTAGCATTACTAGGAACCAAAATGAAATCTTATCAGCAGCATGGTAGATTGGTCCAGGCCTATCTTTATAAGCCAAGTCTCTGGAGACCGTATCAGGAAGTGCGATATCTATCAACTTACCCGAGCAGTTTTTCCTTTGCCCTGAGTTATCTGGTTCTGTCTCATGTCACAACACACTGATTGAGTGGTACAGTTAGAACTAGTGTAGAAGCCTGGAATTGGTAGCATGATCAGGTACTTATGTTTACGTAAACATATTATTTTTTTTTAGAGTTATTTAAGCACTGATTAAACTAAAAATTTCATCACACGTCAATTTCATTGGATTTTGTTTGAAAGATTTAAACTAATCAAGCTAACTGCCTGCTGTCAATCTCAAGCCCTCTATTATATAATAGTAGTTTCAGGTCTGTAATTAACATTTCACTTGTCTGCTACACCCTATGCTTTTGTATTTGGCTACGAAGTTATAAATATAGAACGCATTTCAGGCCATGCCACTGATTTCCGCCTTTCCATCATGCTGAAGGATGTCGTCAGAATATTTTCAGTGTGGTACTGCTATACAAATTTTTATACGTGTTTGTAAATCACGGCCGAGAATACTGCCGTCCCTGCTCTGCTGTCTTTTTGTCCAGGGCGATGTCTTTTTCTCTTTCATGTCAATTAGTGTGACAGCAGATATATCCGCAGCTGAGTTATAGTTATGCAAACATTTGCCTGAAAGGTTATTGTTCCCAGTGTGCAATTACAGTCTCTGTTCTTACATGTTATATTTCGGTCCTGATTCTTCCGTGTGTGTAGTAATTAATCCTCCAGGAGTGCCATGCCGCGGACATTTCAATTAAATTTAATTACACTGAGTCATTTTCGCTACTATGAATCACACTTTTGTAATTAACAGATTAACTTTGTGGTGTAAGCCGCCTATATTCCCTAAGGAAAGCCGCCTGGCCTTTCAGGTTCCAAAGAGGAACTGTAGCTGTTTCTGCCCAGGCATGCTTGTGTGTTCTAGGCCCTTTTTCATCATCTGAAAAATAATCTGTGCTTTAAAATCTGCTAGCAGAGTTCAGGTATGCTGTGCAGCCTGTAATGGTGGAGGATGGTGTGTAAAATAGGAAATGATGGTGGTGTCTGAGGCCACCACTGGGAAGATGACAGATGAGGTCTAGTGATTAATGAAGACTTTGGAGTGACTGTTCCATCACCCTGCAAGTCATGAGTGGACATACTTCTTAGGCTCAAATAAGATGTGAGTAGTTAAACTTGTGGTGTGACTGGACGCAGGTCATCAGTGAAGATGTTGGACAATCTTTGGACAACATTATCTCTGGCTCACGTTGGCAGTTCGATTAGCAACAATATTATTGCATAGCCTTATAAGAACCACAACAGGGCCTGTCAGGTCAGTATCTGTATATCATCACTCACACATACTGGCAGCTAGCTTGCAAGGTTACAGTGCCTGGGCCCCTTGAGGCTCAGAATCTGGTTACATTCTTATCCAAACTGATCTGGGACCACTCCGGGAGGTGCTGCTTACTTAATGCAATCGACTGCAAAGCTTCCAAAACTGATCCTGCCTCATAGAAAAGGCATCATGTCTCCATCAGTTCTAGCCAGGTAACCTGAGATGTCGCCTAAGCTCGCTTTTCCTAGACATTCTGCGAATCTCTATTTGTGATGCTGAGTGAAGGAACAGATCCACTTGGCTGGACATGAGTGGACATATTTGCCAGGCAAGGAGGTCACCTTACTTCCCCTCACCACAAATGATCAGCCTGTCAAGGGAACTAACATACCACAGTGACTTCTACAAAAAAAAAAAGGTCAAGGCATATCCAGTGTAGTACAAATATTATTATCATTTTAGCTGTCAGCTTTCTTATTCTTCGAACCCCCTATGGCTTGAGTGCACGTCACTCATTCCAGGCTTTCATTTAGGTAATAGTGAACTCACAGAACAAATCTGAGCTAACATGACATGCCCATTGATGACTGTCTGTCCTAAATGAATAAAAGGTGTGGTAGATGAAATTTCCAGAGCAGAGGTCTGCTCTCGAGGGAAAGATGAATGGTGGCGCCGTTTTCCATTTTGTTGTAGCTCGTCCATCACATTGTCATCTGATCCATCTTCTCTTTCTTCCTCTTTCGCTACTCATCAATCACTCTGTCCATCTCTCTCTCCTCCCCAGCTCCCAGCCATGGCAGGAATCAACACCCACACTCTATTTCTGTCATCCCTGCTGCTCATACTGAGAAGATACAGTATATCACTGCAGGCCCAAGGCAGAGTAACAAGATGGACTAGCGTGTCTCCGTGGAGCCTTACAGTGTTATTAGTTACTGGTAAAAGCCCTGGATGGCCATGCATTCATAGACAGAGATGAGCTAAACTCATAAACAGACAGAATCAAGAGGTTTGTGTACACTTACTGGTTATGAACCCTTCTCCCATGACAAGGATAAAATGGGAAATTGTGGTGTCTGAAGGTAGAAGACTGACAAGGGCTAGTGATTAATGATGACTGAGTTTCATTAGACTGAAAGTGTTTGTCGTTTCTTAGGCTCAGCTGAGATCCAGACACAACCCTCATCAGCTCTGGGCACAACTCTCATCCTTCCAAATAAATATTATACAACATATGAAAGCCTGGCGGCAACGAAGCTTTGCGGAATAGGTCTGTGTGAGGGTTATGGCATATACTCCATGCCCTCATTAAAACTCTAAATGTCTCTAAAAGTGTATTTCTGTAGTGAACGGCCCTAATGCCACAGTATATTAACCTGCCTTGGATATGTTTAGGTAAAAAGCCTTCCACAGTTCCTCCATTTTTCTGACACGCAACAAAACATACTGGCTCGGCCTCGACGGCCTACACAAGGGCAATGGCAATTATGGTCACTGTTAATATGCTCAGCCCCAGCTGGTTTAGATCTGCCTGCACTCAGAGGGAACGCCGCTGACTTGTCAGCTTGTATGCGTCACGCACAAGACTTTCGTGGAGAAACGTGCTTTGGCAGCGTCATGGCTAACCGACTGGGCCTCGATTCGTCTCGCAGTCTCGTTCGAACATTCCTCATGGTATATTCAGCCACTTTTCATGGACATAACTGAGCCCAGATGCTTGTGCTGACCCGAATCAGAGCCGCTCCCTCTGGTTTCGAGGTTGGTCTTCAATCAAATTGTTCGCAGCATGTACTGCTTGTGTTTTTTGGAGGAGATACGGGCAGTGATTTCATTGTATTTATCATGAATGATGAGTGACTGCATTAGGGACACAGCAGTGAGTAATAACAGTTATACCAGCTGACAACTTCTGTGGAATGAAATGATGAAATGATGAAAATGAAATAATCATTTCTACATTAGTAGATTTCTTCCTGGTGTTATTATAGTAATAAGTGAAACCTAAGATAATACAGTTACAATGCTAGTAACTTTTTTATATTTTTAAACTAATCAGAGGTTTGCATATATCAACATTTACTTTGCTGTCAGCTGTTATTAGAACACTGAATAGCCTGACTCTCTCTCTCTCTCTCTCTCTCTCTCTCTCTCTCTCTCTCTCTCTCTCACTCTCCCCTTTTCTCTGTAGCCTTTTGGTAAGAAAAGAGCTCCTTTCAGAGGAAAAAAAAGAGGGCAGGAGCAATGCAAAGAGAGGAAGCAGACGTGATTCTCCAAATACAGTCATTAAAGGGGAAATGTGTTTTTCAAACTGTCAAGATGATTAATGGCTGAGTGCGAAGCAGCACAAATGCTCTTGTTTAGTCTGACTGGCAGACACGATCCTGTCCATTGATTTATGGCAGGCCCTGTGTGTGTGGCACTGCTGTGGTTTGAACAGCAGGAAGGTGGGGTCTGAGCACACTGCGGTAAAATAACAGAATAGAACCAAGCCCGAGAGCAAGAGAGAGAGACAGAGAGAGAGAGAGAGAGAGAGAGAGAGAGAGCAAACTGCATTGTGTTTGCTTTTGCCCTTGGTGAAATTGCAGCTCATTAAACAAGAAAATAAAAATTGCTCTGTCAGTTCATGTGCCACAGTAAATCAGCCTCAGTTTTAAGTAATTTAGTTAATGTCCATACATGCTTGTACAATTTAGTAGATATTCATCTTTTCTTTTAACATCTGTATGCGGTGTCACGTTTCATCAATTGCGTCCTACGTCATTCGTCAGGGAACGTACTTCATCTTTGTTTTTCTTTCTCGTAATCAACATTGACTACCATTGCAAATATACTAGTATTAACATTTGAACCCACAGTAAAAATCTTACATCACCATCTTTTCCTTCTCTCTCAGGTTGCTCCAGCCTTTTGACCTCATACTCTGCACAAATGAAGGTGTCTGATTCAATCAGCCTGTGGAAAAGCTTGCAGTAGGGGTGCTTGCTGCGAGAAGGGAAAAAAAGAAGAAGAAAAATAAATAGGAATTACGATCACTTTTCATGTTACAATTTGTCTTCAAAGACTTTTATTTAAAAACTCCTGCATTCTTTCCTGCCCTCCTGACTCCGCTTGATCTATTAACATGCTCTGCAAGATCCACAAGAATAATTATGGCTGTTAAGTTAAAGTGGTAGAACTTCATCAAACAACCACAACGTCGTTTGTCAAATGTAAAGTCGTTCCTGTCAGAGATTTAATGTACTCATGAAAATTGAATACGATTTCGAATGAAAAAAAAAAAGAAACAACTTGCTGACGGGAAACAGGGAAACCAAAACCTCCAAGCTATGTAAGGACACCAAACAGGGAGATTTATTCTTTGGAGAAGACAAGCAGCCATATTTCACGTGACAACTGAGGACCTACTGGTCTGAAATAGGCTTTTGAAATCCTCCCAGGACTTGCAGCCTATTTCTTATTCCTGCTCATGAGGACTTGTTCAAAAAACAAAGAACTCTATAAAGCTTCCAGTTTTAAACCAATCCCCAGGGCCTGGAAATCTGGAAATCAAGCAAGAACCAAGCCGGGCTCATCTGGAATAAGTTACATATAGAAGACAAGCGAAGAAATTAAGGAAGATAAACTGAAAGAGTAAGAAAACGGCTGTATTTAGTTTCTCAGAAATGCCCCAGAAATTTGAAATCCTATTTTTTTGTTTGTGTGTATGTATAAAGTTTGCATCCTGATGAAGGACCAAATGTCTTTTGAGCTGATCACTCGATGGAACGATGGATAGCTGACTGGATGGATGATGTCAAAGATTGAACAGACAGCTGATGCAGATGGATGGAGGACTGAATGAAAGAGTGAATGGACGTCAAAAGAATGAGCAAAAGAAGGAAAGCAGGAGCAACAGAAGCTTGTGGGATATACACCTCCCGTGCCAGCAGTGTGGCCCAGCTGTATGCACAGGGGGGCTACAGCCCCTGCTTCAACATGTCAGAGGCCGTGATTAATGACCCGGAGGCCTTGCTCTTTCCCCCTTAACCTCCCCAAATACACCCACCTACATGCACCCACCTCAGCAGTCCCGCTACACCACTCCCCATCAACCTAATGCACACAGGCAGATTGACATGACATGAAAGTCCTTAGTGCTTCTGGCAAAACACATAGATACACAGAGCGAGTATTTATGGCCTCACAATGATTTAAGATAATCAACCAAACAGGTATTTAAACAATGTTCAGCAAAATATGTAAGACTTTCACATGTTCTGTCCCTGAGCTCAGATTTTCAATCCTTTGTACAAAATCTTGGAAACCTCCTAATCTTAAAAAAATGCAATTCTTTGATAACTTGTTTTAGGTAGGTTTGTGTGTGTGTGTGTGCGTGTGTGTGTGCATGTGTTTGCTCTAGCTTCAGATGTGCTGAGCGAGAGGAACGAGAAAAGGCGCCTGCATGTGCGCTAGTTCCCAGCCTGTCAGAGGCCTGTCGGCCTGTGATTTATGGCCACGAGACTCCAACCTGTCTTCACTGCCAGTTCAGTATTGTTACAACTGACAGCTAATGAGGCCAGACATGCTTTCAAGCCGAGCACTTAACAGAGCCTCAATCTCCTCTAGTCACGGGTCCATTATGTTCTCTCTCTTTTTCTCTCTCTGTCTGCTCTCTCCTATCCTCAGAGGAGGCGACGCCACTGAATGCTGAGGCAAGGAGCAGCTCTGCATCATCGAGGATCCGATTCGCTGAAGAAAGACAATAAGAGATGCTCGAAATTTGAACCTCTGGGCATCAAGTTATTTTGAAGAAAATTGTAAAATAATTAGAAAATCTCAAACATTCGCTGATTGATTTATTCAAATAAAATGAAAGATGGAAAATAACTCTTTGTCAGCTGCCAAAAGATGGTCTACCAGCTCAGCCTGTGCTTTGGCAGATGGTAGTTGGTCAGAACAAGCTGGATTTTTTCAGAAATACAATCCCTTTGTGACTCTGAATGGAGGAAAGCAGGACTACACTCTGGGGTGATACGTCAGAATAGATTCTGCTACTCGTACATTATGACTGAATTTGCAGTGCTTGGTAAACGGCTAAAATCTAGTGTATTTTTGCTTTTCCTTCATTTTTGATGTTTTACAACCTAGGTTATGAGTGTCACTTTTGTTATTCACACTTCATGCCTCGATTAGTGATGCTGGAGTAAAATAATAATAATAATAATAATAATAATAATAATAATAATAATAATACTCTTGTTTCAGCAAAAATGTCACATTTCAATTGGGTTTGTGTGAATTTATGTTTAATCCTGAGGTTAGGATATAGCCTTATTATTGAAACGTCAGTCCATGTGTTATATGAAAGTGTTCTGGGCTGCTAGGAGAGTTTTTATTCTCTCTCGCTCTCTATAATCACTATCAGAGGCACTGGCAACTCTCCCACCTTTAACCCTGGTTCCTTGTCAGCCATGATTAATGGCAGCTCGGCGCAGTGCAGCTTGCGTTGCCGCTTTCAGCATTGTTCCCTGGACACATAATGAACTCTGACAGGACTTTTCTTCTCCCCTTACTTTCCTTTTCTTTCACACTTTCACAGGCTTGTTTCAGAATGTACGCTGGCAACAGCGACACCTCCACCAGAGGCTCCGTGAGATTAAACAGTAATTAAGGCTGAAAAAGTTAATGTTACGTGGATGTTCTGAAAACGTTCTTCAAATGTCTAAGACAAAACCTTCAGCCATTCAACAATGAACACATAAACACTATTTACAATTTTAGGCTCTTAAACGGTTCTCTTCCATCTTAATCTCCTTCCACAACAATCTGTAAACAGACGTAGTTATATATCTTCTCAGCTCCGTGTTCAGTCAGTGGAATAACATTAAGTTGTTTAAAATGTCAGCACTGAATTTGTTACGTCAAACACAGGGCCTGTTTATCTCTGAGGGGTGTGTTCGCCATGAAGAACCACAGTTTAATCTCTGGCACTCTCTGCTGGATATCAATTGCTAGTACATCTAAAAATGCAATATTTTCCTAGATACAAGTCAAATGATTTGGACTTCAATGCTTCAGTAGAAAAAAACTTTTGTTATTAAAGGTTTCCTAGCATATTCATACAAAAATATGGTCATACCTCAGAGAATGAGAAAAATCCCATGTTCTCGAGAAGCCAAGTCCTCAGGCCTTCAGTGGCCTTATAGTATAGTGTCTTTAAAATGATAGACTGATGGTGCATCCAAACAGAGATAAGATTTCCAGACCAGAACCACGTTCGGATTTTCTCAGCAATTTAATACACTGTTTGTTCATTGTTCTCATAAACTTAATCCATCTATCGTCTTTTGTCAAGTCCTACATACAATCCAGGGTATTTTCTACAAGTAATGAATAATAATAATAATAATAATAATAATAATAATAATAATAATAATAATAATAATAATAAATTTTGCTATTGCATTTTGAAGGGATCCAGGTCTGTAAAATTAAACCATAAAGAAAACCATTCATCGTCTATTTTCACAGAACTATGATCAAGCTTTATAGGAATGCTCATTTCATGGCCTTTTTAAAGCTCTTTATAGCTAATTTAGTTGATAAGGGGAGGAAGTTTTATGTTACACCATCTGGCCAAATGTATGTGGACACCTAACTATATATAATCCTGACCTTAACTATACATGAACATGAAAGTTGGTAGCATATAATTGTATAGAAATAGGGATAAACATGATCCAGCAAGACATTGCCCCTGTGCACAAAGCAGGCTACATAAAGACATTTGGTTCACCAAAGTTGGTTGTTTGGAATGCACAGAGCCCTCACCTTAACCCAGCTGAGTGTGCACAAATTCCTATATCAACTTTCTAAAATCTAGTGAAAAGCCTTCCTTGATGAGAAAGCTTTTGTAGAGGTAACTCTATAATAATGGCATGTTGAAATAGGATGTTCAACAAGCACATACAGCTCTGGGTTGCTGATCAGAAGATCAGAGTTCACGCCCCAGCACCACCAAGCTCCACTGTTGGGCAATTGAGCAAGGCCCTTAACAGTTCTTATTCTTGCTCTCAGTTCTTATATGGGTGTCATGGTCACGCGTCGGTCATAAAGTTAGAAGAAAATTAGGTTAGAAAATTAGGTTAGAAGGGCAAACAAAACAAGAACAGGAAGTTTAAATGGGCTTCAGGTAACATGTCCATGCAGCATTGTGTAAAAGATCCAAGTGAACGAGTCCAGGCAGATTCCGAGGCGAACAGAGAGATATGGAGTCAGCTCTGGCTTCTTCTAAATTTGCAGGTTCATTAACACACGTTCACACTTGAGCATCCAACCTTGTTTTAAATGCTAATGTGTTTAATGAAATAACATCACCACACCATCTTCTTAATGGGCCCTACAGCCACTGAGCCTGTAAATGTTTCTAATGTTAACATGTAAATTGTATCCCTGATTAAAAAATACAGAGAACAATAATGTTTATATACTGTAAAATACCTGAGGTCATAACACCTGAGTAGCATGTGAACACAACTAACCCGAGCGTCTGAGCTGTTTACATAATAGAAATTAAATAAATAAATAAATAAAATAAAAAATGTTTTGTTTTTGTTGCTAAAACCAAAATCTCCGGAAGTTTTTGGAAAAAAAGAAAAATTCTTTGGAGCAAGTTGTTTAGATACAGGCTAGCTATGTATGGATCTAAAACGTATAATAAAGTTAACATCTGGGAAATTCTAGTGAAAGAAAGAAAGAAAGAAAGAAAGAAAGAAAGAAAGAAAGAAAGAAAGAAAGAAAGAAAGAAAGAAAGAAAGAAAGAATGGAAGAAAAGGAATCCCAAACTAATCCCAAACGGCTCCCTATATACGTGCACTACGGCGCGTGCGCCATAAATAACTTTAAGGGGGGCTCTGCATATATATATATATATATATATATATATATATATATATCAGATGTCTCATAAATTAAGCAATTAAAAATATATCTGTTTGCCACTTTCCACTAGGGGGCGTAGTAGGTACTAACACGGTAAAGGATTTTTTTTCTTCCTGTTCCAGCCTGAAGGGGGCGACATTTTTTTTATCTTTCATTCTATTTTTTCTTTCCGGGCACATTCCTAGATAGGACCTCCTTCCCAAAAGTAACACCAGTGTATGGATATGGGTTCGTGTGTGTTTGTTTGTGTGTAGCGGCTCTTGGGTGTAGAGCTGTGTGTATGTGAGTGTGTGTGAGAGTGTGTGTGTGTGTGTGTGCAGTATACCTGCGCCATGGTGCTGATGATCGAGCAGACAGATCGGACCTTCACTCCGTTATCATCGCCTGAAGGGGGGAAAACCAGTAGGATCGAGAAGAAAGACATGCGAATACAAACAAAGTAAGTCCTCGTGCTTTATTTCTCATGCACAGCCAAAAGAAGACGCCTTTTATTAGCCTGAAGTGAATGTTGTGCACTTCGGAGTGTGCTGCTCGGATTAGTATTGAACCCACACTGAGATGGTACCAGATGTTCGGTAGAGAACTCCGACTTCTAGCCTCGAGTCTGTTTACTAAAGTGTTGTGTTTAGTCCTTCCTCGCGCACCGCCGGGAGACCAGCTTAAATGTTTCTTTAATGTTATATAAATGTTGCTTACATGTAAAAGTAACACGTTTGCGACTTCAGACAATCACATAAGACACCAAACTTGGACCATAGTGTCCTCAGTGTGCCATTTTTTTTCACTTGCAAATTCAACTCCCTCGCTTAGTTTGCTTTACAACTTTGCAGCTGCTTTTGTTAACAAATCAGCCCATGGCTGTAATTACCGAAGTGAGGAGCTCTGTGAAGCTCAGGAGCTGAAATACAGTGCAGCCTTTTATGAAATATTAAAGGGAAGTCTGACAAATGAGCTCACTGTTGTTGAAAGTTCAATTAGACACCAGGTTTATGATTTCACTCCCCTTCGTCTGTGTGTGTGTGTGTGTGTGCGCGTGCGTGCGTGCGTGTGTACACATCCATGCCCCACAATCTCAAAGTCCTTTGTTTTGTTTTGTTTTTGTGGATTTATTTATTTTTCCTCCACAGCTTAGATGCTGAAAATGTAGAGGAGAAGCTGAAGAAAAGTGGAAAGTCTGCTTATGACCTTCAGGTGTCGATTGACACAGAGTCTGTGTCTGATGTGTCTGAGAGCAAGAGGAAGTCTCCTGTCCTGAGGTGAGACATACAGCCATGTTTCTTCACGCACACGCACAGAGAGAGGATATGGCTGCTTGACCTAAATTCTATCTACGCCATTTAGGTTCTTCATCCGTTGTCACTTTTTTTTTTGTTATATCTCATACACATTAGATCAACAGGTTGTTCCTTTAGGACCATGGTGCAAGACATAATGCACTGGAGAGTGTATGCTAACTAGACAAGATAACAAAGCAGCCTTGGATGCTTAGAAACCAGTGCAGATGATTGATTGTTTTTAAGCTCTTGGTTGTGGAGAAGTCTACAGCAGCCAGTAAAGACCTGTGATGGTAAAAGTGTCTTTAGTGTTGTCTCTGTGTGTGTGTGTGTGTGTAACACTGAACCGAGATGGACAACAGGCCAAATACTTGGAGTATCTGCTTGTGTTATGCAACAGAAGAGAAATTTCCTCTTTCCGGTTTCTTTTCCCATGAATGTATTTTTGTTTGCTTTATTAGTTAAACAAGAGAAAGTCCATGAGGGAATCACCGCTTGTAGCTGCTATAACACTATATTGGCAAAAGTTTTGGGACATCTGCCTTTACATGCACATGAATGTAATATGGAGTTGTCCCGCCCTTTGCAGCTATAACAGCTTCAACTCTTCTGGGAAGGCTTTCCACAAGGTTTAGGAGTGTGTTTATGGGAATTTTTGACCGTTCCTCTAGAAGCACATTTGTGAGGTCAGACACTGATATTGGACAAGAAGGTCTGGCTCTCAGTCTCCGCTCTAATTCATCCCAAAGGTGTTCTATGGGGTTCAGGACTCTGTGCAGGCCAGTCAAGTCTTTATGGACCTTGTTTTGGTCACTGGTGTGCAGTCATGTTGGAACAGGAAGGGGTCATCCCCAAACTGTTCCCACAAAGTTGGGACCATGAAATTGTCCAAAATGTCTTGGTATGAAGCTGAAGCATTAAGAGTTCCTTTCACTGGAAATAAGGGGCCAAACCCAACCCCTGAAAAACACCTGAACTCAATGATCTGGAGGGGTGTCCCAAAACTTTTGGCAATACAGTGTATGTTATAACAGGAAGTTGTGTGTCTCTCATCTAGTCCATGATATTAAATCTAACTATCAAAGTATTACTCTATTACTTTGCACTTCTGTTCTAAAATTAAGACTGAAACCATTTTTGTCTGCCACCACCTCATACCTTTACTCTGAGAGTCACTGGTCAGTCATTTTCGATCATCTGAGCCTGCTGTAAAACAGTGTTTTATGCTGCGAGGTGAGATGGCAAACCTTTCTGGATGCATCGACAACATGACTTGTCTCGTTCAACCTGGTCTTATGCCTGCTTGCGTCAGCATTGTTTACACACCTCACCGCTGTGCAAACACACAGTTATGGATCAGTGCACAACCCATTCCAGTGGGGTTTTTGTTGTTTTGCACAGGCTTATGAGTAAGGTTTCCATGGATCCTGTCTGTACGGTCTACTGTTTTATTTTTCGCTGTAAATGAAGTTGGCACTTATACAGTGAAGGGGTTCAGTCATTCAGGTCCTGTGGAAAGTCTCACAGTCTAGACAACTGGATTTGTGTTACAATTCTAAAGACGTCCCACCGTTCATTCAAAGGGGCTTTATGGGATAAATTATAATCCATCTCTTTAAACACTTGTGACTGAAGAAGCCAGGCTTTTGTGGTGAGAAAACTAGGCAGTTTTATAATGTCAGAGGGGAAAAATTGGCTTAGAAATTTTAATGAAGGTCAACATGCTCGTACTGGCAAAGGTTACTAGCCTCACATGCTAATAGGAAACGAAAACAATCCTAGACAAACTCCGAAATAATTGTATGTGCAAGAGTAATTTCAAGCGTAAAAGAGTAAAAGCAGGTGTGACCTTTAACACCACCTTTGACTTTAATCTTCAATTAATTGTAAGTTGTTCCACAAGTTGTCTTTGTGTGAATTTGCAAGACCTGTTGCACAACATTTATAGCTTCCTCCTAAACTATTATCTGTGGTTCTTCTTCTTCTTCTTCTTCTTCCCTAAATCCATTAGTTCTGAATTGTCATAGCCACCACGTTGACTGTCTCTAAATGTGTCGCATCACTAAAACCGAGTAGGCATGCATCTTGCACAATTCTTTCCAGATTTTTTTGTTGTTTTCTTTTCTTTTCAGGGTCCCATGTGGGGCTTTAAGTGTAGTAGTCATGATTTTTGCTGATCATGTCATGTTCTTTGCTTACAAATTTAAAATGCTCAGCGTTTTTATTTCTTTTCCAGGCTTAAACTGGCCGAACCCTCAATCACACAAAGTCCACCGGACTCCGAGTCAAAACTAGAGAGGAAAAAAACACAGTACAGCCAGGTATGTAGTGAAACACACTCGGGATTGATCAAGTGAGGTCTACTGTGACCAAATCACACTCTTTGTGTAAAAATAAAAGTGTTTTGTCTGGACTGTGCTTGGTCAGAAGGTGTTTCTAAGATTTTGCTGTGAAGACATCTGTGAAGCAAATCACGGGTATATTAATGTGCTCGTTTTCTTAAATTTTTACAATTTATAGTAACAACAACTAATTCACACTGAGCCTTGAACACTCTGAATCAAAGATTAATAACAAAATGTTTTATTCTTTGTGTGTGTGTGTGTTTATCTAGTTCTCCAAAGCAAATGCACAGTATCATAAGCTGTTCAAAGAAATAAGCAATGATGAGATCCTCAAACAAAGTAGGTCAATATTGTGTTCAAACGAGTTTCATTCGAATTGCTTAGACTCTTTCTTTATCTCCCTCAGAGTATTTTACATCACCACAAACTTATCAGTAACCACGTGCTGAAAGAAATTTATTTACTTTGTTCTATCTTATCTAATGCCCGTGTCTGTCCTTAGGTTATACTTGTGCTCTGCAGAAGGACATTCTTTATCAGGGAAGGCTTTTTGTCTCTGATAACTGGATTTGTTTCCATTCCAAAGTGTTTGGCAGAGATACCAAGGTACAGACGTGCCAGGAATCCCAGGTAATTTAGTTAAGACTAAAGAAAGGGTTCATTAACATAACAATTGTTGCTGTTGTTGCCACAGATTGCTATCCCAGTTCTCTCTGTCACGCTTATAAAGAAGACAAAAACTGCCCTTTTGGTGCCAAATGCACTTGTGATCACAACCACAACTGAAAGGGTAAGTGGATTGTTTGATATGTGGAACTCTGTTAAATAACATGTTGTGGGAATAATTTGTTAACAGTTGACTCACATTCAATTGAATATCATTTAGCACCTGTTTGTGTCGTTCCTGTCCCGGGACACTACATACAAGTTCCTGCTCTCTGTCTGCGTTCATTTACACGTAAGCGAACTTTTCTCTTCAACATAGCAAAGCCATGTTATGACATTGTGTCTGTATGAAACGAAATGAAACAAAACGCAACACTGTTGTTGTTGTTGTTTCCATGTTAGGCAGAGAATGCAGGCAGCACCCCGATCACATCGTCAGCAGAGAACAGCTTCAGAGGAGACTGCCCTTCCTCGCTTCCTCTAGTAAGTGTGGATTTGCCTGTGGTTTCTTTATTTCCATCACTCAAGTAGGTTTGTCATGAGACTCCATCACAAGTCACCATGGCGTCACTGTGTAAAGTGAGATGGTCATAGATTTGTGTGCTTTTTGACTGTCTACGTGGATTTCCTGACGTGTGTGTGTGTGTGCAGGACTTCTCGGCTGATTTTTCAGATCTTGATGGAGTTGTGCGTCAGAGGAGGCAGGACATGCTGGACAGTAGCAGTTCAGGCTCCCAGACTCCAGATTATGAAAAAATGGCTGGTGTGTATTTCCAAGTTATGTACAGTTTACACTTTACACTCACCTTTGCATCTATTACCTCAGTCAGCTTTCAGCAGGAAGGAATTAGTGATAAGTCATGAACTCATAAACTAAACTGACCTGTTAGTTCCTTAAGAGCTCGTGGTTGCTGTTGTAGAAAAGACATTTACATTGTTTCCTGTCCAGTGTCACCCAAATGAGGATGAGGTTCCCTTCTGGGCCTGGTTCTTCTCAAGGTTTCTTCCTCAGATCATCTCAGGGAGATTTTCTTCACTACCGTATAGGTGGGAGCTCTAGTGGAATGGTGTGGTTGTACATAAGGCAGGTTGAATATTGATAGAACTAGATAAACTGTGCTTTAAATTGAGAAGAGGAAGGTTGGACCTGCCAAATCTCATCATTAACGGTCAGTTAGTATAGAGAGGCAGAAAGAATCTCTTACTTTGGTTTGGTCTGAGTTTAGACGAATATCATGTTCTTTTGTATATCTCAAAAAATCACAGCAAAGCTTATTTTATCTTATTAACACTTCTGTCCTGCTCGTGTTAAATAACCTTTTTTTGCCTATAAATCAAAACAGCACTGCTACAAATAGTTGAGCTTCAGTGAAGCAGCATTACATCATAATTTAAATTAACTATCTAATAAACTAAAGACTTAGTCCTGATAAACGCTCTACTTTTCCTGTTCCTTAAATAAACAATATATATTTTTAATCTATCACGTTTAATACCGGTTACTTGGAAGCACAAAGGTTATTAATTACTGACTTGTCCGCTCTGAAGATGCTTCACAAGTAAATACGTTTGACAGGCTTTATGATTTCATTTGTATAAATAAATATGACATTGGTAAACAAGATAAACAAGCCTGGAAACGCACTAGTAGTTCTGAATAATGTCATAGGATTGCATTCCAATCAAGCGATTAATGCAGAACAGCAGGCAGTAAGATTAGAGGGGGTTACAGGTCAAACAGGTAGGAGTATTTCCCCTGATCTTGCTCTTTGGAGATCGATCCACCCATGATTACATCACTGTGTTCAGCTGCATCAGCAATACAGGAGGTTGGACAATAAGACTATGGATTATAGATTATGGATTATAGATTATAAGTGGTGGTGTTTTGTTTTTTCATGTAGACACCACCACAGTCAAATTAACATATGTTCTATGTAAGATGGCTAAGAATTTTTTTTTTTATGGTTAAGAACTCTAATGTCTCTACACAGCAGAGGTGGAGAATATGCATGGTAATGCAATAAGCATAAGAAGAAAGAGAACTGAGAACTAAAATCAACAACCCACGTCCAACCGTCTTCTGAACATACAGTATTCTCACAGGTTACAAGCCTCTAATGAGGAATATTTTGATTCTCAAGCAGCATTTCTGGTATTAATCAAATTAATTTAGACTAAGATCTGTGACCACTCCTGATCGCATTTTCTGATTAGAAGGGCTGCCAGATCTGGCAAAAACAATCCAGTCTAATGCCACATTAAAATCAGCATCCTCAAAGACGAGAAATCCTGCGAAACAGTGACTCCTGGTTTAATTGTCGGCCTCTTCGATCGGTCAGTTATTGCCCCACTGTCAGGAACAGGCTGTTGCATTTTGTTGAAAACTGTGAATCTGATAGTCTTGTGATTTTTCTGGGAGTTAGATTTTTCAGGGACGCATCCAGCTTATGAGAATGAACTGGATTACAGGATGTACTTGACCCCGTTTAGACTTGTATTCAACAAAGGCCGCTTGTCATCCAATCACTCAACAGTAGTTAGAAAATAAAGAAATAAAACCCAAATATTAGTTTGTTTTTGTGTGGTGTTTAAATTCAGTACAGCACAAAAAAAAAAAATCAAGCTCTGACAATTAGGACAAAGTATAAATACCTGGAAAGGTATAAACCTCAGGACTAGAAGTTGTTAGAAGTGATTTTTGCCTTTTGTGAATGGTGTTGCATGAACATTTCAGGGTTTTTTTTCTTTCTATTGAACTTGTTAAAGGTTCTGCTGAACAGTTTTTAACCCTGCACTCGTCACCTGCATAATGATGTGGATGGAAAACAGTTTTGAGAAAACAATGGAAACTGGCAAAAAGATGTTTCATGCAACATTAGAGCAGCAACACTCTTTTAGAGACGAGACTTTATCCTGGTTTTATCAGCGGCCGTACGTTGACCTGAAATAGAAGTCTGTTCACTTCTTACATTTGATTGAATAGTACAAGACTAGCAGTGTTTTATAAGGGCTTATTAAGGCTAATGACTCTGATTATGTTTTATGTTATGCTCTACTGATATAAAGTTTTGGGAAATATAATCAATCAAGCAGAACCAACATCAATAATTCCACTGCTAACTTTACAAACATCTTTTTCTTCTTGTCTCTAGAGTTTTCTCCACTAACTGAAAACTTCCTGGACGTGATGAAAAATGGAGAGATGGCCGTCCATGCTGACATTCACCTGCAGAGCAGCAACGCAAAGCAACACAGTGGTGTGTGAATTGCCCCTACACGCAAACACTACACTTTCAATTTAGAAATGTGTTTCTTAGTACTTCTGCACTCAGTTTGTGATCCTCTCAGAGCTCTCATGACTGTTAGCTGATGAAGTGTTAGTGATGCAGACCAAATTTTGACACGTTAAGTAAATAAAACGGGACATTCTAAGATGGTTTATTCGTTAGATTGTCTGAGTTTTTAATGCTTGTGGTATTTATAAGGGATTATCCTTGTAGCAGATGACCTGATTAGATTTTATTGTATTGATCCAGCAGGCTCAGTGTCATAGCAAGCTCTGAAAGGATTTCCTTCTGAAACAATTTTCTGCTTATATATTTATTTTAATTCCATTCACTGTTTTACTTGTTTATTTATTAAAGAATAACATTATACCTTTTTGACCAGTCCATATTTGCATACAAAAACAGTTATATGTGGCCAAATTATTCTCTGTTTTCTCGTGCTGTAAACAGCTGTAAACACCTCCCCAGTTTCTCTTTGTGTCTTGAAGTTAATGAGACAAAAATATGCAGCTTGGCGTGTCGCTGAGAAACTGCAAAGCCATTCGCCCGGAGTGTACAAAGCACAATAATATAAACCTGTGATTGACTTGTCAGAGCTGCTGTTATAGAAAATGAATCAACATCTTGTGATCAATCAGATTCAAGAATTTAATAAATCACTGACTGTGACAACAGAAAATTGGACGGTATAAATTCCACAGTAAATAATTCCATTATTGGTCTATAAGTGATGCTGATATATCAGAGGGTACGTGTAACCTTTGCTTATATTAGCTTAATATGTAATGGTGTGGTGTAAGTACAGAAGAACTTATAGGGGAGATTTTGATTTCCGTATTTTTTTTTTTATTCTTTAAAAGGTTAATGGTGTAGAGAAGTTGCTAGACTTCCTTTTCAGGTAATTAAAAACATTGCTCAACCTACACTTGTTCATCCACAGGTCCGGTTAAGGCTACAGCTGTTTCCACCCAGCAGGAGAAGTTTCTTTATCCATTGTCTCTCAATACTCTCCTACTCGTCTATCTAATCTTGTGAGTAATTGTTTTTGTGTTCCACGTAATGAATGTACAGTAATTTGACTGACCTGCTCAGCTGCTTTTGCGTGTCAAAACAAGCTTTGCCCTCGTTTTATTCTCGTAATCAGAACCATTTGAGAAGTATTTGTTGTTCAGATAAAGGAGGGCGTTGTGTCTTGGCAGGGTGTGTGTCCTCGTCATGTCTTCGTGCTACATGGCTTTCAAGATCCTGGCTCTCGAGCAGCGGCTGAATTCGCTGGGCACTTTGGGAGACTATTCACACGAGTAAGTCAGTTGTTAATTATAGATGTGTCTGCGTATCTTTGGTGACCCTTCTCCCAAACGAAACCAAGAAGTGCGATTATTAGACACGACTGCCAGCAAATGTATCTACAGGCTAGCCTAGAAAGAAATCGGCCACACCTTCACTTCTTGACAACATTCTTTCTATTTTTACTTACGACCGTTGGTGATGCTGTGTGGAAAAACATAAATTGTCCACTGTTAACAACAAAAAAATGTAGTTGAGCTAGCCCATTTATATAATTCAGCTTCCTATTTGCACATCATACTGTAGGTACAACTTCACACAAGCTAACATTCAGACGAGACAATGCACGGAAAAGACCCAGCATGTTGCTTCTAAATATACTATTGTGTTTTCCATAACAATGTTTCTGTTAAAGGTGATCTTAATCCCAATATACTACACCCTACACCCTGTATAGCAGTGTTCTGGACTAGTCCCAGCGTAGACTTCCTTCCATTGTTACTTCAAAATACATATTTCTTTAAACTAACCTAAACCTTTTTTCTCATACAGGAACGCACTTTATCATCGATCTGAAGCAGCCGCCAGTGTGGAGATCTACGGCGAGCTGTCCACAAACCTGTTCAAGTTAGAAAAGGTGAGTGAACTGTTTGGACTGTTTAAACTGTTGGATTGAGTAAATTTTCCTACTAAATCATTTACAGACCGATTTTTCTGTTGAACAGCAAGTGAAAGAGGAACCTGTTTATTTTCATTTATATACAATACAATCTTGCTGAGAAAAGAAGTTGGGGTTTCAAAGGCCAGTTCACATGCAGTTCACAGAAACGTGTTTATTCCTTGTCAAATACACGTGTGTTTATCAGTCTGGTATAAGAAAAAGATCTGCATGTTTATACACTATCTTGCCAATAGTTTTGGGACACCTCTCCAGATCATTGAGTCCAGCTGTTGTTTTTCAGGGGTTGGGTTCGGCCCCTTAGTTCCAGTGAAAGGAACTCTTAATGCTTCAGCTTCATACCAAGACATTTTGGACAATTTCATGCTCCCAACTTTGTGGGAACAGTTTGGGGATGACCCCTTCCTGTTCCAACATGACTACACACCAGTGACCAAAACAAGGTCCATAAAGACATGGATGAGTGAGTTTGGTGTGGAGGAACTTGACTGGCCTGCACAGAGTCCTGACCTCAACCTGATAGAACACCTTTGGGGTGAATTAGAGCGGAGACTGTGAGCCAGACCTTCTCATCCAACATCAGTGTCTGACCTCACAAATGTGCTTCTAGAGGAATGGTCAAAAATTCCCATAAACACACTCCTAAACCTTGTGGAAAGTCTTCCCAGAAGAGTAGAAGCTGTTATAGCTGCAATGGGCGGGACAACTCCATATTACATTCATGTGCATGTAAAGGCAAACATTCCAAAACTTTTGGCAACATAGTGTATGTAGTTTAGCCAAAGCTTAGCCTCAGTGTCTGTTTAGACATTCTAAGCAATCTAAGCTGTAGTCATTTTTAACATAAAGTGATTAAAACATCCACAAATTTTATCTCTGTATGTAATGAATTAAAAACTGGACAGACTATGTTGTTGTTGTTGTTAAAAGTGTGAAATAATGAACACCCTAATGTTCCTGTAACAGCATTTTCTTCTGTTTTCTATTCTGTACGCACTATGAGCCAAAGGTTTGTGGACACAAATTCGTAAGCACACAGTTGTACAGGATGTTGTTGTGTGCTACAGCTGTACATATTCCCTTCATTGGAACTAAAAGGAATTCCGGACGAACCGGAACACCAACAGCGCCCCATATTTTAGGGCCTGACTTCTGATGCTTTTGTGGCTGAATGAGCACAAATCCTCAAATCTACACTCCAGAACTTAGTAGAACATTTTCCTAGAAGTGTGGAGGTTATTATTAAGAGCAAAGGAAGATCAAATCTGGAATGGGATGTTCAAAAAGCACATGCGGGTACAACGGCTATGAAGTGAATTTTAATTATTTATAGTGATGTGAAGCATCCACCATAATAAACTGTGAGAATGAGCTGTTGGTATAGAAAGTTATGTTAACATAAATTCGAAATTATCGCCAGAGCTGTTATTATTATGAAATATTCATCAGCCTTCTCAGATTTGAGAAGTACTGTGGTTCAAGAAAGATCTGTTTAGTTACGAGTTTTGTGCTGAGTTTCTCATTGTTCTGTTGTTCTATGCACAGATTCAGAAGAACCTCCGAAAGCTGCTCGAAGGGAGCTGAGTGTCCTGACAGAAGCTTCGTCTTCATTAAAAACTCTTCAAAGACTCAAAGAACAAACATGAGGATACTTAACTGTGCAATAGCCACACCACTCAGCCTTTCTCTCAGCTCAGGAGTGCACACACTTTATTATTATTTTTTTACCTGAGGCATGGCATGGCATTTCATCTAAGGCTTATGGAGAGAGAGAGAGAAAGAAAAATAAGCTTTATATTTTAGTACTGTAGAATTGAAAATGTTCAAGATAGTGAAAATAAATGAGTCCCAAGGACTCGGGTTTTGTATGTTTAACATTTCAGAAATAAAATCCGATTACTAAAAATGTAGCTTTGTGACGATTTGTTACTATTTGAAATTGTCAATAAAATATTTATAGTTTGAGTCAGTGAATATTGCTTGTTTTTTTGTTTTTTTTTGCTTGCTAAATTGAAAGCAACATCAAACCCAAATACCAAAGGCTATAACACGTGCTTTCTGTGAAGCAACCACATCTGTAGCTAATGGTAAGTCCCAGGACCGCACACTTTCATGTCCTTACAGACACACCTACCATTGTGAAGGCAGAGAGTAATGCAGTCCTACTCACCCAGTGAATATCCAACATTATTTGGCCTTATGTTAAGTTTATAATAATTGTATTAAGCCAGCTTTTACACTTTGCAGGTTGCTCGTCACAGGGTTTCTGAAGAACTTCTGCAGTCAGGGATGCCTTAAAAAATACACTGACCCATTTAACACCATGTAGTCAAATAAATCTAAAAAATCCCAATCTGAATATTTGGATCATTGAGGTTGGAAACTATGAAGATTTGTATTTGTTCAAGAATTCGTTTTATTGTAATTGTTTGGGGCAAGTGGTTAAGGCTCTGGGTTGTTTATCAGAAGGATCAGGGTTGAAGCCCCAGCACTGCCAACTTGGGCAATTGAGCAAGGCCTTTAACCCTTTCTGCTTCTGCATCATAGCTGCCCTTGCTCTATGACCCCAACTTCCTCAGCTGGGATATGTGAAGAAAAGAATTCCGCTGTTCTGTAATGTATGTGTGGAGATAATAAAGGCTTCTTCTAAAGAATAAATTGATCCTAGAGTCAAGGTGATATTAAATGCAGTAATTTTAATGATTGTGGGTTGTGATTTTTACTGTTGATTCAAAACTCCAGGCTTTTGTTTTTTATTCCGCTTTATTATTTTCTTTGCATATCCCAACTGAGGAAGTTGGAGTCAGAGAGCAGGGGCAGCAACCTCTGGAGCAGAAAGGGTTAAGGGCCTTGCTCAGATGACCAACAGTGGAGCTTGGTGATGCAGGGGCTTGAACCCAAACCTTCTGCTGAACAACCCAGAGGCATAGCCACATGAGCTAAGCTGGTTATCAGGTTAGAGTATGTGCACATACCATGACCATGAAACAAAACAAACATAACCACTTCAAACTGATGTTTTATTTACAACCATAAACTTGATGGTTAAGTAGTACTGTTAGTAGTAGTGACTGTTGTCTATGTCCAGTCATTAGTTGTGTATCAGGAATTTTATGTAGCTTTTAGACATTTTCAAATGAATACCCTGTACTAGTTTTTGTGGTTAGTTCCGTTTCACCTCATTTCCAGCTACTGGTCCACCACTGACCAATGGGAAGTCTGACCCATCCAGACGCAGAACACTTAGGCACATCCGGCTCCTGGCTGTGACATTTGAACTTCTGACCTAACCCTGGTGATGGCTGAACGTTTCTGTTTCATTTCTCTGAGCAGTATCTCAGACGATTTCTCATCAATGTCGCCCCCTGTCGGAATTACTGTCACATTACACAACGTGCATACGTCTCACTGAGATCAAGTTTGTTGCATCTAAAAACAGTAAATATTCCACTAGAGTCTTTTCACGGAATTTTGGCTTACATGCACAAAATAAAGACATTCATCCAAAACATAAATTCTTGTCAAAATATCAAATTCATATAATGATCCAACGGAAAAAAAAATCAAAAGGTGCAAACAAATAACCACACTTAAGAAATTCCTTCAAAAATAAAGGCATGATTTAATTGTACAAAGCACCTCAAGGTTACACCGATGAGGAAGGGCATTAAAATGGGACATGCTACATAACCATCAAGTGCTTTTTACCCTCCCTTAAATTGTTTGCACAACACTGGGATGGTGTATTTCCGAACTAACCCAAATTTAATTCAACAAATTCAAACCTAAACAAATAAAACTAACCGTTAAACCAATCTAACTGGACAGAGACAGATTATGCATGTTTACATCTGATAGTTTGGAATCAAACCTGTGTTTACTGGAAAAGATTAAAGTGTAATGTGTTAGTTTTCTTGTGTTTCTGTTTCAGGCACACTCAGTTACAGATCACTCAAACTTGATTCCTTGTGCCAGCGGGAGGTCCTTGCTGTAGTTGATGGTGCTGTGTGAAGAAACAGAAAATGTATTTTAGTCATTACCTCTTACTGATTGGATTATGCAATAATAGTTTGTTTTTGATGCCCAAGGTTAGAGGACAATGTCTAGACTGTTTTGAGCTGACAGGAAGTCTACAGTAATTGAAAAAAGCATTTCAATCAAACACTGAGGTGAATGGGTTATAACAGCAGAGGAACACACTGGGTTCTACTCCTTTTAGCTAATAACACAAATCTGAGGCTACAGTGGGCACAAACAACTGGACAGCTAAATAGTGAAACAAAAAAACCTCCACTGAGTGACTATATTGTGGGTGACTGTCTGCCCGTCTGTCTGTAACCAGCAGTAGTACTTACAGCAGTAAGTCTGCTTGCATATCCTTGAACATTTTTTGCACAGGTTTGGTACCTACCTGCATCTCTTCTCCATAAACCCAAAGGGACCATTTTTTAATTATTTTGTGTAAAATGCACAGACAGATAATGTTCATGTGCACTTACCATGTAGACCTCCTCATATACTGCTTCCATGAGTCGCTTCCTGACTCGCGTCCACCTCCCGTGTGCTTTTCCCCTCCTGTACGCACAAAAGCCACACACACTTATCAGCTGTTCCTCATAGCAGCATGTTAGCACTATAAAAAGGAATCTGTACCCACCGAAGGCTCCTCCGATTTCAGCACCGCTGGTTGGAATGTTGACATTCACAATGCCACAGTCTGAGCCTTTAGGTCTGTAGGAAAGAAAACCTCGTCTCAGTCTCGAACAAATCCCCCAAATATTGAACCCCATACAGAGTTTTACAGACTCCACGTACCCGAGCCAGCGGAATACTCTGCCCATGTCTTTAGTGAAAATGCTGCTGGAGAGACCCTGCTTAACTTCATTATTCCAGGCGAATGCCTCCTCTTCTGTCTAACAGTAAAACAAGAAAAAAAGAAAAAGAAGAAAAAAAATCTCAAACCTGAAAACTCACATGGCTGCTTAAAATAAATAAATAAAAATGTCCTACCTTGAATTTGATCACATAAAGAATGGGCACAAATGTTTCTGTGTGAACGATCGGGGCATCATGTGCCAGACCGGTGAAGATGGTAGGCTCCACGTAGTTACCAGGGCGCTCCATGACCTGAGCAGTAAATTGAGAGGTGAAATGGTTTCAGCAGAAATGCTACACATGCACAGCTGATTCAACAAAATGAACCTTTCAAACCTGTTTACATGCATGAGACCCAGTTTAAAGGTGCAGTACTGTACCTTTCCACCGCAAACCAGAGTGCCGCCCTGCTTCTTGGCCTGCTCTACAGCTGCCAGGTACTGGTCAACAGCTTGCTTTGTGTGCAGGGGACCGTACAGAGTGCTAGCTGTTGACAAACACACAAAAACACATTTGTAATCTTAGCTATTTATTGACATTGCACAAATATCTTGTTTTTCTTCATGACTATACACTGAATTAAAATATGACGAGAACCGTGATGTGACTGATTTCACTCTCACTATGCCTCAAAAGCTTCCTTTTAACCAAAATCATGCAAGTTTTGTTTGGGGAAGTGGCTAATTTTCAAGTTCTGGGGGAAAAAACCTACCCAGATTGCATTGCTTGTAATTTAAAGGTACAGTTGAAATCCTATTATTATTATTTGGAGCCTAAATTAACTTACGGTCCCAGGGGTCACCAATGCGGACTTGCTTGTAGGCTTTGATTAACCTCTCCACAACCCTGTCATGAACACTCTCATGCAGCATCTAGTGAACAAAGCGGACAAAAAAAATAGAGAAAAAGAACAAACAGTGTTTTAAAGTGATGCTCAGTTTGAGTATGTTATGAATAAGACTCCTGGGATGAACACAGCAAAGTCTTTATGATTACAGAAGGAGCTTCTCTTGTTTAATCAACTCATCTTTGCCTTTGAGTATCAGGTGTGATGCATCCACGCCTGCAGATAATGATGTGCATCCCAAATGAAGTTCTTTTGTCACTCAAATGCTACTCACCAGTCTCCTGGTAGTGGTACAGCGCTGCCCTGCAGTTCCCACGGAGGCAAAGACAGCTGAAGGCACTACCAGGTTAAGGTCAGCGTCTTCAAACACTAACAACAACAAAAACAGGATTATTCATTCTACCATCACAAAAAAAAAAAAACACAACACATTCCACCTACTTAAAAAGCCGTTAAAACAGTAACTTACCGATGATGGCATTGTTTCCTCCCAGCTCTAGCAACTGTCGCCCTGTCCAGAAAGCATAAATATTTTCATATTCAAGACAAAGCTGAGAAGATACTTTAATAGCATGTCATGTCTTCTAGGCTGAAGTGAATATCACAGACAGAGAGAAACTCACCAAAGCGCTCCTGCACCATCAGAGCCACCTGTTTGCCCACGTGGGTGCTGCCAGTGAAAGACACGAGGTCGACCCTCTCATCTTTAGCGATTGCTGCGCTATAAGAAAAAGCACATAAATAAATTTAAATAGTGTGCACAAAGAAGCAGCAATGTGTCCAAGTTACATGGATTTGTACAATCAAGGGAAAGTGCTGGATTTGATCAAACAGCCCAAAGCCGCCAAAAAAGTATTTTCTCAAAAACTAACCAAAAAATATCCAACCTGCACTATATGGCCAGATGTTTGTGCACATCTGGCCATCATCCCATTCCAGATTTATAACCTACTTTTCTGTTTGTGGCAGCAGGGGGCGTGATGGAGCGTCACTGCAGGTGGAGAGGAGCCGTATTGAAGCGGTAGGTAAGGTGCACGATTATTCTCCCCTGTCTCGTTACCTCCAACTTATTCATGTGCACACAGAGTGAGATCCTCAGACTTAAACTTGAACAAGGCAAAAGCTACAGGATGGTGGCGGACCCTTTTCGGCTTGCATTTCTTTTGGTTTTTCATTTGAACTTTTCAGATTGTGCTGTAGAAAAATAAATGTGAGCCCAGAGCTCTGCTCAGATTCTCCTGAGTCTTCCTCAACACACACACACACAATGTGTTCTACAGTGGACTCACACACCACCATAGAGGCCTCCATACTCGGCTAAACCCCGTGCTAGACTCCAACAAGCTCTCTTCGACCTGCACAGCAAGCAGCAGCTGCAAACAGCTGAGTGTCTCTAGTCACATCTGGGTGTGACTGTCAGGTGTCCACATACTTTGGCCCATGTAGTGTATATCTACTCGACCAAAATGCCTTAAAATTTACTGGTAAAATCCATGAAACAAGATGGAGATCTGGTTACTTATCAGAAAGAGAAGTGTGAAATGTCTGTGCTTGATAGAAATAATCTTGTTTGTTTGTCCATGAAGCCTTAAGCCTAGTGTTTACTGTCAACTAAAATGGGCAAATATCAAACCTGAAGAGTAGCTGTGTAATTCTTTTGTCACATCTATAAATTGCATAAATCTGCTGTCACTGAAAGTCTGGTGTAATCAGTGATTGTACACATACCCAATATCAGCTCCACCACATGTCATAGAGCAGATAGCTCCAGGAAGGTTATTCTGCTCCAACACCTCAGCTACAATTCTGAATGGACACACACACGCCGATCATGGTGAGATATAAATAAAATTCTGACAATTTTATAGCAGTTTATTGCAGTGCATGATCACAATAGTGAGCTGCTGCGCACACACACTCACTTAGTCACTGCTACACTGGTCAGAGGCGTGGTCGGGGCTCCTTTCCTGCCATGAGAAGAAGCACATATAACAGCAAAGTTTTTCAAGCATGTGATCCAGGCTTATGCAGTTTTTCTTCATGTTGAATCCTAATTTTCTAACACGTTCTTACCAGAGGCAGACGTTGCCACAGATCAGAGCGATAGCATTGTTCCAGCCGTACACTGCTACAGGGAAGTTAAAGGCAGTGATGATGCCCACCAGACCCACAGGGTTCCACTGCTCGATCAGGGCATGGCCTGGTCCTGAAAACACATTACAAAAGAGCTTATGAGTGGCCTTCTGAAAGGTTTTGCCTAATGTGCACCTGTTCTTGGTGCACAGATTGAGCCCAAAAGTGGTGCAAGGACCAAGAAGTGATGATTTAAGGGGTCTGGGGTTCAGCATGACAAGAACCAGGAATGCATCGATACCGATAGTGAATATTTGGTGCTCAATAACTTAAATTCTCAAAAAAGCTCCAATAGCAAAATCCAAATCCATGTCCATATCATGTGACAAAATATACAGCTCTGAACAGCTCTGCAAATATTTCATGATTAACGCTCTCAATCGAAGCATAGTCAACGGAAAAGGTGTATAGGTCAGTGATTGACTAATAAACATAAACATATCAGTATATTATAGATATAACAGTAATTCAGAAGCCTTCATTGTTACACTTTAAGCTCTTCTGAGCTTACAAACAAATGTCTAACTAAAAAAAAGTGTAGAGTTTTACCACCACTGATTTGACATACTTTCAGAAGGCAGAATCGGACCGCCAATCATACGGGAGAGTCCGACAGCGTAGTCACACACATCGACGTACTCTTGCACCTCACCGACACCCTCCACGTAGATCTTCCCCATCTCCAGAGATACCTAATAATACATTAACGCACAACAGTCCAGATATATACTTTAATTCTAAAGTATCGTCAGTTGGAACGCCGAGTTTCTAAAAGCAAGCATACCAAGCTGCCGAGAACTTTAATCTTTTTCCTCAGAGCATCTCCAATCTGCCTTACAATCTCCCCTCTTTTTGGAGCCGGAATCTGGAGAAAACATAAAAAAAAAAAGGGGACTCGTAAAAGAAGTTAAACAACAAGACAAGAGAAGGCAAGGCAAGGTTTTCCAGGAACATAAACAATCCACTCATCTGTGATCTGATGGTCCAACTTGAAGCAGAATTACTGTTATCTATATTAAACAGCATGCTCTTAAAACTTATTATTTTTAGGCACTGATTACGTGGAGCATCTGTCATACAGGTCCCTCTGAACGAGCTGTGGCTTTAGAATGAGTGCATTAGGATGAACCGTCAAACGTTCTCGTCGAAAATGAATCAAAACCTTCAGAGCTCTCGAACTGGAGACTGCATGCGTATTCAACCCATCAGCCGAAATCATGCATCAGCATAAATCTCAACTCCTTGGTGTTACTTTCAACTCATTTCAATTTTATTTGTAAATCGCTTTTATCAACGGACGTTTCTAAACAGCTTTACAGAATATAAGAAATATAGCACAAAAAGTTCAAGATTTATCTGGCTACTTACATCTGCCCAAAGTTTCCATGCCTCTCGTGCCTTTTGTACAGTTTCTTCATATTCAGCCAGGGTACCCTGATAAACAGAACAAACCATCTTACCATACACATTTACCCCTTTATCCACTTCTTGTATTAAAGCAGAAGGACACACACAGAGATTTCTTTATTTAAAGTACAAAAACTCTATTCACTCGCTTTAGTTTATATATTTATCTTATGTAGTGACTGAAAAAAGATCATGTCTCTACAGTTTATTGTTTCCTAAAGTGCAGAAAGGGTTCTTTGTGAAGATAATCATCTGGTGATAATTTTTTCTTTTGTATTGTAAAGACATTTGTCTGCATTTTAGTCCTGATAGATAGACAGATAGACAGACAGACAGACAGACAGGTAAACAGGTAGACATATAGACAGACAGACAGACATGTTTTATTGATCCCATAAGTGAAATTCTTGTGTTACAGCAGCTTAGTCAGTTATATATATTTACAAAGATAAAAGAAGAAGAAAAACCTTAACTACAGAATATAATTAATAAATTATACATAGCATTGCAGATATGAAACACAGTTGGTGATATAACCATATTTCTTACGATCGAGCATGAAACATGATAATGTGGGTAGAAGTCAGGTTACCTGTCGGACTCTGGCGATGGGCTCGTTGTTGGCAGGACAATACGATGTGACCACCTAGAAGATATAAGTAAAAATCAGACATGTAAAAAACTCATGCTGTGAAAGCTGACTGCACCACATCAACACACTGCAACTGGAGGATGAATGTACTCTGTGATCATACTGCACTGGGATCTACAATGGATATAAACAGGTCCTGTCATAAAGATAATTACTTCTGAACATAAACTTGTGTACACACTTCTGCAACCAGAGTATCTGGATGTCATGTAATCTTTACATGTCGTAATTTCAAGCTGAAAACTTGCCAGTATAACAATCATGTGTAGAAGTTTTATATCTATCGTATATTCATAAGAAATAACCATCACTGGGTCCCATAAGTAGCTAAAATAATACTAAAACACATTTAAATAACAGTTAGTTTAGGTTCAGAGAGCATCACTCACGTTAAAAGGGATCATTTAAAACTATTTAAAGCCCTAAGCTGTACATGGGTCATGTGGTTCAGGCAACATGGCTAACATAAAGCAGCATTTAATTATGGACACACTGCATACAGTAGACATGACACATTATATATTAAGTGATATAGATTATATAGCAATGGTGATGGAACCCCATTTGAAGTTTTTGCTGCGCTGTCACAATGCAAAAGATGATGCAACTGCTACAAAGCAAATATTAGCCAGGATGCTTGCAAAATGCTGCTCCAGATACAAGATTGCTGTAAATAATCTAAATAAAGAATGACCAGGCCGAGTGGGCCCCTGACCAGGCCGAGTGGGCCCCTGACCAGGCCAGGTGCTTTTCTGCAGCCATCCCCAGGCTCTGTGTATATATTTAGCTTTAGTCACCTGTTCTAATCTTACCTCTCCTTTACCTCCCCACGTCCCGTTGTAAACGCCATCGTTTTCTTCGCTTAGACCTAGTTCTTTTAGCCAAGAATACTTCGGCTGATTGATGAGAAGAGTAGACATGGCTGCAGTCTGTCGGATGGTCAGGGAGCAAAGTTTTTTCCGAAGTGCAAAATGACGGAAGGCAGAGAGAGCCAGCGTGCGCTGCATGGCTGGAGTAATAAAAAAAAACGCCAATGCGCATGTGCGAACCAAAGAGCCTGACGCACACGCCGCGTGACTGAAGACAGGGTTGCCAGATATTTATTAGGGAAAATAAAAAACAAAAAATAATGCACTGCAGCTACAGCGCCATATAATGGTCGGAAAAAAGACAGGAAGAAGCACATCCATTTTTCATTCACTCTGATATTTTCTTAAAAGTGCCCTACAGGGGCTTAATAAAGGTACACTATATTGCCAAAAGTTTTGGGACACCCCTCCCAGTCATTGAATTCAGGGGTTGTTTTTCAGGGGTTGGGCTCGGCCCCTTAGTTCCAGTGAAAGGAACTCTTAATGCAGTCTGTTTTGAGTGGGGAAAGAAAGAAAGAATGAAAGAAAGAAAGGGAGAGACAGAATATCACGTGTGATTTATATGCGCCTGTTTTGAATTTTTTCTCAAAAATTTACAAAAAATTCAAGCCCCCCTCAGCCATCATGATCGATACGGTTCGAATCCCACCTCAGACAAGGATTAAATATCGCATTCAGTTTAGAAATGGCAGAACTGTTAGTCTACAGAAACATTCCTGCTGTCAAAATGAGTCAAGCTTTAAATCTAGTGTAGTTAGTTGATTTCGATTATTTAATTAAATATAATTAAATAATTGGCTTCTCAGTACGTACTATAGTAAGTCACTCCGGATAAGGCCGTCTGCCAAATGCTGTAAATGTAAACACTGTGGGAGGCCAGACCATATGATTTATGGTCCAATTCTCCACACAAAAATACACACTGTAAGAAATTTCTTTTGGTTGTGAGTTGAAATTCCCAGTATCAGAACACACAATATGAGGTCAGTAAAATTGCAATAAATTAGATACAGATGACAGTACTAGCGATGTCCAAAAATCTTTTATTCAGATCTCAGTGTCTGCATAGTGAATGTGACTGGTGCAACAATATTCAAGTGAAAGCCACCAAAAGGGGAGCAGTGTAACATGATGCAAAAGTTTTATTTCACATGCACTTGATTCATTCCTGATTCCACGCATCATAAATCATTTTTTGTTTAGACAATGTATTTTAATCCGATCTGTTGTTCTCATTAATAAACTGATCTATGAAATATTTTAAAAATCATATTTGCTTAAATGACAGTGCTCGATTCAACTGAAATGGATTTAATCTAAATGTAAATTATTTAAAAGCAACTATAATGTGAAATAAAATACAAGACGAATCTAGTTTTTGGCAGAAATCAAAATTATTAAATTACAAGACCCACACCCTCCGTTCGTACCAAGGAAAAATGTTTGATCTGGCAACACCGACTCCTACACCGTTATTGGTCAAATCCCGACTCTCCCACTCAATAACCAAATTAGATTAGATAAGATAGAAAGTCACTCATTTATAATAGATAAAGGAACTAGTCAATCTCTGAGAAAGAAAAATGCACAAAATAACATCTTAAATAAAAGAAAATCAATAATAAGTGAATAAAAAATGAATAAAATTCAAGTCGCCCCCCCCGCCATCAAGATTATACCGGTTCGAATCCCACCTCAGACAAGGATTAAATATCGCATTCACTTTAGAAATGGCAGAAATGAGTCAAGCTTTAACTCTTGTGTAGTTAGTTGATTTCGATTATTTAATTATCTGCAAATTATGGCTTCTCAGGACCTACTGTAAGAGATATTGTCTCTCTCTTTTTTCAAAGATAAGAATAATACAGCACAAGACACACACCATAACAATATACATGAGTGATAAATTATCATATATAATACTTATCATAATAATAATGGAAGCAGCGCAACCGAGAGAAAAGCTATGGAATGTAGAGAATAGACTATTGGGAATAATTTAATACACATTCATGGAAAAATATATTAAATATATTAAAATGCAAGTCAGTGATTCAGATCACTGCTGTTTAAGGCCAGCAGAGAAGGCCTTGCTGGCCCTGACGGTCCACCACTGCTATAATGTATTTCTAATACAAATCAACACATGATAAACAACAACTTGGCGCGCACGATTTGATTGGCCCATCCATTTTTTGCCGTGGGCGGGTCCTTCGTGAACGAACGCGATTTGGCGGAGAAAGATGAAAACAATGAAAACATGAAAACGCGAGAGATTCGATTGGCTCACTACGCGTCGGCTAGTCTTATAGTCGTATAGTACATATATTGTGATGCACAATTCCTTTCCACAGCAGAGTGGCGCAGCGGAAGCGTGCTGGGCCCATAACCCAGAGGTCGATGGATCGAAACCATCCTCTGCTATCTTTATTTCTTTTTTTGTCCTCTAAATAAAAAAGGTCTCGCCTGCAGAGTAAATATTTGTACAACTAACAGTGTGTTTATTTTATTTTTATGTAATTCTACGCCTATTTTAGATTGTTTTGCTTATTTTTTGCACCATAAATATTATTATTATTATTATGGAATTTTACAGTTACGGAACACAAGTCCCAAGTTTCAAACGATATATATATATATATATATATATATATATATATTGTGTTATTGCGGTTTGATAATATGTAGCACAAGAGTCTAATCTATTTTCTAGGATGCCTTACTAGTTCTTCTTCATAAATGATGTGATATGTTAGCAACTGTGGTGTTAAATTTTTCAACCAGCTTCTCTGTTAAACATTCATCGGTGAAAACAGACATATATAACAGTACTCGTAACACACTGTTTTGTAGGTCTTGCTGTAGTTTTTATCCGGTAATGAGAGACGAGCGCGTGGCGTCGCTGTGCGTCCAACTTCCGTGTAACTTCCGGGTTGAAGAAATGGCGGGTCACACCAACAGAAACACAATGGAGAATCTAGAGGATGGAGAAATAAGTGGCTCTGATTCGGAGACAGAAATGCATTCAGTTAACCGGCAGCAGGTAAGAATATAAAACGTGTATCCATTTCCCCAGGGCAGTGTTTTAGACATGTGTATGGCTAGCTTGTTTTATAACGTTAGCTAACCAGGTTACCTAGGTCAATAAAGCTTGCTAGCTAGGTAACTATTAGCTGTGTATTTTTTCCACTCGCGTGTTTAGCTGCTTAATTTAGTGCCCTAATGAGTGCATATAACATTGTTTTAGCAACAGTCCTTTCGACCTGTATGATTAGCCATGTCCACTCAGAGTAAGACATCCGATTTCTGCTTGATCCTGATTCTTCAAACGTGTTTCCAGTCATAACCTATTACACTGTATTCTTTATCACTTGTCCTGTTTACTGTGTTTCAGTAATTGTGGGTAGGATCTAAACAGCAAAGTAAATGACTACAGGAAAAATATCGGCTGTTTTCCATTTCTGAAAACCTGTTGTAATCCTTTTACAGATGCCTTCTGCAGGTGTTTTGTCAGCCCAGCACTTCCAGAGCAGAGATCGTCCACACACAGCTCCACACGTCACCAGCTACCGTAGCTCCATTGCAACCGACTCCAGTGACAGCGACTCGGACGAAGAGGCTGCGCTGTGGAGACGAAAGCGTCAGAAGTGCACCAACGTCCCTCCGCCTGTTCCTCCCACAGCTTTCGGAGGTACCAGCACTGTCGCAGGACCTCCAGGCCGCAAAGTGAACAACATCTGGGGCTCCGTGGTGCAGGAGCAAAGCCAGGAGGCTGTTGCGGCTGAGCTCGGCATCATGGGAATGGAGGGGGGGATCACTATGGACAGCCGCCAGTGTGAGACATACAACTACATACTGGCACGTAAGCTGATGGAAAAGGAGAAGCAGGAGGAGGAGCATGGCATGGAGACCATGCTGGAGGAGCAGCTCGCGGAATACATGCAGCACGGAGTACAGAACAAGAGCGATGGCCATCTGAAGAGGAAGCGGTCAGTCAAGGAAAGGCTGGGTGATAGAGCTGAGATGGACTTTAAAGGGCGATATGAGATCACGGTGGATGACCCTAAGGATAAAGTGATTGAGGAAATCGCACACAGGTGCAGAAAACCTCAGTTAATCTAAACACTTAAGAAACTGAACTGCGTGAGTTGGTATGCCGTGTTGTATTGCATGATGAATGTCTTCTCTTTCCTTCTCAAAAGGTTAATGGAGCCAAAGATGGAGTTAATAGAGCGTGTCGTGAATGTGATTGGCACAAAGAAAGCGATAGAGCTTCTGTCAGAAACTGCAACGATTGAACAAAATGGAGGTCTATACACGGTGGTAAGATTTCAAATCTGAATAACTCTCAAAAATCTGACAAAACCGCTCAGTTACATTGTTTAGCAGCAAAGGCTGTTTAACACAAATCAGAATTTAGTTTCCTCCTGGGAAACTTCCCTACTACTTGCCTCTGAGTTGCACTGCTGAGCTTGATCATTTCTGCTCACTATCCTTTGACACATTGATCTGGTTAGCTTTCACATCGCAGTGCCCAATCTTATCCACAAAGGGCCGCTGTGGGTACAGGTTTTCATTCCAATTACACAGGAGCCACACCTTATTCCACCTGTTTAATCAGTTGATCTTGGCTTTCAGTAAGACTCAGATTTCTGGCTTCTGCTTGATTAAATTGAAAAGCTGCACCCACACTGTCTGGAAACTTCTGCATTAACATATATATATATTTGTATTTGTTTCCCTCTCATAGGATGGCAGTAGAAGGAGGACACCTGGAGGGGTTTATCTGAACTTGCTGAAGAATACTCCTAGTATTACTCAGGATCAGGTTAAGGTATGATGAGAAGAGAAGAGAAGAGAAAGGACCATATTCAACAAATATTAATCTTGATACATTATACACTGATCAGGTATAACAGTGTGAGCAGTGAGAGGTGAAGTGAATAAGACTGAGTATCTCCTCATCATGGCACCTGTTAGTGGGTGGGATATATTAGGCAGCAAGTCAACATTTTGTCCTCAAAGTTGATGTTAGAAGCAGGAAAGATGGACAAGTGTAAGGATTTGAGTGAGTTTGATCAAATTGGACCAAAGGACCAAATTGTGATGGCTAGACCACTGGATCAGAGCATCTCCAAAACTGCAGCTCTTGTGGGGTGTTCCCGGTCTGCAGTGGTCAGTATCTATCAAAAGTGGTCCAAGGAAGGAACAGTGGTGAACCGGCGATAGGGTCATGGGCGGTCAAGGCTCATTGATGCACGTGGAGAGCGAAGGCTGGACCGTGTGATCCGATCCAACAGACGAGCTACTGTTGCTCAAATTGCTGAAGAAGTTAATGCTGGTTCTGATAGAAAGTGGTTTTGGCAGCAAAAGGGGGACCGATACAATATTAGGCATGTGGTCATAATGTTATGCCTGATCTGTGTATATGTAGTTGATATACTAATTACCTCTTTTTAATGACCAAAACACATGGCTAATTTCCCACAGAGTTATTGACCTAGTCACTAAAAATTATAATGGTTATGATAAATTAGGGTAGTTTTAAAAATAGCACTAATGCAATCTTAATATGTAAATAATCTCAGTGAAACATGTAAGATGTATATGAAGAGGGAGAAGGGGATTACAGAGTAGCTACGTCAGCCCCATCGTCAAAAATGCTCGAGTTTCTCTTTAACAAAAACCTTTGTTTCCTAGGAAATATTCCATGATGAGAACCAGAAAGAGTATAACAACAAGAAGGCAAACAAGAAAGCAGCCAAGCAGCGGCAAAAATACTTGACGGCCAAGAAAATGAAGCAAGCGATCGGCACTTTGAACCTGCAGGAGCACGATGATGTTTCTCGGGAAACATTTGCCAGTGACACCAACGACGCTTTGGAGTCCCTGGAGGACGGAGGGGAGGAGCAGGCCGAGTCTGCGCAGGGCACAGAGGAAGCGCCTGTGGTTTACAACTCGAATGACCTGGAGGTCTTCTGATGCTGTTGGTTGTCGAGATGAGTGGATGTGTAGACAATTAAAGTTGCTGTCACTATGTTCAGTGATGTGGGCTGAGCAGATTAGATTTCATTCTGACATGGTCATTTCTTTTCCCCTGTTTCATGTGAGGTTAGACATGGCAAGTTCTTACGCTCTGTATAAAGGGCTGTGTGTGTGTGTTAACAAGCTCGGAAACCTTAGCCTACTTTCACACTAGGTGTTTTTCCCTGTACGAGTCCTTATGGGAAGAATGCAGAATGGGATCCTTACAGGATTTCTTCCCAAAGAGGAAAAGTTCATGTTTAGTGAAAAGCTATGAGTGATTTTGTTCATGAATTAAGGTGTTGCTTCAGTTGGAAAGATTTCAACGTCAGTATATTTTTCACGTTACAGTCTAGCTAGAGACGACAAAGTTTTGTGACGGATGTTGGTGTCTGATATCATAGACCAGTCCTGGTATAAATCTGGATAGTGGTTTAGGACAGACACTGCAGATTTGTTTTTCTTTTTAAAGCCTAGTGTGAAAGCAGCCTTATTTATGACACATTTATAAACCAAGAGCTTTTATGCAGTATACTGTTAGTGAATCCAGTTACAACGATGCACTTTCACTTGCCCACTCGTTTCCTGTTTCTTTTAATATTAAACGGATGTGCAGATAAGTTAAACCTAATCATGCATTCTGATTGTATTAAAAATCATAGTATAAAGAATATACTTAATACTACATGGAAAAGTATTGACAGATGTTATGATATTCTACTTAAGGCAAAGCAACACTCTGAGCATCTGCCCCAGTCTAGTCGTAATGATGCTTCATCATCTTCTGCCTGGACATTGAATACTCGTGTCCAGCGAGTGTTTTGGCGATGTGCCGTATAAATGTTATGTTTGCTACTGAATTTTAAAATAAAGTTCTATTTACAATCCATTTTTTTTAAGCTTGTTTGACATGCTTTTCGGACTGTCCTGTAAAATATAACAAAATGTGCTAAAGTTAAGGATTTAAGAATATTTTAATGTACTCAGACTAATCATTAAGAAGTGTGAAAAGCCTGTCTGTTTTTTTCCTCCTCTATTTTTTTGTCTTGTCTGCTGTCACGAAGTAACCGCCTGCTATTATATTACTACATGCTTGGTGTACCTAAGAGTACCTCAGTGATAGTCAACAGTCTTTGATGTTAAGACTCTGTTTCAGTTGACCCACAGTTCTCTCTCTCTCTCTCTCTCTCTCACTGAAAGCATGAAAAGGTCCTTTTACGGTTCAGCGCTGAAGATGATTCATCTAAGTTTAGCTCCGTATGTTTTTTTTTTCTCTCTACCGCATCACAGTTCATCACAAAATGATGTCTGCTCTATGTAGGACGAGATGGAAATAGCTAAATTATGGTGTCATTTGACATAAAAGAGTATTTTTGTGTACATCAAATTTAGCATGCTTACTAATAAATTGGCTCTGAGAGGTCTGTGGGATGTGACAGAACCTCTTCACCGCTGGAGCAGATCCAAAGAGCTGTGCAGGCTCAACTCTGACAAGTTGTCATGGTGATGACAAATACTGATGAGTTGTTATGTCAGCTCCTCTGTCATAGAAATCATGCCACAGTTACAGAATCCCATGGCGGTTGATGCAAGAACACTGTCATGATCAAATGTTGTCTCTGGGAAACTGAACTCTTCTTTTCTTTGTTACTGATGTGGTACCATTAAGGGCACGTTGGTTTTTATACATCTAGTATGGACATTTAGCCTCCAGCGACAGGATCCTGTGCTGTAATTGCTGCAGCCCAGGTTCGATTCCCAGGCAGGGCGCTAACCCAACCTCTGAAGAGTTAACTCCTCAGTGTCGGCCCCAAGCCCAGATAAAATTTGGAGGGTTGCGTCAGGAAGGGCATCCGGTGTAAAACCTGTGCCAAAATCAAAACATGCGGACTAAATGATCTGCTGTGGCGACCCCGAACAGCGAGTAACTGAAACAACATCTGGTATGGTCATTTGACCTTTTTAAAAATAATATACAGTAAGATTGACCTTCACTCCAAAGCTTTATTTTAAAACCTAATTAAATCTACACTACACAAACCTTTCCAGGTAAAGATACATAAGTGGACTAAGATGGCACCACCCCAGCAAGTGAAGTAAGGTACCCTTATTTAAAAAGTGTTTTATATGACCACTTGGGACTTTGGGTTTGCTATTACATTGTGGTTATTTGTCAGTTTTAGTATTATTATTAATAGAGTTAACAATTGCTTATGCTTTTGCATTCCTCTTGGAATTCCCTTCAGATCGCTCCTATACATCATATATACCAGGGTGCAAGAGATATCCTGTGATGATCTGGCATCCTGTTCACACACTATTATAAACTCTGGATTTACTCAGTATAATTTGGCTTCTGAAGGTGAAAACATATATACACTACCAGTCAAAAGTTTGGACACACCTTCTAATTCAATGTTTGTTTAGGGATTTATTTTCTACATTCTAGAACAATCCTGGAGATTTCAAAACTATGAAATAACACACATGGACTTCAGTAATCCATATGTAATGACAACAAAAAAACAGTCAGTTGTTATTTTAAGACACGAAGGTCAGGTGTTCTGGAATAGTTCTTGCAAGAACAGTATTGTCAAGTGCATTTGCAAAACCCATCAAGCCCCATGATGAAACTGGCTCACATGAAGACCATCCCAGTAAAGCAAGACCAAAACTGACCTCTGCTGCAGAGGAGAAGTTCATTTAGAGTTACCAGCCTCAGAAATCACCAATTAACAGCACCTCAGATTAGAGGCGTTATGAAGGCTTTACAGAGCATCAGTAGCAGACATATCTCAATATCCACTGTTCAAAGGACATTATTGTGGATTTTGGCCGCCTTCAGCATTGAAAGAAATAAACATCAGGAAAGACCATGGAATTAGAAGGTGTGTCCAAACTTTTGACTGGTAGTGTAAATGTTTAATTTCTTACGTATGGCTGATTTATATGACTTACACATGTTAACATCACTTTATATTCCTTTAAAACAAAACCCGACTTTCTCAGTGCTTCAGATGAGTTGAGGTTAGTATAAGTGCAGGCTGATGTAAGGGGTGATTATAGAGGCTGATTAAATAAGCTATGTAAGATTTTCAGGGGGAAATTATAGGGACAATTTAATTTCTGCAATGTAAAGAAACAGCTGAAATGTTAGTAAAAGATGAATTGTTTATTAAGCTACAAGAACAGAAGCATTACATACATTTACATTTAGAAGTCAGAAAGTCAAATGACAAACAGCGACGAAATAACTGCTTACTTATACTTTAAATGAGTAATGAAGTCGTCTTCTAACTATGATCGCATGAAAACCTTTACTCCCATCAGGACCATAAGGCAGGCGTAGGACTCCGGGAGGCGCCGCCTCTCCATTTAGTAGCCTTTTTTCACTCGTCTGACAGTGTCTGTTTTGGTTGGTGCACAACTTGCGTTTCTCTCGCAGTTCTGGACTTGTTTCTGGACTGCCCCAGACTTCTGAGGCTAAGAGTGGAGAAATGCGAGGGCCTGGAAGGGGTGCACGGACACATCTAGGGCTGGAACGTGGGCTGTTTAAGGGGCTGCTACACACCTGGCCGGAGAAAACGCGAGGGATGCTTAGAGGCGATGAACAAGCGAACTCGGATTCTGAGGAGCTGCATGCTGAGGAGTCTTCACCACAAGTCTGAAGCTGTAACATGCGCTGGTTCAGGATGGAGATCCCCTTCCCGTTACTTCTGTCCTCCAAACCCACATCCACAGCTTTCTTTTTGGAAGCTTTCCCCACCAGGAGTACTCTCATGTTACCTTCAGACTGTGAGAGTTGGTGGTAAGCACGTCCAGCTCCTTCCAGATCTTCATATTCCACTAATACGCTCTCCTTAGTGAACAGCTCTGGGTATCTGTAGCTGTATTTCTGAAGCTCGGGAAGAAGCTCTCTGCCAGGTCTGTTGACCCGAGCCATGGTGATGGTGCCAAATGGCTCCAGAATTGCAATAGCAGTTTCCATGGTGCTCTTGCGAGGTGTTGATGGGTCATGTGCCATGTCCTCGGTCAGATTTGATTCTGTGACGTTCCAGACCAGCAGCAGTCTGCTTGGTACCTGAAAGAGGACAGACTCGGGCACCGGTTCTATTCTGCGCACTTTATTTCCCTCTTCGTTCACCTCTAGTTTTACAGAATGGCGGAGGGCGTAGGCTGTAACCCGCCAGTCTTTTGTGAGCTGCTTCATCTGGAATCAAAATGAAAATATGTACTTGTCTAGCTAGATAAACCAAGAAATCATGCTATGACCAACCAAGTTGGAACTTTATAATGCTTTTACAGAAAAGCACAAGCTTACCTTTTTAAAAGAGGTCAGCAACTTGATATTGACGTAACCCATCTTATTTCTTCGGACATGCTTTAAAAGGAAAGCATCCTTGGCCAGATTCTCATCAGAGAGATAATACTCAATCTGAGAGACCATCTTTTGTAGCAGATCAGCATCCGGAGGTATCCAGACGTCAAGGTCTAAATCTTCATCGTTTTCATTCGACACAGAGAAATATCTGAGGAGGGCAAAAGGAACAGGGTGTACTGTTAAAAACAAATGTTTCACAAGCAAAAAGAATTAAGCAGAAAACAGCAAGAGAGCTTACTTTTCATTGCTAATGCTGTCCATTTTCTCTTCAGCTTTGGTGTTTCAGTGCAGTTGGCAGCAGTTCTCTTCAAATGTGTGTGTCAGCGCGAAAATGTTTAATAACAGCCCTCAGAGCCTGAGTGGTCTTGTCTGCCCTCGATACTCTTCTTCACTGTTATAAATCTGCTGAAAACACCCACACGGCTAGATCTGTCATGCAGAATCTAACCAATCAATAGCGTTGACGAGAACAATGCTGTAAAGTGGTATTACCATTTGAGGACACTTCCACACACTGACATCACAAGAGGAGCCAAAAAAAAGTTACATAAACATCTTGTGCCGAAAATAGATGTATTATGAGACTGTACTATCGTAAGGATCTATTCGTGATTTGAGTTGAAAATTAGCTCTCACCACATGAGAGTTTATATACTTCACTCTCATGTGGTGTTATTTTTCATTTCATATGACTTAATTCAATATTATGAGTAATCGATGTTCTCGGAAACCATATAAAGTTAAATGGATTCATCAAGACAAATCATTTCAATGGTCAAAATCAAAGAAAAATAGCCCTAGGACTAGGGCTAGTTATGAAGGTCATCTTAATTTTTCATTTCATTTCATTGTCTGTACCGCTTATTTCATTGTCTGTACTGATCTATACTCGGGTCATGGGGAGCCTGTGCCATCTCAGGCGTCATCGGGCATCAAGGCAGGATACACCCTGGACGGAGTGGTCATCTTAATGTATACGACTAATTAAACTAATACGAGTGAAATTGTATTGATCTGCAAGATATTTTTGTTGTTTGTTTCAAATCACATGCTTAGATATGTTTCTATGTACACAACTGTCTAGGTCGTTCACAATAAGACATATGTACAACAATCAGCCATGACATTAAAACCACTGACGGTTTTGTGCTACAATGGCAGCTGTCCATGTGTGGTTGCCCATTTCTCCTGCTTTCAACACATCAACTTCAAGACTGTTCACTTGCTGCCTAATATATCCCACCCCTTGACATGTGCCACTGTAATAATACAATGAATTTTATTCACTTAACCTGTCACTTGGTTTCATGTTATGGCTAATTGGTTTTAGAAAATGATTAGGTTCGTTGTTTGTTGAACATCTGATACATCCTCTATGGGGACTTTAAGAGCTGGATTTTTAGAGCCAGAAAAGGGGCTTGCTCTGTCAGCGCCACGTATTGACCTGGTATTGCAGTACTTCCAGGCTTGGTGCACCATTTTGCGGGGCAGTGGTGGTTCATGTGGTTAAGGTGCTGGGTTGTTGATTGGAGGATCAGGGTTCAAGCCCTAGCCACAGCACCACTAAGGTCCACTGTTGGACAATTGAGCAATGCTACACTGGATCAGGAGTAATTCAGGCCAGTTTTGTTCATCATAACAATGGATCAAGGATGAGATAAAAGAAAGAAAATAAGGGTATGTTTAAGTACTTAGTTTTTTAACTCTAAAAGTTGTCTAAAACACACTAACCCCATCATAGAGGGTTATTCTGGGCTCAAGTGATTAAGGCTCTGGGTTGTTTATTGGAAGGTCAGGGTTCAAGCCCCAGTGCTGCACTGTTCTTAAGAGCAAGGCTCTTAACCCTCTCTGCTCCAGGGGCGCTGCATAATAACTGCCCCTGCACTCTAACACCACTTCCTTAGCTGGAATATGCGAAGAAAAGAATTCCACTGAGCTGTAATCTACACCAATCAGGCATAACATTATGACCACATACTTAAAATTGTGTTGGTCCCCCTTTCACTGCCAAAACAGCCCTGACCCGTCGTGCACTGTGTATTCTGACACCTTTCTATCAGAACCAGCATTAACTTCTACAGCAATTTGAGCAACAGTAGCTCGTCTGTTAGATCGGATCACACGGGCCAGCCTTTGCTCCCCACGTGCATCAATGAGACTTGGCCACCCATGACCCTGTCTCCGGTTCACCACTGTTCCCTTCTTGGACCACTTTTGATAGATACTGACCACTGCAGACCGGGAACACCCCACATGAGCTGCAGTTTTGGAGAGGCTCTGATCCAGTGGTCCTTCATCAAACTCGCTCAAATCCTTACACTTGTCCATTTTTCCTGCTTCTAACATCAACTTTGAGAACAAAATGTTCACTTGCTGCCTAATATATCCCACCCACTAACAGGTGCCATGATGAGGAGATCATCAGTGTTATTCACTTCACCTGTCACTGCTCATAATGTTATGCCTGATCGGTGTATGTGTGGTGATAATAAAGGATTCTTGTCCTCAGTTCTAAAGCAGTGTGTACTGTAGACACAACTAATCTATACATTTGGATTACATTACCTTACAGTTTTACACGAGGCTTCATGTTTCCGCAATGTGCAGCAGTTCACAGTTACTGCTTACTCAACATCAAATGACTTTTTATATCTTTCTGGAAAAGTGTAAGATGATATATGATGCCCCAGTTTGAACTTCCCAGGGTCATACTGTATGTTGGTAAGTAATCCTATACACTAGTCAGGAGGGAAGCCCAGCTGATCCAATGACCACTGTGAAAAGTTAGAGCCACAGCCTTCACTAAAACTATCTCAGGATTTTTTAGTTAAAAGAAAGAATGCTGATTGGTTTTGTCACTTCACATGAGTACATGTGGTGGTTTTCTCTTTTCTTTTCTTTTTACAGCCGGTGAAGATTTATGATTGACTAAACTGCAATGCAATCTCATGACATTCCATACTCTCTACTCTTTTTCCCTCTGGTTGTGTGCTATAGTAATATTAGGATGAATAGGATGATGAGCTCTGCCCAGAATATATTGAGCTTCTGATATCTTTTGTACACTTTCAGGATCTGCAATGTGGGAGGAAAAGAAATTTTTGAATAGCGTGACACAATGAGCTTTTCAGAGTATATAGTCACTGGACTGACACAAGTCCAGAGAATCTCATCTTTAACTGTATTAAAGAGTTATTTTCAGAATTAACCTGTATTTGTGAAAGTACATGGTTCTTGGCCATGTTTATTGGCAAAACACAGCAGATGAAGCTGGAAGTCTGGCTTGTGAGACCTCTGTGTTTGAATTTTATTTACATTGCTAGCTCAGTGGTTATGACATTAGAATACTGTTTGGAAGGTGACGAGTGCTTGGATTTGAACTCATGACCTACTGAACATAACATATTTTATGTTATTACGTTTGCATGAATGTTGCTGTCTGCACATGGAATATTTTGCACCGGTGTAATCAAATTTAATTCTTTCTACTCTGAATCTTTCAGTGAATAAGCAGCAGAATTTCAGCAGCACATAGCAGCAACTCACCAAAAATGAATGTAAACACAGAGTACTGTAGTAGGTAGTAATTACCCAGGATTGATTGGAATGTTGGTTTAGGGGGCAGGTGGACCACAAAGTGACGACAAAAACAGAGAGAGAGAGAGAGAGAGAGAGAGAGAGAGAGAGAGAAAGACGAATGGATAATAGTCTCACGTATTATACACTGATATTTGCTTAACTGTCATCACTGTGTATGCATGCATTGAACATTGCCCTTAAAACTGAACTGTCTTCAAATTGATATTCTTCATGTACAGCACCTTCAGGAAATAATGATAAGCATTTGTATTGATTTAAAATGATATGAAGGATGAGCTTTAGGAACCTTAAACATTACCTTAAACGGCTTAATCGTATTACAGAAATACATACTGATCAAGCATAACTTTATAACCACCTGGTTAATATTGTTTTAGTCCTCCTTTTGCTGCAAAAAAAGCCCTGACCCGACATGGCAGGGATCAACTTTGAGGACAAAATGATAAAATGACCTCATCAGGTGCCATGAGGAGGAGATCATCAGTCTTATTAACTTCACCTGTCACTGCTCACAGTGGCTGATCGGTATACATATTCAGTTATAAACCGACCAGAATTAGTAGCTATTCCTGTTCCAGTGAGGAACCAAACGTCTCTTAAAATATCAGTGTGCCCTAGACTATACTTACACTTACTAATTAGGATGATCAATAGAAATGTACACAGCAATAAGAAATTGCAAATTAGTTTGAATTGAAAGATATACATGTTTACGCACATAATAGATTTGTCACATAATAGTGAACAACAACTAGGACTACAACAGTGTGTGTATGATCGTGTGAGAATGTGTCTGAGTGGGTGTTAGAAGTGCTGTCAGTGTGAATTGCATCCACTGTCATGGCCTGAAGTGTTGTTGCAATGCCCCCAAGAGCTGCAGTTTTGGAGATGCTCTGATCCAGTGGTCTAGCCATCACAATTTGTCCCTCCGTCAAACTCGCACAAATCCTTACGCTTGTCCATTTTTCCTGCTTCTAACATCAACTTTGAGGACAAAATGTTGACTTGCTGCCTAATATATCCCACCCACTAACAGGTACCATGATGAGGAGATACTCAGTCTTATTCACTTCACCTGGCACTGGTCATAATGTTATGCCTGATCTATGTACGCTGCAGACTCGTCATGTTGGTTCTACACATAGCAGAAGGGATTTCTGATGAAGAATCCACATGAATAGTGGGAGTTACAGTTTTGCCTAGTCTCAAGTTTAATGTGTAAAACATGTCCTGTTGGTTTTCGTCATGGTTTTACTTTAACACGGCTTGAAATCATTTACAAATCATTACAATTTACTTCTGATGCTAAAAATAAACGTATACCAGGTTTAAGGAGGTACAAATGAAAAGTAGATGATTGTTTATGATGGACATGTTCATAAAAGTGAAGCAAGGATGACAAGACCAGTAAATAAACATTAAAATGCATTCCAAATCAAACCGATCGTCCGGATGTGTAAAGTGTGTGTTTTCCCGGTCTCTGTACCACGTGCTGCAGGTCCAGTATTTTTGGCGGAACGCAAACTGCATTCCAAATCATTTGAATTTTGTCTCGGGAGCTCCGTTAAAAACGTTGAGCTTCATCCGGGTCCGTGATTGGCTTGTTCAGGGTCACGTGACCGCCGCATTCTGATAAGCGGCCATATTAGTCAAGCCCATTCTTTCATTCGTTTGCGGCACAAAGTAAGGTATTTGTGTGAGCTTTTGTTGATTTTTTAAAATCATTTTTGCCCTTTCCTTCGGTAGCTTTTGCTTTTTCCCCCCCCAGGTGCTGTGTTAAATATATGTTGACTTGTATATTGTTATGCATTCCTGCATAATTATTTAAGGTAATTTCCCCTGCTCTCGGCCCTTTATCTAGTGACCACTTGGCTATATTTAACCGTATTCGTTCTTACGTCGTGGTGCTAGCCGGAAATTTGAGCATTGTAAGACCAAATTTCAAACGCAAACGTCGTGGGAATTTTTTTATATAGTCCAACTAAAACCTACGGATTTCTACTTTTATTCTAGGTTTTTTTTTAAGTTTACAATGGCGACCGCCACTTCCACCCCGGCCGGCCAGAGAATAAGCACCCGGGCGAGCGGCGGCACTCCTCTGAGCCCCACGAGGATCACCAGGCTGCAGGAGAAAGAGGATCTCAGCAACCTCAACGACCGCCTGGCTGTTTACATCGACAAAGTCCGGAGTCTAGAGTCAGAGAACAGCGTTCTTCATCTACAGATTTCTGAAAAGGAAGAGGTGAGGAGCCGGGAGCTGACCGGCCTTAAGTCTCTGTATGAGACCGAGCTCGCGGACGCGCGGCGCTCGTTGGACGACACCGCTAAAGAACGGGCCAGGCTGCAGATCGAGCTGGGTAAACTCCGAACCGAGCATGACCAACTCGTGCAGAAGTAAGTGACATTTCCGCTCGTGCACGCTCGTTTGTTTCGAAATCAATGAATACAATTTCCTCCTCGTGCTCGAGACATTGTTTCAAAATGGCCCGCCATTTGTAGCTCACCAGGAATGGCCGCTCAGCGTAGTGCCTTATTGCATGCAGGCGTCCGCTCCGAGCTGGCATGACCGTAGAGTTCAAATAAAAACCTAGTGTAGTGGACAGACTTGACAGTCCACACTTGCACGGCATTGTTGAGAGTGTGTGACTAGTGGACAGACTGACTGGCATTGTTTTTAGACATTATGATTTTGGACGCTTGTTTTTTTTTTATAGTGCGGTTTGAACCCATGCTTTGTTACTTTCTCAGGATATTATTTTACATATCCATGTAATGCACGTGCGAAGTTTGGACTTTTCCACGTGCCACACCTTTGCTGGATGTGGGGGAGGGGAAACTACCTCCTGCCTCGAGCTAGTTGGAAATTGAAAGCTAAGCACGAAGCCAGCTCTTTATTTTATTTTTTTATTTTTTTGCAACAAAACAAAATTAGATTCTTGGCACGTATTTTTTTCTTTAAAGTCAAATTAATCTGCTTTAACTACTTTACAAAATTTTTAAAGTGAAGCCATACTTAAGTTGCTTGGCTCGTTTTCTCTGCTCAACACTGAAGAGAGATTTAGCCCAATTTTTTTGTGTAATAAAAATATGGAGCAAGATCCAGGTCATTTTGACTCAGAAGTAAAGTGTTGAATAACTAATGACCATCAAAACAAGTAGGTGAATCCACTTCATTTTACCGGGCATTTTTACCCATGGAGACTCTCTCTCTCTCACACACACACACACGCGCGCGCGCACACACCTGCTGGTATGAGCATGGTTTTGTGTGTTTGCTGTTCCCTGAAAACGGACGTATTCAAAAAAAATTTGTCTTAGCTGACCAATATGTCCTGCTCAAGAAGTTCCAGTTTTAATCAGTGCCGTTTTATACTTTCCAATCTGTTGTGGTTGAAGTGGACAAAGCTGGGATGTTTCTTTGTTGTTGTATGATTTGGGGTTTGTCTCTCTTCCTCTTCCTTTAGCGACTTCAGGTCTAGGTGGAGCGGTCAGTCATGGGTTGGTGAAGTGGGCAGGGCTTACAGTCGTACTGTTGGTAGTAAAAATGTTTCCTTTAGTGTGTTGGAAGTTGGTCCCAGCCCACACTTTACACACTGGAGTCTGTTGCAAATTAGAGGGAAGCAAAGCGTCTTCTTTCTGAATGCCTGGTTCCTTTGTTAGACAACTTTTTTTTTTTTTTTTTTTTTTTTGAAATCTTTAATATTTTGAGCTTGTTTGAAAGCCTTTTGAGATATTGCCAAAAGTTTTGGGACATCTACCTTTACATGCACATGAATGTAATATGGAGTTGTCCTGTCCTTTGCAGCTATAACAGCTTCAACTCTTCTGGGAAGGCTTTCCACAAGGTTTAGGAGTGTGTTTATGGGGAATTTTTGACCATTCCTCTAGAAGCACATTTGTGAGGTCAGGCACTGATGTTGGACGAGAAGGTCTGGCTCACAGTCTCCACTCTAATTCATCCCAAAGGTGTTCTATGGGGTTGAGGTCAGGACTCTGTGCAGGCCAGTCAAGTTCCTCCACACCAAACTAACTCATCCATGTCTTTATGGACCTTGCTTTGGTCACTGGTGTACAGTCATGTTGGAACAGGAAGGGGTCATCCCCAAACTGTTCCCACAAAGTTGGGAGCATGAAATTGTCCAAAATGTCTTGGTATGAAGCTGAAGCATTAAGAGTTCCTTTCACTGGAACTAAGGGGCCGAACCCAACCCCTGAAAAACACCTGAATTCAATGATTTGGAGAGGTGTCCCAAAACTTTTGACAATCAGTTTAGCAGTCAAACATGTCTCCCATCATTGATTGATTATTGTTAACACTAATCCTCTAAGATAAGAGAGAACTTTATTAATCCTGAAGGAAATTCTTTTGCCAGAGACTGCTTCAGATAACATGAAAAATAAATGTAAATGAAATAATCGATATATGTATTTAAAATACAAAGTATTCGAAAATATATAAATGATATACACACATTTATTCAAAAGTACACAGTTTGTTCAAAAATATAAATGAAATATAGCTGAAAAATAAATGAAATGGAAAATATTCTATATATGCAAAATGTATTCCGTTGGGATTGGAATCATGCTGCCCCAGGGTTGCCAGAATCATGTTTTTTTTACACTTGTTTTTTTTTTTTTTTTTTTTTTTTTTAAAAACAATACAATGAAGAGGCCAAAATCTTGCTTTATAGCAATGAACACTTTATCCCATTTTTCAGTGTATTATTACTACACACACCTGATTTTATGGTATTTGTGTCTTCATTGTCATTCTAAAATACCTTAAGTCAGAGCTTAAACTGAAAAACAAAAAAACCCCAAAACTTACCCATTCACCAACATGTAATGGCCACCTTTTGATCGGACCATACAAATGTTTGCCCTGAGACCACAACTTTCTTAAGACTTGTGCTTGATTAACAAGCTACAGACCAAAAATAGAATGGTCCATATCTCTTGCAGGGTGATAATTGTATATAACAACTCCAAACAGTCCTCTTTTTAGAGTTTACATTATAGGTGATTTACATCCATCCATACATGGGTGGTTTATGTCCACCTATGTGAATAGCTGTTAAGATGTTTAATATTAGAATAAAAGGCATACACAGGAAAAACATGCACAAAACTCACGGCCACTCTTCTGCTTTTGTCTGGTGAGCTGACGTAAGCTAGTGATATAATTGCCAAGGTAAACATTACTCATTTCATTTATACTAGTCAGAAGAATTGTCCTGACTTCTACAGTGATTTATTCTCTTAAATGTATATTTGTATATAATATAATTCACACCAATAATACTCTTAACACTGACGTACCAGAATAAGGGATCACTATGAGGAAAAGCGACTACATGATAAATAATCGAAGTACTGAAGTATGAGGGCACTGCGTCAGCACCTACGATTTGCAAAGTATCCCATTACCCCATCAAGACACACAAAGCCCTTGGCATATTCAAATGGCAGCATGATCCATTTTGCATATTAAATCACATCTGCACACGTTAAGGATCGCTTCAAGAAATTACGGTGATTCCCTTGATGTTAACATTGGTCATTTTAGCAATTGAACTATTTGCTTTAGAAACATGAGCCACACTTTTCTGCTTTGGTTGTTGGTCAGTGTTGAAATGAATTTACACCAGATTAGAATTGATTTGTGCCACATATGGTATTTAAGTCCTGTATGACACTAAGGAAGCCATGCATATAGACTCACAGCTAGTCATTTGTCATTTATGCATCGCCTATCAAAACGATTCAGCTGTCAGGATGAAGGCCAGTTTGTTTTTGTTTGAATGGTCATCAGTCATTGAACACATTACCCACAGTGTCATCAAGGACAAATGCGGCTTTCTCCACCGTTGGGAAACTCCATTCATTCGGCTGAGTGTTCACCTCATCTCAGAAATGTGATCCTGAATCAGAAGTAACTGGATAATTTTGTGGAGATTTGTGACTTTGTATGTTGGGTTATATATTATACACCTAAGCTCTCAAATGAGGTGGATGCCAAGCTGAAGTCTCTTATCAGCTGTCTGTAATTTTGGACTGTCCGGCGCAGGGCTGTGTGCTGGGGAAAAAATTCAACTGCATGCACCTAAATATTTTTCAAATCCCAATTAAGCCACTGGTTCAATTTCTGAAACTACAATTAAGAAGAACTTGCACCATTGTCTAGATCACGTCAGCTGTTAAATCCTGATTCACACTTTTGGTAAAGGGTAAATATTTAACGTTCATGCTTATGAAGAATCCAATCATTTTAAACCCATTGGATTTTCTTTTAGTCCAAAATACCCCTAACAGGCTACTCTAATGTGGAATTGCATCATCCTTTGTCGCAATTTTTATAATGCTGTGAGGGAAGCTTTCATCAAACTTGGGTTGATTTAGAAGGAAGAATTCAGTACACAGCCTAGTCTGTCTTCATCTACACTAATCTGGATAAATGTGAAAACGACGGATAGAAAAATATACGTTATTAAACGAAAATGTGTGGACACGGCCTCAGAGTAAACTTCATTAAGCCTATGTGTTGATCCAAGAGGACTCTTCCACATGTTAAGGCCGTTTCCTGTAGTGTCCGTTTCCGTCCATGTTGTATTGAGTGGAGAATTAGAGCGAACCCCAGGATAAGGGCCTGCCTGTTTTTGTCTGGCTTGTTATAGAGTTCCAAGTGAATTATCTTGAAAATGAAAGCCTTGTATACCAGTTTTAGTAAACCATTTGAGATTGAGAAGGTGAATAACGTGCACCGATGTGAGAGATTCGGTTGATTGACTGAAACAAAAAGAACCCTCTTACCATCTGTTCCTAAGAAAGTCACACAGACTCCCTTTATTTGTAAAACTCGCATCTGCACATGTGCAGCGTACTCCTTAGAGAAGTGTGTGGAATAATCTCTGAACAAATCATCTCTGATTAAAGTAAAATCTTAAACGGATGGGGAAAATCGGATGTAGAAAAATCAAGAATTTTCCATTAGCAAAGATTTCCCATATGGTTAAAGCACATAGCTTTATATTTTTTTGCCTTTCGGTCACTGAAGTTTAAGTGACATGACAGCTGTGAGACCAAATTTTGTTGTAGGTTTGCTTTCTAAGCCAGCTGTCCATTTCCTACTGAGAAGTGTCCCTTTGTCCAGGTCGAACTGCAAGGATGCATTTGCCACTGAAAGGTTAATGGTCAGGGTTGTTATCTAGGTAAGGCTGCTCCAAGTGGCCATTTTGTAACAGATGGATCTCGTTTTTGGGGAAATGCAAGCTGTGAATGTTTTCATTTTAAGGAGTTTGTGTATCATTTTGAAGCATATTGAAATTGTGTGAAAATACAAGTTATTTTCCTTTGTATGTCTCTGAGGTTCTGAGCAAATGGAGACCATTTGCTTTGGTCATTTGTAAACCCTTCCTATGGATTTTCCATGTGAGCTGGATAATTTGAAACCATGCTCATAGTACAGGAATGAGACAATTAGGCAAAATCCAAATCTAACCAACAATATGAGGAATATTGCATAAAACAGCTGTGTAAAATTCACCATCAGACAGCAATGTCTACAACTATTAAACACCCATTTTCATTGGTAAAAATTATAGTACACTCTTACAAAAGATGATTTTAAGGTTTCTTATTCTTGGATTTTTATGATTCTTGGAAACCTTTCTGAAAAGAAAATGTGCTGTTATTTTACACACAAAACTCGCAGAGAAACATCTGAAGAATCTTTAAGGAGGTGTATGAAAGCACTTTAGTGCAGCATGCCAGTAAATCAAGCCTGGTCAGTAGATTTTAGGCAATGAAATCCTGCAGGTGCTCGCTGAAGTGGGGGGAAGGGGGGGGGGGGGGGTTAAAAAAAAAGTGCATTGTGGACCATAATCAGTCCTCATGATTAACGAGTGTGCTGTGATGTCCGAGTTCTGAGGAAAGATTTAGCCACTCTTCATAAACCGTTCTAACATGGCGAAAGAGTTCGTCACACTGTAGGTCTTGTAAAATTAAACCAGAATTATTCTTTTCATAGGAAGTCAATGGCAGAATGTACAATGATGGAATCTACTACTGATTTGTGTTTAATTGATTTCTAAAATCTAATTTTTTCAGTGTATTCAGGCAATGCATTTGTGTTGGGAAAGTGCCCATGCGACCCCTTGAAGCCTCTTAGGGTAGCTATATATGCCTCGCATAAATGCATCTTGTATCCTTAGTGTCTAGTATGTAGCTTATACACTATATCGCCGTCTTGGTATGAAGCTGAAGCATTAAGTGTTCATTTCACTGGAACTAAGGGGCCGAGCCCAACCCCTGTATTCAATGATCTGGCAGGGTGTCCCAAAACCTTTGGCAATATAGTGCATCACCAAAGAGAAAAATTATATTCATGGCTGAAAGGTTATACCTTTTTACCTGCACAGGCTTTCAGTTAAGCTTAGTGAATTGATAGTGATTTTGGAAGCTATATTTGTTGATGTGCTGATGCCATGAAAACATGTTGGAACTCACTGTCGTCTTTCAGTTGTGTTCAGAAATTCCTGACATGCCATACATTTTGTCACTAAGTTGTTAGTACTTCATTACCTATTTGTACTTTATCCCTTAAGCCCCACCTCTTATGCTTTTTTGTGTGTGTATATACACTCAGAAGGTTAACACTCATTAGTTTCTCGGTTCAATCCTCTAAAATGTTGGCGGTTCACTGAAACCAATTACCAGTCATGTGCTGGGATTTGATCTTTCTAACACAAGCATGTTTCCTAATCTGCAGCGGTTGTAGTCAGGTATTTATGAGGCCCTTGAGCAGTGACGTGTTTGTAGCCTGAGCGCTCTTGGTCCCAGTGCAGGTTCAGGTTTTTGTGATTGTGGCCAAAAATGTGAGTGGTTGGTTTTATTTTATTTATTTTTTTTTTTTTGTCAAAAATTTCAATGAAACTTGCAGAGATTTCTTTTTTTGTGGAAGTCTACTTGAATTGCAAGCAAGTCGTCTTTTAAACTGCTACCAGTAATTGAATGTAATTACTTTTTATGGTAGCGCTAATCATGCTGGAAGCATGTGAACTGGGGCTGACTGGACGTCGTGAGATCACATGATTCCTGATCTGTGGAATATCTGCTCTAATTTTGAAATTATGGAGTGTGCTTGATTTTTTGCTTTAATTTAGTTAGCAATTTCTACAACACTGCTGTTACTGGAAAATAGTCAGTTTTGCTCAGTCACAGTACACCTACACTACATTTCTAAAGGTTTTGGGACACCCCTCTTAGTCACTAAATTCAGGGGTTGGGCTTGGCCCCTTAGTTTTAGTGAAAGGAACTCTTAATGCTTCAGCATACCAAGACCATGAAATTTTGGACAATTTCATGCTCCCAACTTTGGGATGCCAGACCTTCTCGTCCAACATCAGTGTCTGACCTTGCAAATGCGCTTCTAGAGGAATGGTCAAAAATTCTCATAAACACACTCCTAAACCTTGTGGAAAGCCTTCCCAGAAGAGTTGAAGCTGTTATAGCTGCAAAGGACGGGTCAACTCCATATTACATTCATGTGCAGGTAAAGGCAGATGTCCCAACCTTTTGGCATTATTATATTATTTCCTGTAACCCGCAGTGTGTTGTTCCAACTGGTGGCCATAGTAACATGGGTGGTGTAACTGGTATTCCACGTTTAACATGTCTGTCTGTGTTTGTATATAAAACTCACCCAGTGTATATATTCATTCTATCTCATATGAGATGAAGGAGAAGCAGCGTGCACTCTTAATGTCTGGTTCACAAAACAGGAAACGGATCTCGCACACTTTATTGTATGTAAATATGGAGCGACAACCAATGGGAGTGAAAAGTTTTGTTAACTTGCACAGAACACCACCTGGAAAAATGCTGTTTCGTTTCTTTTATCCATTTTTGATTTGCATCTACTCAAATGGACGATTAACTCGCGTCCTATTGTGATGTAGACTAAGTTTAAGATGTTAGACTATCTGAAGCCACTGTGTATGGTCTGCACATGTTCCCTTGAGCCATTCAGAGGAAGAACTGCCTCAAAAATGTAGACAAGAATCTATTTCCTGTCAAGTGTATGAGTAGCATCTTGTGTGCATTCTTCTCATTCATAAAACTCCTCTGGAATGAATAGGCTGTCCTTGTGTTGTATGAATCGAAGCCTGTGTCTGAAAAGGTTGGGCAGATCACCTATGAGTCAGGGATGTCTTCCTAGTAAATAACGACGTCTAATGTTCGAGCGTAAGGAATGGAATTATCTTGACTTGGGCTTGATGAGCTATTTAAGATTTGTTCAATATTAGTACACTTGGATGCAGATATTATTGTCCTTTCAACCTCCTCATCCAACAGAAAATGTTTACATGCGAGATCAGGAATTTATCTTAATGTTTTTGTGAGTTATGGGTGCTTTTTAGCAAGAAAATATTCTGATAACCTTCAAAACTCGAGTGTGTCAGTTATGTCTTGCTAGTTAAGATTCAGACCTTCACCTTAGACCTGCCCATCACTAACCTTTTAAAACTGTTCCACTCCTGTAGCTGGTGTTTCTGTTTAGCAAAACGTGCCCTCGTCTTCGGTTACTGATGATATGCTGTGTATTTGTGTTTGTAGCTATGCCAAAAAGGACGCTGACCTGGCCGGATGTCAGGCCCGACTGAAGGATGTGGAGGCGTTATTGAACACTAAGGAGGCCAGTCTGGCCACAGCTTATTCTGAGAAGAAAGGCCTGGAGGCCTTGCTATCAGATCTGCAAGCCCAGATCCAGGAGGTACACCTCTCCTTTTACCTTATTGATTATAATTTAAATTAAAATAAATAATAAATTCAATGACCTCCTATTAGTAAGTGTAATGTGGCATGTGAGCTCCCAGTTAACATCACTTTCACCTCTGCTGTGTTTAGCTGGAGGCCGGACTGGTCTCGGCTAAGAAGCAACTGGGAGATGAAACTCTGCTGAGGGTGGATGTGGAGAACCGCTGCCAGAGCCTGATGGAGGAGCTGGAGTTCCGCAAAAACATGTTTGAGGAGGTATTTTTTATATTTTGAAGCTGTTTTCCCCCCTTCCTCCTTTGCCCTTTCCCCATTAGTATAATTTTCATTACCTGAAATTTTGAAAGCCATAAATACAGATTTTGTCTAGCTCTTTATTTTTCACCATGGTCTTATTTATTTTTAATCCAAGAATCATAAAAGTTCAGACTTTTTGTTGTGATTTTGCATTCTCAGTCTAACAAACAGTTGCTTTGAATGCTTCTACTGATGCCATCTTCCCTTAGCAGTGAATTTATTCGTACACCCACCAGGTTGCTCATGGTCCTGAAAATGTGCCATGCTGCAGATAGAGATCAACCCAAATGCACTGAAAGGACTTAACAGATAGTAACTGCCCACACACCCTGGTGTTGAAAGCTGCCTAATAAAGCTGGTTGAATGATGGTACAAGCCTAACCATGAAGCTGCAGCAAAAGAAAATGTACTGCTACACCCAGTTTCATTTTTGCTTTCCAAGATGAGCAGATACTGGTGTAACACAAAAAAAACAGTCAGATCTAAAATGTATTGTGGATAAGGTTTCCTGTCTTGGGTGGGACAAATTCCTTTGCTTGGGTAGTCACCTTCTAAAGAATTTGAGGTAATATTTCCTGTGTATTCCTACCAAAGAGAAGTTAAAGTGAAATTTAGTTTCACAGTTAAATCTGTTCCAGCAACATGACCCGAGAAATCGAGCACTATAGTACAGAGTACGGGTCGTACAAGGTGTACGCACATTTCTACAACAAATTAAAAGAAGCTGCTCTCTGAAAAAGTAAAGGATTAGTCATATCTGAACATGTAAGGCTGTTAAACATGCTGCACTCTGTTCCTCGCCTGGTTCTTACCCCCTATTTATTGACTTTTTTTTTTTATAGTGCTTGAAATATAGACTGTGAAAAGTACATAGACTTTATTCTGCTCAATTAACTCTCAGGAAATTAAGGACACCCGGCGCAGGCATGAGACCCGTCTGGTGGAAGTGGACTCTGGTCGCCAGATAGAGTATGAGTTCAAGCTTGCGCAGGCCCTGACGGACATGAGGCAGCAGCATGATGATCAAGTTAAACTCTACAAGGAAGAGATGGAGCAGACCTATGCGGCCAAGGTGAGGCTCTCTTCCACGAAATTCTCAAGAATTTATAATGCGTCCGTTCAGTTCAACGTTCTCTTAAAATGTTGAGTTGTTTAGCAAGTAGCATTTGATTCAAGTGTTTTTTTTTATTTTTTATTATTATTATTCTTGAATGTAATAAAGGATGTCGCACATTTTGTTGCACGGTGCTTGCATGTAGCAGAAGTGATGAGCGCTCAAAGCATTTCGGCTTTCACAAAGAGTCTTGCTCAACTCATGTTTCTTGCAATCCCCCCAATCCTCCATTTTGTAAACATCTAACAAATCTGGTCCTGCATCGATGATGATGATTATTATAACGGTTAAATGCTTCTAAATGTATTAAGAGAACTGATACTTTAAGACTTATTAACAAATGTATTTTTAAAAAAAAAGCATTTATTGTATGCAGATGTTGGAGATTATAATTCATGGATCATATCATGCAGGCTGTTTTTATGTATTTATTTCAGGAAATGTTTAACTGATTTGTGTACGCTCATTTTTTTTCTTCTTTTTTTTCTTTCTCCTCACCCTCTGGTTTTTACACCTCTTCAGCAGCAATGCCAGTGTTGCACTTCCTTCCAGCCTCTGAGAAGACGCTGTTTTAGTTCCTCTTTACATTAAGTTCAAGATTTCTTCCCATGCGCTGGTTGTATTGAGCCGTCCTGTGTGTTGGTTTTATTTTCAGCTGGAGAACGTACGTCTGTCTTCAGAGATGAACAGCAGTTCAGCAAGCCTGGCACGGGAAGAGCTGAAGGAGTCTGCTATGAGAGTTGAGAGCCTGTCAGCTCAGCTGGCCAGCTTGCAGAAGGAGGTACGTGTTCCCTTAAATGCACTCCTGCATTCATATCATCATATTGATATATGGAGGATTTATACCTTTTCAGGTTGAGTTCTAAACGATTGTCCAAATTTTCACAATCTTTCTAGTTTACCAGAGATTATGACCGTGTTAAAGGAGCAAAAGTGCAAAAGAGCGTCTCAACGTTCTGCAGCTCGAATGAGTTTCCTGTTTAGTATGTACAGCTGTTGCAGACAGTTAAGATTCACAAAGGTTTGTTAGTCTTAGAGCAGTCTGTTTAACATCCTTAGACAGTGCCCAGAGCACTACTATTGCCAGGACATGCCTTCTTTCTCAAGCTGATTTTTTTTAAAAAAAAAAAAGACCTCTGAAGTAGTAGTTTAACACTCCACTTATTTTTATTTTTTTATTTATTATTTATTTTTTGGTAAAATGTGACCCAAACTGGTACTTATAAGGACATAAATTTTTTTTTTTTTTTTCCCCAGCTTGACCATTTCAGATTCTTGAAGCATTTTCACATTGGTGCCAATTTGTGTTTACACCTGTTGTTGGATGGGTTGAAGATGCCTTAAAAAAGAAAGAAAACTACTTATTTATTGTCATGTAATGATGTAGTTCTTCATTTAGTTGACTTTTCCCTTTTCTGACCCTGAAATTGGAGCTGACCAGAGCCAGGACAGAACTGCCACATTATTATTATTATTATTATTATTATTATTATTATTATTATTATTATTATTATTTATATAAATAAATATAAATTTTTATTTTTATAAAAAGCAACTTACTTCAACAGAAGGGGTGATGTATTTTTGCTAGGTTTAAAAAAAAAAAGTGAAATGCTTCTCAAATATTTAAGATTCTGATTGAACTTTCATTTATGTATTAAATACATAAACCTCACTGTTATGTCTGTAATGTGCTTCAGCAGTGTAGGGTTTATTGTACTAGGCAGGGAAGAGAGACAGGAGAGACAGCAGCTGCACTGTAGGAGCAGTGAAACTGGAGCAGGTAAACAAGAGTGGACAGAAGAGCAGTTTGGACAAGGGAGGTAGATGAAAGATGGATAAGTCATGAATGTGTTGGCAGGCAGGCTGTGTGTGATCGCTACTCACAGGGTATAAATATTAGTTGCTTAGTCTTTTTTTTTTTTTTTCTCCTCATTCCCTTCTCCTTACTTATGTCATGATCATCAATAGACACGAGGCTGGCAGGATCGCATCAGTGACCTGGAGGCTGCTCTGGCTCATGAGAAGGATCTGAGCCGCAAGATGCTGGCTGATAAAGAGCGCGAGATCGCCGAGATACGAGCCAAGATGCAGCAGCAGTTGGAAGAGTATGAGCAGCTGCTGGATGTCAAACTGGCCTTGGACATGGAGATCAACGCCTATAGGAAACTGCTGGAGGGCGAGGAGGAGAGGTAAGACAGGCATGCCCTTATGTTTATGCAGAATGTAACCGAGCCCCAGGAGTCTGATGGGCTCAGCTCCACTGAACATGAACGATTTATCACTTCTGTTTACGCTCTTTTCTTCAGATTAAAGCTTTCTCCCAGCCCGTCATCTCGTGTGACCGTGTCTCGAGCCTCGTCTAGCCGCAGCGTTCGCACCACACGTGGGAAGAGGAAGCGTGTGGATGTGGAGGAGTCTGAGGCCAGCAGCAGCGTCAGCATCGCCCACTCAGCCTCTGCCACTGGCAACGTCTGCATCGATGAGCTGGACGTGGACGGCAAGTTCATCCGTCTGCATAACAACTCCGATCAGGTCAGACACAACAAGGACGTTTATTCATAATTATTCATACATTTACACATTTTGCGATGCTTATGTAACATCTTTGGGCTTTTATAGGACCAGGCAATGGTAGGGTTTGAGCTGACCAGAATTATTGGAGAAACTTCTGCTACCTACAAGTTCACTCCCAAATATGTCCTGAAGGCTGGACAGAAAGTCACCGTAAGTGCTTTTAATGGTCTTTGAGTAGGTTGTAGTGTATGCAACTGTCTCGCTTTTAAAAGTGCAATGCTGTCTCTTGTAGATCTGGGCATCTAATGCAGGTGTGAGCTCCAGCCCTCCCACTGACCTCATCTGGAAGAACCAGAGCTCCTGGGGCACTGGTGAGAACATCAAGGTTGTCCTGACCAACCCAGAGGGAGAGGTGAGAAATTGGATTCCAAGGAAAAATGCCCTGTCTGCCACTGTTTGATGGACTCTACGCTGGCTACTGCTATAATTATGCTTTAAAAACCCTGTGTGTGCGTCATGCTGTTTGCAGGAAGTCGCTGTAAGGAGTACAGTGTTCAAGACTGCCACAGTAGCAGAGGAAGAGGATGATGAGGGATTGGAGGCCATTGAGGAGGAGCTCTTCCTCCAGCAGGTAAGATGCAGTGTCTAGCTTTATGACTGTATGAAATCATGCTACAGTCATAGAAAAGCATGGCGATGTCCACGGGAACATTTTTGTAGCTTTGCTTCCTTTGAGGGTACAGTCTGGGTGGACGTTTGTCCATGTGTGTGTTCTGCATTTTACTGTGTGAGTATAATTGATGCACTCTGATGAACACAGGTCATCCTGGGTGCATTCTTGCTGTCAGCCCAGAGTTCCCAGTATAGGCTTTTCATGCTCAATCCTGACCCAGATAACTCCCTGTAGATTAATTAATCATTTGCTAAAAATATGATGAAAGAAAATGTGTGCAGTCCACAAGGAAGATTTTTGGGAGCGGTTTAGGCAATCCTACTTTTAGTTCAACTTTGGTGCAATTAATCAGATTTATATGGACACTTCCTTTTCTCTATTGTCTCAAAAAAAAACATATCTTTTATTTAAGTGTTTTGAAAGTTGCTTGAATGTTGTATGTGTAGATTAGCACCTCTCCTGTTGAATTCTGGGTCAACTGCATGCCTGAAGAAATGTTGGCTTTTCTGTTCAGTGTACTGATCTTTTGCCCTAATGCCCTGACAGGGAGAACCACAAAGAGAGGGCGCCAAGAGAGGCTGCTCGATCATGTGAGCGCAGTAACACTACACACCACCTAACTCTTCCACTACAGCCAGGTTCAGCTGCCAACTCTACAACCACCTCAGAACTATTTTTGTATCACTTCTGTATAATAAACTAAGTCAAGTGGTTTTTTTTTTTTTTTTTTTTTTTTTTTTTTTTAATTTTATCAGATTGTACACCTTTTTGGTACATTTCTATTTTAATTTTATATGTGAATTCATAAAAGATACTTTCACAACTTTTCTTTCTTTCTATGAACCAAAATTTAGCGATCAGTGGAGGACCATAGTGAGACTGAGAGCTCAGTGATGAGTAGGCAGCTTTTGCAAAAATCCTCCAGGTGCTGTGATTTTACCTTAATTTGTGTATCTTCCTTTTTTTAAAAAAAACACAACAGCATTTTAAGGGTCTCTTTATAGAAAAGTTATAATTTTATACTAGTTTTTGTAGTTTTTAGTCAGACAAGTTGTTGTGTATAATGGAATGTAGACTTAAATTCATACATCGAAGGTAAAAAAACAACAAACAGACTGACCGCTGATTTCAAATCCCAGTTTTGAAGAGGGCTGCTGGATATAATCAAATTGCTGACCTTTTAAGCTCGAGCACTGTTTGAACTACAATACACCAGAAGGTGGCAGTCTAGAGTCATTTATTTGAATCCTGATCAGGCGGAATGTATACAGTGCCAGTTTTTTCTACTCCTGACTGTGCCAGCATGCCGAGTTTCAACAACTCCATGACAGATACATGTAACTGATGATAAATTTGGGAGGAGAGGTTAGCATAATGCTCATGAGCTACTGTACTTTACCAGCAGTTTATGTAAGCAGTCTGTAAATTGGCTACACGATATCTCTCGAGACAAGACACTAAAGCGACGGATCGTAATGGTGTCCTTTATTTAATTACCTCTTAAGAATTAGCCTTGGGTGGACTTGCTTGTTTTTTATTCCAGTTTGTCCTTCTTATCTTACTGAATAGTCGTATGCTTATATTTTGCTTTTCATTTTAACCTTGAGTAGATTTGTGGGTTGTCTTTTCATGTCACTTGCATGCTTTTGCTCTAACCTTTACAATTTGTAAGGCAAAATAAAATTTTGTTGTATTTTCTATCTAGTCTGTCTGATTTTTTTTTTTCCCCCCTAGTTTTTCTTGTCCTAAAGCCTTTAGAAACCTATAGATTCTATTGTCAAATCATTAGAATTCTGTTTTCTTTGGAAGATGAGTGAATTCTGCTAAGGTCAACTGCTGGTCTGTAGAGATTCACTGGCAGACTTTCCCTTAGTCATAAAACACACCATCATAAACGTGAAGGAAGTCCGGCACTTGACCACTAGGTGGCATTGGTGGTGTGCGTTTTGTCTGAGAACATGCTTCTCATGCGAGATCTGTCAAATATAAGCAAGATTTACATGAAGGACTATCATTCTAACTGGCAGGTTGACTGATTTTAGATTTTGGAATTGAACCAAATGGTGTAAAGGTCACACAAGGTCATATTACTGAAGAGGACTAGACTTAGTGGCAGAGGTGTCTCTGTTCAGTCGGTTTCAAGTTCTACTTGGATCTGGGAGATTTTGACCATGATATAAAACGAAGATCTGCATCTGTTATGGCTGGTGTAATGTGGTTAAAATGTTTTTGAACACAATCCTGGGATGTTTTGTGTTCCAGAGCTGAACTTACTGACCACTCTTTTTCTGTTGTTGGTTCTCCAAATCAGTGATCAGTTGGCCTTGATAAACTGAACTTGAGCTCTGTTCATTGCTTCTTAAATATTCAATGAAATGCACCCAAAAACTTAGGAACTTGGTAACTGAGGAGCTAATACTTGTTTAGTTCATATTATAGCAAAAAAATGTGTAAAGAACTTGAGGTACAAATTCTTTTCAAAAGCAAATGCAGAGTTTTTGTCAGTGTGATGTTTTGCAGTGAAGTTTTAATCATTATGCCTGACTTCTTTTCAAGGCCAAATATTTACAAGCAAAAATATTCAAAATATTACAGTGTGGATGGAGCTGAATTCCCTCCACACTTCTTTTAATGGACTGGACACATTGCATTACAGCTGATATGAGCAGGTGGCACATTCCCCAGTTTAATGAAGGACGTCTGGTTTACTCCATGAGGGTCTCGTTAGTGATTGCAATGCAGTAAGCACTTGTTTGGATTTGGGAACCGGGCTGATTTTCGAGTTGGGGTTGAGTTTTGATTATGGACCCGCATGGAGAAGATCAATAATTCCTGATGCATGATATTGAGATGATATATGAACTCAATTCATGTAATTGCTACCGGTGGAGGTAAAGTTATGGAACGGTGTCATGTAGAATGCAGTCATGAGTCTTCAACTTACTTTCATGGTGAAAAATTAACACATTAAGCACTTGTACCCAGCTGTTATAAAGACTCGCACTGTTTAGCATCCTTCTAACACACTTGGTGCTGTTTTGAATTTATAGTGTACAGCCGCAGAAGAGGAATTATTTATGTCGTCACTATCCGGTGTCCCACACAAGAGGATGAGTTTTCATCCTCCCAGTTTTTCTTCATGTCATCTTGAGTTTTTCTTCACCACTGTTACTTCTGGCTGCTTTGTGACAATGTACACTATATATTGTTAAAAGTTTTGGGACATCTGCCTTTACATGCACATGAATGTAATATGGCGTTGCCCTGCCCTTTACAGCTATAACTCTTCTGGGAAGGCTTTCCACAAGGTTTAGGAGTGTGTTTATGGGAATTGTTGATCATTCCTCTAGAAGAGCATTTGTGAGGTCAGGTTTCAGGGGCCGAGACCAACCCCTGAAAAACAACACCTGAATTCAACGATTTGGAGGGGAGTCCCAAAACTTTTGGCAATATAGTGTAACAAAAATACACCATGCACAAAATTGTTAAAATTATTATTTTTTCAACATCATAGGTTGAGGTTGTATGATCTAAACATGGGAGAAAAACTTTCTTTTATCCTCATGGTGCTCTAATACATGTCCAAACTGGAAGAAAAGTACAGTGTGTCAGCCAACATCATCAGTCCAACATCAGTGCCTGACCTCACAAATGCTCTACTAGAGGAATGGTCAAAAATTCCCATAAACACACTCCTAAACCTTGTGGAAAGTCTTACCAGAAGAGTTGAAGCTGTTATAGCTGTAAAGGACGGGACAAGTCCATATTACATTCATGTGCAGGTAAAGGCAAACATCCCAAAACCTTTGGCAATGTAGTGTATTTCTGTGAGAAGTTCGCGGTTGTTTTGTTGAGCTGGTGTCACAGAGTGACATTGTTAGCACAGTTGGTGCATAATGGTGTTTAATAAGTGTTTCAATTCTCAGATATCAGTGATCATTATAAAAATGTAAAGTCATTCAGGATAGGTTTGTTTTTTTGGATGAGTGAATGCAGTCCAAGCACAGAAAAGGCACATGACCCTTATTTATTGATAGATTGTTACAAACAGCATCCAAAAGTGTTAGCTTTTAATCTTCTGTGGTAAACTGCTCAGGAAAGTACTGTGTTGGTCATCTAATGTCAGAAAAAAAATGATTCATCTGCTATTTTTTAGGCCAGTTTGACTCAGACAGTCTTATAACAGTCAGTGATGTCAGTTAGCCTCCGAATTAGCAACATGCTTAGCCTCCGAATTCACTCTCTCAAAGAAACTGAAGTGATTTTTATTACTCAGTTCTTCCTCAGTTTCCTTTCTCTGTTAGTGACTGTGAGAAGAAAAACTGCATCTAGATATAATTTTAGCATTTTATGTACAGACATGTGGTCTTTTATGCACTAGCATGGTCCATGAGCTGTTAATGTTGCTAATCATTATGTGACCCATCCATACACATCTGGGGAAAAAATAGTTTTTTGTCACGTTTAATTAAAGTTAATTAAGGATTTTTATTTCTTGAATCTAAACTATGATGTTATTAAGTGACAAATATTTTTCTTTTAAAACATTCTTTAAGGTTAATTAAAAGTGTTGCCTGACAGAATATTTCTCTTTTACTGAGCTTGAGGTACTTTAACACAAATAATAACCCGTGATTTTACAACGGAAAAAGCAGAAAAAGCATTTATATTGCAGATTCCATTACTAGGTTAACCTTACCTAAAAATATGACATTTACAAATTTCAAAAACGTCTTTTGAGAGAGAAACAAATAAAGGTCTAAAAAAATAACAGAAAGTGGGCTCACATAAATTTTCTTAACAGATTCATCAGACAGGATATATATATATATATATATATATACAATGATCAGACATAACTTTATGACCATGTGCCTAATTTTGTGTCAGTCCCTTTTTTTTGCTGCCAAAACAGCCCTGACCTGTCGAGGCATGGACTCTAGACACTAGATCCCTGAAGGTGTGCTGTGGTATCTGGCACCAAGATGTTAGCAGCACATCCTAGATAGAGGCCCCACCCCGCAACATACAGGACTTAAAGGGTACTTTTGATAGATACTGACCACTGCAGACCGGGAACACCCCACAAGAGCTGCAGTTTTGGAGATGCTCTGATCCAGTGGTCTAGCCATCACAATTTGGCCCTTCGTGAAACTCACTCAAATCCTTACACTTGTCCATTTTTCCTGCTTCTAACATCAACTTTGAGGACAAAATGTTGACTTGCTGCCTAATATATCCCACCCACTAACAGGTGCCATGATGAGGAGATACCCAGACTTGTTCACTTCACGTAATGTTATGCCTGATCGGTATAAAGTCAAAAAAACAAAACAAAATAAAAAGGCATGATCTCCATACTGTTACATAATCAACAAGAAGAAATGTATTAAATAGTCTTTAACGTCCATCCACAACTAATTGTTAGCAACTTTCCAACACGAAATCCACAGGCAGCTGGTTTCCTTCAAAAGCTCTGAAACACGTCCATAGTTCCTCAGTAGCCTTTTCAGAATCCAGCAAGAGAATCAGTGTTGTCAGCATCACTGTTTCTTCTCACAGTCCATGGCCCTTCTTCTCGGGACAATCCTCAGAGTTTATATAGACAGAAAAAAACCAGTCAGACTATAGATTCTTTGGACGGTCGTTTTACGCTCAGCAGGCCAGTCACTGACGGATTCCCCACTGAATCACTGTGGGACTTGGGAAGCAGAAGAACCACCCTTTGATTAGTCTGACGCCATTCGTTATACAGACGGCAGTGGTACCTGAGAGACACCTGTAACAGAAGAGCACGGAATGAGGTTAGATCTATTACGCTGCTTAGGCATGAAGGCCAAAAGAGGTCTAATTTGTTCTCTACATAGATGACATGCGTTCATATTGTATGCATAACCTTTAATGCAACCAGCAATCAGCCACTACAACCATCAGTCAGTCAGTAAACAGCTGCAGCAACCTTTGTTTATTTGCACATCCGTAAGCACTAGTAAGCAAGATCTAATTTCAGAGACATTTGGACTTGCTGGCAGCTACACATGCAGGAGCTTTCTCTCAAGGGCTCTTCAACTATGCTCCAACATCTGATTGCAATCTAAAAATATGGTGTGACAAGATTGACTGGGGTGTGAGGAAGGACATGGGCAGAACCTTGGTGTGGGAAAATACTTTTTTTGCCTTGTGTGGGAGAGTAGAAACTACAGAATCATAACTGAAAAAACTTAAAGGGCATTACAACAAGCATGTGAAACTGCTGAAGAAAATACAGACAACCACCTACTTCGAGAAAATGTTAAGTAAACAGAGAACGAGGAAGCCCATACCTCAACATATTTGTGCATTATAAAACCGAGAAATCCCCTACAGTCCCGGAGGCCTGAGCACAGATTATTCATTTTCATGTGTAGACAAACCAGGTATAATTCATTAGTTCATCACTAGGCTTAGTGAGAAAATCATGGCAGGGAAGACATTTGAGGGAATTGAGGTTCCCTGGAATAAATCTGTCTCCTGTGAGAGAAACAAATGCTTTGAAATTATATTTAGATTGTAGATAACATAGTTACATGAAGAACATGACAAATAAAACTAAGGTGATTCTTACAGATGTCCACATCTTATGTCCACCCACATAAATATATATAAATGTTACAAATGCTTGAAAGGAAAACTCTGTGACCTTTAGTGAGGAAACCATGACTCTGAGTTAACCCTTAAAGGTTCTATGTAGAACCCTACTTTAACAGAAAGACACACACACACACATTCAATATACACCAATGTTTACCGCACCATTCACTGTATAAACACTGTTTATATGCTGTGTTTTTGCACATTCACTTTAATGCCGCCACCAACTGCTGCATGTGTACATACATCAATCAGGTATAACACTGTGAGCAGTGAGAGGTGAAGTGAATAAGACTGATGATCTCATCATGGCACCTGTTAGTGGGTGGGATATATTAGGCAGCAAGTCAACATTTTGTCTTCAAAGTTGATGTTAGAAGCAGGAAAAATGGACAAGTGTAAGGATTTGAGTGAGTTTGATGAAGGACCAAATTGTGATGGCTAGACCACTGGATCAGAGCATCTCCAAAACTGCAGCTCTTGTGGGGTGTTCCCGGTCTGCAGTGGTCAGTATCTATCAAAAGTGGTCCAAGGAAGGAACAGTGGTGATCCGGTGACAGGGTCATGGTTGGTCAAGGCTCATTGATGCACGTGGGAAGTGAAGGCTGGCCCGTGTGATCCGATCCAACAGACTGTTGCTCAAATTGCTGAAGAAGTTAATGCTGGTTCTGATTGAAAGGTGTCAGAATACACAGTGCAGGACGGGTCAGGGCTGTTTTGGCAGCGAAAGGGGATCAACACGACATTAGACAGGTGATCATAATGTTATGCCTGGTTGGTGTATGTTTACAAATCCTCTTTCATTGGTCAATATGGACTGTACACTGGTCGGCAGTGTTTTATGTATCCGTCCTGTAGTGTTTTGTATTGTCTGTCTGCACTTCTTCTCACGTCTCGTCTTCTTGTCACGTCTTCCTCTTGCACACTACTTTATGGGGCTAAGTCAACTTACTTATTAGTCCTTAGCTCTGTGTTTTTTTTGTTTTTTTTTTAATTATAGCACCAGGTCCCGTTGTTTTATTTCACTATGTATTGCATCAGCTATATATGGTTGAAATGCCAATAAAAGCTTCTTGAGTTGACTTGAGAAAAGGCTTTATTAGAAAGTTAGAAACCACTATTTAGCAAACAAACCCATAGAAATACGTTTATTAGTAACACCACTAAATAACTAGACACCACTAGTTTTCACCATCAAAACATAAAGCAACAGCAAATGCGACCCAATAATAATGACACGCCATGAAATTGGTCCATGTCTCCACCACTTACATGTTCTAGCCAGAGCATTCACTCCATGGGCTTTAGGAAACCTCAATTTCCTGTTCCCCTGAACTCTTGAAGGGAAGGGAAGAAAGCAAGTCAGCTGGAATGTTGCCTTTTCCTTGCTGAAGCCTGACTACAAATTGGCAGGGCTGTGAGGGCAAGTACTGACAAGTCAGGTGGGAATTAAAAAGATCAAATTTAAGAAAGTTAAGCGCTCTCTTGAGTACTAAACACTCATTTTATGAGCAGAATAATGGGTCTCACAGGGGTAGATGCAGTTTGCCCTTATGTTCTTATATTGGAGCTGCTCCCAATCACAAGTTCAGAGGCATCTGTAGGAAGTAAAAGCAGAGCTATGGAAAATGCACATAGTGCTCAAGGCTCCATGAAAATGATCCTGAAAAGCTGAATTGCTCATTCCACTAAATTCTTCCTTGGACCACTTTTGATAGATACTGACCACTGCAGACCGGGAACACCCCACAAGAGCTGCAGTTTTGGAGATGCTCTGATCCAGTGGTCTAGCCATCACAATTCCTTCATCAAACTCGCTCAAATTTGAGGACAAAAAATGTTCACTTGCTGCCTAATATATCCCACCCACTAACAGGTGCCATGATGAGCAGATCATGAGTCTTATTCACTTATGGCTGATCGGTGTATATTTATGACTGCACTATTCGTGTTCTAGTGATTTGGAATTTTTCTCATCAGTTTCACTTTCCCCAATTATGACTGAGTATTTTCTATCAGCACAATCTCATGTTGTACAAGTGCAACCTGGCTGCTGGCTTCTGGCAACAGGAACATCAGAAAACAGGTCCTGTACAGGCATGGGTTTTTTTTTGTTCATCAGTATATCGTGCCTTTGTTTGGGTTTGACTGAATACTCATCCAAAAATGTCTTCAACTGGGAGAGGTCACTTCACTTAAAAACTGAAAACTAAAATAGTCAGTAGTCCCAGTGTGACCAGAACAGTCATCTATTTATGCTCATCAAATTACTGCTCAACCCAGGACCGAAGCCCTGCAGAGAGTGTTGCGTCTAGCTGAGCGTGTCTCCGGGTCTGCTCCCTCTCTCTGCACATCATCCACACCAAACCATGCAGGTCCAGAGCTGCTGAAATCATTAAGGACTCCATCCACCCTCATACAGATCCCTTAGGATGTGTACATTCTGCACACTACAATTTTACTGTTAGTACATGTATCATACCTGCACATTTAACACATCACTTTCCATTCTGTCTTATTCTACTGTATATATTATCACATTATTCTCTCTACATCCTGATAAATATTAGTGTCCTATATTTTCTTTATTTAAATGCGCAGTCTAAGCATCAGTAGGCTTTGTTTTCATTCGTCTTCATGTTGTACACGCTATATAATTGTCTATGTGGAAAATAAGATCTTGACCCTTCCTCTAAAAATAAATACAGGTACACAGACATACCCTGAAGGTACCACCCCAATTGTCAGCGGTTGCAGCTTAAAATCCCAAAGAACTAAAAAGATCTTGGATCTGTTTTTGCAGCTCAGGTGGCAGACAGCCAAGGTTAAGAGCAGGTGGGCTCTGGGGGACAGGTGTGTCTGGCTTTTCCACTTTCTCCTTGTCCTTAACTACCCTGATGTGTAGACATTTGCTGCAGGCTTCCTGTATGGAAATCATTTCTTCCAGACACTAATGTGCAGTACCCTGTAAAAGTGTGCTTGGCCTGAGATGGCTATTTAATGAGTGGTAGACCCTAGCTGCTTAGCGGTTTCGAATGGCCCTTAGCCAAGAGCATATTCTCTTCAGTCAGAACCACAACTTTCTGTCTTACTGTCCTAGATCAAAAGAATGCTTCTGGGCCTTATTGCTATGCCATATTTTTGTCGGTGCTGACAGTCATGCAAACAAACAGCGGCCAGCCCATATCCGTTACAGATTCTCTCTCATCCACCGCACATGCTCAACAGTGCTGCCTTTGTTGGTTCCCAAGATCCCTTCAACCTGGAGAGGTCCATATACTTATACCATAGACTAGATAAAATCTTTTCTCAGCATACATTTCATTGTTAGCTCAAGGACACATAGCAACAATTTCCATTAGAAATAATGTTTTTCTTCCTTAAATTCATTGATTCATCTTCAGTAATTGGTACACATTTATTCTAGTCAGGGCCGTGGGGGATCTGATGCCTGTCCTTGGAACACTGGATGTGAGACAGGAATACACCCTGGACTGGATATAAGTCCACTGAGATGTCAGGTGCGTTCAAGTCACTTTGGTTAGAGGAAGATGGAGGTGAACCATCTGTTAATTTACTACACAAAAAAAATCAAGCAAGGTTTAACTCTACTTTTATAAAATACAGAACAAAGATGTTACTGAATCAACTTATGAAGCACTGAAATCTTTTTATATCGTAATTAAACCACTTCTCTCTACTTGGATTTCGATAACTTGCCTCATACACCAAACAAATAGTAACTGAAAATAACTGAAATCACCTTCTGAGATGAGTAAATGTTAATTTTTAACAAATTTACCGTCAATTACAGACACTGAAACAAAAGATTCCACCATGCTTTCTGACTTGACACGCCCCCAACCTGGAAACTCTGAGCTCGAAGAAAATTACGAGTTTCCTACTCGTAACTTCAGGTTCAACTTGTTAATATGATCTTTCCCATGTCTTTTTCTTTAATCTAGACACGTATGAGGCTTAGGAAATTGTGTTACACAACTATGCGCTACTCCTATTAAGAAAACTTTGGATCATGTAGGGCTAAGTATGTATTTAAGTATTTTCTTTGGTCACTGTGAAAAAAACATCCTGAATTTCCTGGAACAGGAAACTCTTACGTAGTAAACTGACCACTCACTATTAATTAACAGGAAACATTTTATTTCACAAGATGTGCCAGTGTTTGTAATACTAACCAGGGTCCAGAAGAGGTAAATAGTGAAGAGAGCTACAGTGAGAGCGATCAGACCCACAGCCTCCAGTCTGCTGGAGAAGTGAAGGTGGTCCACAGCTCCCCGAAGACACAGCCAGCCCGAGATGGTGGCTAATGGTGTGATCAGCAGGAAACACACCATGTCCCCGAACAGCGTGCGCTTCTCCTGACGCAGCCCAGGGTTACGGAGCCACTGCACAGAGGCAGAAATGTTTTCATTAAGACAGCTTTTTAAGAAATATACAACAGCAACAATTTCTGCAACTGCGAGCTGTCAAATTTCCCATTAATCAGTTCTGTAACTAGAAATTTTTATCCACAAGAAAATGAAATAAGAGGAATATTATTAGCATGGTCAGCTTCCTCTTTAAAAAAAAGGAAGTGTTGTGAAGCATTATAAATGGGCTACACACCCATTTAAAAGAGATGTTTGTGCTGCTTGATGTGGTCACATTATTATCTCAAATTAGGAAAATACTTCTTTGCTGAAGCTGAAGCGAGCGCCACACCGCACCGAGAAAGACAGCCTTTTAATATTTCATAACTCAGAGATACAAGGCGACAATTTTTTTCTGGCTGGAAAACGATTCCTGTGCTTTCATAAAAATGTAAAATTAGACGTTTATGCAAAATGCTGCTGTGGGCCGCCTTCTGTCACTGTGAGTGTAATTAGTGCCATGCGAATATGCAGGGACTAGGAAGCAGATGCTTAACAAATAGGCCGAGCTGAGCCCTGCTGCATTGCAATTATGCATTCTGGTAACCTGACACAGACACGCAGCAGGGAGACGCTAGTGAGCTCAGGCTATTAGCCCTGAGCCTCTCGTTTAAGCTCTGCCCACTAGACAATTCTTCTTATCCCGCATAAATGGAAATGGAGACTTAATGAGCACATTATGCGTTAAAATCGGAAAAGCTTTTATCTTGGCTTTGGGATCTTTAACACCAGGATGTTAATCAGCATATTAGGCTTCTCATTATTCTGGAAATTTGTTTGTGGGAGGCTTCATCGTTTACAGATTTCTGGACGTGTGAGCTGCTTAGCTTGGCTGCTTAAGAAGTGCTATCCCATTTGAATAAACTATTTAATGAAATAAATGTTTAATATGATACGGATTATCCATGAATCTGCTATGAGGAAATAGTTTTGGTGTTTTTAACTTCAGCATCTATTCTCTCTCTCTCTCTCTCTCTCTCTCTCTCTCTGTGTGTGTGTGTATGTGCGCACACAGCCATCACATTCCATCTGTGCATTACAGAGCCTCTAGTCTCTCACACACACACACACACACAGACGCAACAAAGACATACATTCTTTCTCTTCTTTCATGCCTAATTCTCACACAAACACATGAAGATACAAACACAAACAAATTCTTGTAAAAAAATATAGCTAGTATTTCTCTCCATTCACACCCCCAGCTACAGTTTTTTTTTTCAGATGAGAGGATGTGTAACCACAAGGCCACACAGCCTCTGTAGAAGTGAGCGTACCTCGAGGAGAGGTCGTGCCTTGCGCTGTACGCTGAACTGGAAATGGCAGAGCTCGCAGAAGCTGGTGCTGGAGGCGGAGAGCCAGTGCTCCAAGCAGCTGCGATGGATAGTTCCCAACGTCCCTGCACACTCACACGGGGACAACAACTCCTCCTGTCCCCCTCCATCATGGCAGATCCTACACATGGGTCTCTCCACTAGAACACTGAAGGGAGAAAGAGATTAAAACATCGGCTTTCTCTTCAGAATATTAATACAAATACGAAGGTGTGATAACATTAATGCAATAGATAAGTGTTGCACTGTGTAAGTTGCTTTATTCCACGATACTGTTGAGTCTGATTGATTAATCTTCTAAACTAGCAGCTTTGACAGTACTGCTGGCTGTAATTCAATCACAGGTTTACATTAATGAGCTGGTTCTAATACACTACATTGTATTATTATTATTATTTCTACAGCAGAGTATGTCAGACATACACCCGTTCATATACCAGAGACGATTTAGAGATGCTAATCAGGCTACCACACATGTCTTTGGACTGGGTGAGGAAACCAAAGTGAACAAAGGAAACCCTTGAAGCATGTGGAGAACCCTGTGCACCTTGAACAGAGGTGAGAATCCAGCCCCTAATTATGGCAAATGTGCTAACCACTGAAGCCACCATCAACCTTCCTGTTTTCACCTATGAAAAAACATTTACCCTAACAAGAAATGTTGCCTTATACTTTATTGCTCTAGCATTCTGGTAACTGTTAAAATTTCTACATTGAATAGCATTTTTAATTCTTTCAAATTCACAAATTTTAGGATTCTTCTTTTATTTTAACATAATGAACTGTGAACTGCAGAATTTAGATGAAGCTGGCTGAATTGTCTTTGGTCACATGTACACTATATTGCCAAAGGTTTTGGGACACCCCTCTAAATCATTGAAGTCAGGGGTTGGACTCCACCCCTTAGTTCCAGTGAAAGGAACTCTTAATGCTTCAGCTTCATACCAAGACATTTTGGACAATTTCATGCTCCAAACTTTGTGGGAACAGTTTGGGGATGACCCCTTCCTGTTCCAACATGACTGTACACCAGTGACCAAAGCAAGGTCCATAAAGACATGGATGAGTGAGTTTGGTGTGGAGGAACTTGACTGGCCTGCACAGAGTCCTGACCTCAACCTGATAGAACACCTTTGGGGTGAATTAGAGTGGAGACTGTGAGACAGACCTTCTCGTCCAACATCAGTGCCTGACCTCACAAATGCGCTTCTAAAGAGGAATGGTCAAAAATTCCCATAACCACACTCCTAAACCTTGTGGAAAGCCTTCCCAGAAGAGTTGAAGCAGGCGTCCTAAAACTTTTGGCAATATAGTGTATATTTAGAGCAATAATGTGATTAGACATTGCTTCAATTAAAAAAGGCAGTCAGCCTGATTAAATGTAATTAAAATGTAATTAAAATGTAATGTCATTTGAAAGCCTCAGAATGCACAGAATATATGCCCTTAAGATAAACAACAATGTGATTTAGGAACCCATGAAAGACCCATGGATTTTTTCCCTGACTTTATGTAAATATCAGCAGCTGAAATGTCATGTGTATTTCAAAAATGTATTAAAACTTTGATATTTGAATAAAATAGAAAATTCCCTTTGCTCTCTACATCCTGTCTTTGAAAGCCAGGATTGCTCGGATATGCGATACATTTTCTTTGTCTCACTTCTCTGTGTTTACTGTTTGATCCTTGATCATTTTGACCAATAAAATATACATAAAAAATCTTCTACATATATTTCTGCTACTGCTGTGTAGACTTTTATTATGAACATACAGAATGGCAAACATTTCAGCTCCTCACTCAGCTGCAGACAGACACACGGATGTGACTGCGACCAGACAGCAGTGTGCAAGCCAAGTCTTGGGGCATTATGGCCCTTCTCAGCTGTGGCAGCTGAGGCTGGCTGAAGGCACTGGTGTGTTTGGGGAGGAGCAATGGAGGGATATCTAGGCCTGGACTTTGAAGCATGTGCTACGCTCGTGCATCACAAAGCGACTGTCAGACGTGTTAATCAAAGATCTAAATTTAGAGGACCAGGGCTCAATTATTGAGCTCCTGTGGTAAGACAACTCTGGACTCTGACAGCATGAGCTCCCAAAATGTTCGCTCTATTCAAAATCTGAAGTGAAGAAAGATGTTTTTTTTTTTCTTTTCACACAATACGCTGTTCAAACATCTCATTCTTCACAGAATATGACTGTTTTTATTTTAACTGGAATCTTTCTAGAGAATTGTTTTCTGTGAGTTTGGAGTTTACACACTGTAATGGTAACACTTTGCTTGGATTTCACATTAAAGAGAACAAATATGTGTTTTATGTCTCTTTTATCAAGTTTATCTTTTGTCATCATATGCATTAATTGATTACGGATCCCTTGCATCCTCAGAAATAAAGTTTTCTTATCACTGGCACCACCCAGGAAACAGGTTTTGTAAAAGTAAGTATATTTCCCCTGGAAGCATGAATATATTATATGACTTTGTAAAATATTTTAAGGTACAATAGGGACTGCAGTGGCTTCACATATCTGGGAGGAAGCACATGTTAGACCTCCTCCTCCCTGGTTGGTAGCTGCTGTCTGATTATGTATTATACACTACAGGAGGTTACCTCTTTTTTTAAGCTTAAAGGTTTTTAAGGACACCAGAAAGCTTCAAGGGACGCAATAAAACAACCTGTAAGTACATTTACATTTTTACAAGCAGTCAGATATGAAGCTCACAAAGCAACCACTTTGTATTCAGGATGCATACTTCCTCATTTACTGCCTGGTCCAGGGTCAGGGTGGCTTAAATTAAACTGATTTAAATCTGAATATAGATATATTTTGAGCACTAAACCGATTCATCATGTTACAGCACACAGGCGCATAACTGGATGCATTATACAAGTTCATTTGACTGTCGTTTTACCCAAAGTGACTTACAGTTGAGACAGGAAAGAGCTGAACTCATGACCTTTCAATCAGTTACTCATGTCTTAAGCACTGAGGCACTTCTGTCCACTTAAACTGTACTTAAAGCTTTATTACAGGTTGGTACCGTTATTTCTGAGAGTGCAAGAGCTCAAAAATCAAGACTGTAATAAGTGCAACTAGGCAAAGATGTACATCAAATACACTATATTGCCAAAAGTTTTGGGACATCTGCTCTTACATGCACATGAATGCAATATGGAGTTGTCCCGCCCTTTGCAGCTATAACAGCTTCAACTCTTCTGGGAAGGCTTGTTTATGGGAATTTTTGACCATTCCTCTAGAAGAGCATTTCTGAGGTCAGGCACTGATGTTGGACGAGAAGGTCTGGCTCACAGTCTCCGCTCTAATTCATCCCAAAGGTGTTCTATGGGGTTGAGGTCAGGACTCTGTGCAGGCCAGTCAAGTTCCTCCACAGCAAACTCACTCATCCATGTCTTTATGGAGCTTGATTTGGTCAATGGTGTGCAGTCATGTTGGAACAGGAAGGGGTCATCCCCAAACTGTTCCCACAAAGTTGGGAGCATGAAATTTTCCAAAATGTCTTGGTATGAAGCTGAAGCATTAAGAGTTCCTTTCACTGGAACTAAGGGGCCGAACCCAACCCCTGAAAAACAACACCTGAATTCAATGATTTGGAGGAGTGTCCCAAAACTTTTGGCAATATAGTGTATATCTTCCCAATTAAGATACATAATAAAGGGATGAAACATTCACTCTTGATGGGATCAATCCAGTGCTAAGGAAACAGACAGATTAGTACCTTTATTCCTAAAAACAATAAATACTTAGTTCCACTGCATTTTACACTGCCTCCATACCTCTGTTTGGCTACCACTGCACTGTTCATAAGTTGTCCATCCTTTACTGCCATCTGCCTCCAATACTGTGCCTCCTCATGCGCTGAATTAGTGTCAGAGTCCATAGCTTTTCCTGGAAGGGCGGGTTCACAGCAGTCTGAGCTCTCCATTGGCGCAGACTCGTGTCCGGTAGAGCTTCTGAGAGGCATAGTATCTGAATGGTCCATTAACACCTCAGGAAAGTGGCTGCAGCAGCCCGTCGTCATGGCAGCAGACAGATGATGCCGGTGTGCCTATAGCGCATTTCCCATCTGGCTGAAAGAGGAGACAAAGGCCATCAAATCATATTTAGTTAATGTCTTTTATTTGCATGAATACATTTAAGGTTTAAACAGAGATTTCATACATTTGGTAAAAGGAAAATTAATCCATCATTCATCATTTTTGAGGCTTGTCTCTAACAATAAATGAACACAGGATTCCACCAAGATGAAAAGACAGCAAATTCAGTATGAGTAAAAGCTCTAATGAGCAAATCAGAGGCAACAGTGGGAATGAAAAACTCCCAGAGGCAATATTAAGAGGAAACCTTGAGAACAAGTGCTTTGTAAACTGAAACTGAGGCTTACATATGTTTAATAACTTGTAGATCATGAGAGGTTTCGAAACACACACTACAGTTTATCTATCTACAGTTTATTTCCTCTGCTAGATAACAGCAGGAACAACAAAATACTCTTATGAAATACTAAGGTTTGATTAAAATCCAAACACATAACTAAGCAGCTCAGGATGTTGGATGTTAGGTCAGATGATAAAAAAAGAAAACAAATTTAGATTAATTCATTCATCCATTATTACCACTTTATCTAAAATCTAGATCTAGAATTTATCCTGGAAACACAGTGCACAAGGCAGGAATACACCCTGGGTGGGACACCAGTTCATCGCAGGGCACCACACACGTGTACACACACACACACACACACACTTGTACACTTGTACACTCATTCACACTCAGGAGCAATTTAGAGTTGTTAATCCACCACCTGACATTTTTGGACAGTAAGAAGAAACTGGAGAACCTGGAGGAAACCTACATGGACATGAAGAGAACATACAAGACCCTGGCAGTAACGGGACCTCAAGCATGAACCCATGACTGCAGAGCTATGAGGCTGCAACACTGTTTACTACTGTTACCCTTGCACACAACAGAAGAGTAAAAGACGTCTTAAAACTAGGCTAGACCAAAGAATTAAAATCACCAGTCCAGTAGGTAATCTTCAATTTACTGTGAGAATACTGATACACAAATACACTCATTCACAAATAAGAATAAAAGACTGATAAACCCATCATTCAGCTCAACAACATGTCTCCGAACAATACATGAGTGAATCTGGAAACACAGCTTTCCAGTTCTAGCCAGTGCATTAACAGTGGATAGATTGTGCCACTATTCATTCACAGAGGGCAAAAGACATCTCTTTTAATTTCCCAAGGCAGTGAGACCGAATGAACTCACCAGCTAGTCAGTGTGCTGCATTGTTGCAAGCTCACATCACACTACAGAGGGTCAACACAAACCCTGTGCTTTGCTCCGATTCTCCCCACACCATGCAAACAGATGTGAAGTGCACCACACAGTGCTATCTTTCAAGCCAGTGAAGAAGTCCCAGTTCATTTCTAATGATGACACGACAGCGTGCCAAGACAAGGTGCCTTTCAATAATTTACAGTAACTAAAGGCTTTCGCAAGGCTCCAGACGGGCTGGGCGTTGGTAAAAATAACAGCGCTGGAGCAACTGGAAGTGAAAGCATTGCAAGGACAGGAAAGAGCTGTTTTTTGACTAGTGCATGAGAGTACAAATACTAGGTGGGGCCTTCCCGACAAATCCCTGGACAAGGAAAGGTGTTTTCCAGCAGCTTGTACACAGTGTAGGTGTACATGCCAAAGATCTAGTTTCAAATGTAGATCTCAGTGCAATACAAACACAGTGTATTTTAGTGTGCTGCAGGTGGCATATATAGGCAAATGTGCTTCCTCTGCATGATAGGGTTCATTTAGTTCACAATCAAAATAGGCTGATATTAGGTAGTGTGTTAAAAATTCAATCCCCAGTATCATGAACTGACAATAAATGTACACTGTTTAAGAAAAACACCTATATATATATATATATATATATATATATATATATATATATATATATATATATATATATATATATATATATGTTAAAGATACCTTAGAAAAACTTTAATGTGCAATGGACCTGGTTGGTTTCTTCATTTCAGACTGTTCAAATTTTTCTGGGTCAGAAATTTAGCTGCAGATGTTCACAGCTGTGCAGGACAGCTTGACTGCGAATGCAAAATTGCTTTTATATGACTATTAATAAAAAAAAAAAAAGACTGCTGAGTATCTGCCATTTCAGATAAAATACACTCACTAATTATTCATTCATGCAGTTATCCAATCAGCCAATCAGGTGGCAGCAATATAATGCATCAAATCATGCAGATACAAGCCATCAGCCTCGGGCAATGTTCACATCCCATCAACCACCATGAGGAGAGAAAAAAGTGATCTCAGTGGTTTTGACCGTGACATGACTGTTGGCGCCAGATGGGCAGGCTTGAGTATTTCTATAATTGCTGATCTCCTGGAATTTTCAAGCACAGCAGTCTCTAAAGTTTACTAAGAATGGTACAATAAAGAAAAAATCCACTGGTCAGTACTTGGAATCGCCTTGCTGATGAGAGAGGCCAACGGAGAATGACCAGGCTGTTTCGAGCTGACAGAGAGGCTACAGTAACTCAGATAAACACTCTACAATTACAATTGTGGTGACCACACAAGTATCTCAGAATGCACAACCCATTGACCCTTGAGGTGGTTGGGCTACAACAGCAATTGGGTTCCACTTCTGTCAGAAAACTGAGGCTGCAATGAGCATACAGTCAATAAAAACTGGACAGCTGAAGACTGGAAAAACATAGTCTGTTCTGATGAATCATAATATCTGCTGAGACACAGATGGCAAGATCAGAATTTGGCACCAAGAACATGAACTCCATGGACACAACCTGCCTCGTGTCAAAAGTCCAGGCTGGTGGAGGTTGTGTAATGGTGTGGGGCAGGTTCTGTTGGCACAATCATTCATTCCTTGCATGCCTCAGACTATTTCAGTATTATTGTTGACCATGTGCATTCTTTCATGACCACAAATTTCCCTTCTTCTAATGGCTACTGGCAGCATGATAATGCACCAGTGTTCATTGTTTTTTTTTTCAATGGCCTGCCCAGGCACAGGATCTGAATTCAATAGAACACCTTTGGGATATGGAAGATTTGCAGCATGAAAGTTTACTGAAAAAAATATCTGCAGGAAATGCATGATGCAATTATGTCAACATGAACCAGAATCTCAAAGGAATGTTTCTTGTGGAATCCATGCCACATAGAATCAAGAGTTTTTTGAAAGCAAAGGCAGGCTCTAAACAGTATTAGTATAGTGTTCCTAATAAAGTGCCTGGTGAGTGTACATTTGTTTTTCTTTGATCAATGGAAGTTTCTAAGGAAGCCACAATCAAAATAGGCTGAATCCAAATAGAACTGTCCAATCTGAAACTGTTGTCTGAAATATTAATAAATATTTCTGTGATTTTGCAGGTATTATGTATTGGGTGGTATCTTTTTTTAAACTATTGTGCGTTTCAAACTGATCAGATGACATTAACACTGCTCAAAAAGTCTTAAAATGTTCAACAGATGTAAAAGGCGATTTTTCCACTGTTTTGCTGGCAGTTTGTTGCTAAACCTATACACTGAGATACAGATCACACAACGTATAATGATAAGTTATTTTTAGCACACATGCAACATGTATTTTCAACATACCGAGTTAAAGCGTCTTTTTCATATTTTAATTGCATTTCAGTCTAAACAGATCAAGAAAAGAAAACAAGAAGAGAGATATATGTCAAAAGTCAAGAACAAAGAAGTGAGAAGAGTGCACATGAAATACTCTAGCTGCAGCTGCTCTTTACCCTCTAACAAGGCAAACAGACAGAAACTTACAGAAACCACAAGAGCAGTGCATGAAGCTTCAGATCACTACAAGGTAAAACTGAGGAGGTTGTTAAATGAATTCTAATTGTAGAGTTTGTATGCAAGCTTATGTTGTAGATTTAAAAAAATTAAAACACGCGGAAATACACTCACAAATAGTGTTGTAGATTGAACATGCTTCATGAACCAGACTTTAATACTATAATATATGACTGGAGAAAAAATACACAATTTATTAGTATATTTGCAATTTGTGTCATCACGTTCTTGTCACTAACATGCTTTCAGTAAATAAAATAAAGAGTTGAGGAGTAATTTAGTGTATCACATTAAAAACTGAAACATAACCAGAAAAGAAGCTCCTTTGCAAGAGATTTAATGTCAATTCCATAGCACCAAGTCTACGTTTTTGTCTACACAGTGCACAATCACATGGAAAATTTAGTTTTTGAACTGAAGGGAGAGCCGATGTGAGAAGACTGTGTGTTTAAGATAAGATACTTAGCCAGCTATGATAAACAGGGAGAAGCTCCATGGCCTTCAACTATTCTGTCATGCATATATACACACACTCACACACCCACTAAGTACTTTCACACCCACGCACGTAAGAGCTGACAGTGCGAAACAGGCCACTTTAGCACTGCAGAGCATTTTGACCTTCTCTCCTCTAATCTATTTATGGTATAATTGTTCATTGATGACGCTGGTGTACTTAGGCGGCCATAGATTTTATTTATTTATTTTTACAAACCACTAATTAATTTCCTTTACGTACTTTTTGACGCGTTGTTAATTCAGCATGGTAAGGCTCATAAAATCAAGAAGCAAAAAAGAGAAAGGAGACTAATGATGCAGATAAAATATGCCTTTAGTCAGGAGAATGCTAATGCGAATCCTAACAGTGCCATAGCTGTCTGGAGCTGGGAGTCCAAGAAAGCAAAAATGGCTGTCTCATGGAGGGATGATGTTTCTCTCTCTCTGTCCTGTCAATCAGAGTGATACTAACCAATTATGGGTATCTGGGATACCCATAAGGAAGGGGAGTTATCATTTTCCTTCGCTGGACTGTGACGTAACAGGTGCAGCAGTTTGAAAATATGTAGTGGCTTCACATATCTGGGAGGAAGCGCATGTTAGACTTCATCCTCCCTGGGTGGTAGCTGCTGTCTGATAAGAGAGAAATAGCTAGAGGGTTAGGAACTGATAAATTATGTGTGAAATTCGAGTAACTTTTCAAAAAAATCATCTCAATTATGATTTGAATTATTGTTATTAACATAGTAATAGAATATATATATATATATATATATATATATATATATATATATATATATATATATATATATATATATATATATATATACACAAACAACGATCAGGCAAAACATAATAACTAATATTGCGTTGGTCCCCTTTTTGATGCCAAAACAGCCCTGACCCGTCCTGCACTGTGTATTGAGCAACAGTAGCTCGTCTGTTGGATCGGATCACACGGGTCAGCCTTCTCTCCCCACGTGCATCAATGAGCCTTGACCGCCCCTGACCCTGTCACCAGTTCAGCACTGTTACCTTCCTTGGAGCAATTTTGATAGATACTGACCACTGCAGACCGGGAACACCCCACAAGAGCTGCAGTTTTGGAGATGCTCTGATCCAGTGGTCTAGCCATCACAATTTGGTCCTTCATCAAACTCGCTCAAATCCTTACACTTGTCCATTTTTCCTGCTTCTAACATCAACTTTGAGGACAAAATGTTGACTTGCTGCCTGATATATCCCACCCACTAACAGGTGCCATGATGAGGAGATCATCAGTCTTATTCACTTCACCTCTCACTGCTCACAGTGTTATGGCTGATCGGTATACATATTCAGTTATAAACTGACCAGAATTAGTAGCTATTCCTGTTCCAGCAAGGAGCCAAACGTCTCTTAAAATATCAATGTGCCCTAGACTATACTTACACTTACTAATTAGGATGATCAATAGAAATGTACACAGCAATAAGAAACTGCAAATCAGTTTGAACTGAAAGATATACATGTTTACGCACAAAACAGATTTGTCACATAATAGTGAACAACAACTAGGACTACAACAGTGTGTGTATGATCGCGTGAGAGTGTGTGTGAGTGGGTGTTAGAAGTGCTGTCAGTGTGAATTGCATCCACTGTCATGGCCTGAAGTGTTGTTGCAATGCCAGAGCTGCATGCCTGTCACAGCTGTGAAACTCCTGAAGGCCAGCTGGTCACACAGAGCTGATCCACACTGACACCGAGCTTCTCTCTTTCATCTATATGCTGTGTGTCAGCCTCTAGCAGCCTGGCAGCTCTTGTAAAAGGCTGACACGCAAAGGAATGTGCTATTTTATATCCACAGAAAACACATATGTGGGTGAGTTGCTCAAAAAGACATCAGACAAGGCCCAAGGATCAACATCAGACATTTGAATCTAGCAGACTACTGTATGGCTTGAAAATATTAAGTATCAAAGATTTGATGTCCAGAATTCAGACCTACAACAGTCAACGTTTAAAAGTATCTAAGGACAGATATGAGATGACCCTGAAACCATCCAAATTTCTGCTCTATCCCAAATAACAATAAAGGGATCGTCGACTGTCTCAGACAACCACCATATAAACAACATAAATATAATTTAACTCATTGTTTAATAGTTAGACCTATATTATTTCAAGGTCACAACTGGTATTAAGGAACTTGCTAGCAAGAGGAAGTACATTCCTTTCACGGTCATCTCAAATCACTTCCTGTGACCAAACAGCAAGTATAAGACGGCTAGCAATGCACAAAGCGTATAATTTTCGTGTCATTATTTTGATGTTCAGCTAGATAGGAAAATGTTCCTCTTTGTGGTTATTCCTAAGTGGCCAATTAGTCGAACTGAGCATTCGAGGCTGAAATCACTCCTTAATTTCCTTTATACGCAAGCCGCTCAATATAAAGCAGCAGTGCACTGGAGGCGACTTTCATAAAAAAGCAATGACTTGAGCTAGATGATTATCTGATCATATTTGTCTCTAGATTAAAATCTAAGGGTAGACACGCATTCAACCTTATCAACGTTCATGAGAATAAACAGTAAAAATGAATAATGTTTGGAGAATCAATATATGTATTGATAAATATTAATCTATTACACCAAATCCTGTTTGATTTAGCACAAGATCTCCATATTACATTCCTGGCTCCTCACCAGTGTGGGAAAGCGAGCAGACAGGCTTAAAAATAGCAGCACCCCCTCCCTGAGACAACCCTTTACCACAACCCCTCTGACCACATCTAATAACTTCAGCCCAGCTCTCAGTGCTGCTCTCAGGACCCACCTCTTCAGCAAATTAGCCATAATGGCTACCCAATGCAGCGCTTGTTTCAAAGTCAGCACACTGGTGAACACCAGGAGCATCTTTCTACACTGCCAGTCCAATGTCTGGTAGTAAATTTCTATAATACATGTTCATAAGGATGAAAACATTAACACAATAAAATAGACGACCAGAAAAGTGTTAAAAAGCTTAAGATTATAAAGACTAATCGGTCTACATCTTCTCAGTCTGCTTCATGATGAGGGTTTTACTCAGAAAATAGTGCGTTAGACCTTTCACTATTTTAACCACAAGCCTTTATCAAAATGTCAAATATATGAAGCACTTTGCTTTCTCTCTCTCTCTCTCTCTCTCACACCCATGCACCCACCCAAACCCACCCCCACACACACACACACACACACACACACACTCTCAGCCTAGTGTGTCCAAACCTAGCAGAGTATTTTCAAGTACTTGAAAATACTTTATGTTGATCTCACGTTCCCATCTCAAGTATAACACGTCTAATTGCACAGTCATTTTGCGGAGTGATTATCTATGGATATATACTGTAGATATGCAGTGCACTTTCTGATCCACTGATACTCATGTATGAGTTGGAAGCCAAACCTTATTGCAAACTTTGCATATTTGAAAATGGGTTCCAATATTTATGCCCACTTGCAATTACAGCGTTTCAAGCCCGAGCCCGGATATCGCAGTGACAATATAACAATTCTCATAATAATACCTGTAATCAGGTAAACATTGTCCGTTTATGGTCACAAACTTGCAGCTAGGATTTGTTGGTATGAGCTGAGGTGTGCCAGCTGTTCTGGTACGGTTCTCCTCTACCGATTACGCAGACACTTTATAAATATAGAGGCAGTGAGCAAAGAGCTGCTCTTAACCTCACAGAAGCTGTGAATGTCAGTCCAATGGCTTGTCAGTGCATATACTGGGGGATGTGGTTAAGGTGATGGACTACTGATCAGAAGGTTGTGAGTTTGAACCCCAGGTCCACCAAGCTACCACTGCTGGTCCCCTGAGCAAGGCCAAATGCCAGAAATGTAAATGTATACAACATCTATGATGCCTACCTCAATAATTATAGCAAATATACACCAGTCAGGCATAACATTTTAACCACCTGTCTAATATGGTGTTGGTCCCCCTTTTGCTGCCAAAACAGCCCTGACCCGTCCTGCACTGTGTATTCTGACCTCTTTCTATCAGAACCAGCATTAACTTCAGCAATTTGAGCAACAGTAGCTCGTCTGTTGGATCGGATCACACGGTCCAGCCTTCTCTCCCCACGTGCATCAATGAGCCTTGACCGCCCATGACCCTGTCGCCGGTTCACCACTGTTCCTTCCTTGGACCACTTTTGATAGATACTGACCACTGCAGACCGGGAACACCCCACAAGAGCTGCAGTTTTGGAGATGCTCTGATCCAGTGGTCTAGCCATCACAATTTGGCCCTTCATCAAACTCGCTCAAATCCTTACACATGTCCATTTTTCCTACTTTTAACACATCAACTTTGAGGACAAAATGTTCACTAATATATCCCACCCAATAACAGGTGCCATGATGAGGAGATCATCAGTCTTATTCACTTCACCTGTCTGTGGTCATAAAGTTACCCCTGATTAGTGTATATTAAGTAAACTAGTTTAACAATAAGTAATAATACTCTTAATAATCATAGTCTTACATGTAGGACAATTGTAGATTTAAGGTTTTGCGTCAACCTTAAACGTCATCGAATTTTTGCAAATGTGAATCAGAATCTTTCTCAGAGGCACGATGACATGTAGAGTTCTTGGGTATGTGGCTATGTGAATACAAACAAACACCAAACCACAGAATTTTTTTTTACATGTCTGTGCACTCAGTTTTAAAAACAGAGCAATTGGATGTATATCGTGTTATTTTGGACAGTAATCATAGGAAAAGTCTGCATATTTGTAGGCTGCCTAACACCCACCTAACTAGTTGTCTATGATGAGTCATTTAGAGCATGATAAAAAAAACAAAAAACATTTTGGGTGAGACATAAAAATACCAAAGTAATATAATAATATAATAATGAGAACTAGTCCATATTTTCAGGAATATTTCAGAGCAGAAAGCTAATATTTTCATAAGTGCACTTTATGGCTAAACACCTTGTGGACAACTGACCATCACACCTTGTGGTTCTTCACCAAACTGATAAAGAGTTGTACGAGAATAGCTTTGCATACTGCAGCTTTACAATTTCACTGGAACTAAGAGGGGCTAGCCCTAACATGTACACATGACAATGTCACATAACAAAAAAAAAGGCCCAGGAAGGTACGGTGTGCTACAGATAGCTTTGAAGATCTTGAGTAGCCTACACAGAGCATTGAACTCAACCCTACAGCCCCTTGACCTCACTAATGCTCTTGTGGTTAAATGAACAAAAATCCCCACATCTATGATCTAGCTAAAAAAGAAGAGCCTTCCCACAAGGGTGGAGGTTATTAAAAGAGCAAAAGGGCATTATAAATATAGACTTTTTTTAAACTTTTGGCCATACACTGACCAGGCATAACATTATGACCACAGACAGATGAAGTGAATCAGACTGATGATCTCATCATCATGGCACCTGTTAGTGGGTGGGATATATTAGGCAGCAAGTGAACATTTTGTCCTCAAAGTTGATGTTAGAAGCAGGAAAAATGGACAAGTGTAAGGATTTGAGTGATTGTGACGAAGGGACAAATTGTGATGGCTAGACCACTGGATCTCCAAAACTGCAGCTCTTGTGGGGTGTTCCCGGTCTGCAGTGGTCAGTATCTATCATAAGTGGTCCAAGGAAGGATTCCAAGGATCATGGGATTATAAGGGGTTAAAAATAAGTGTGACAATATTTAAATGATTGAAGCGTACACATCATATCAGTTTAGTTGAATCTGATCAGTCTAACTGCTCTGCCAGCAGTAGGAACTCACACACACACAAACACACTTCATTACGGATTCAATTTCCGGAACGAAAGGTACATCTTGAAGGACAAGGTCAGACTCAATTCAAACACCTATAAAGCCGAAACAAATTCACAAAGATTTGTATAACGCCCTTCCATCCTTTCACAGCTAATTGAATATATATTTTTTTATATATTTATGGCAAGGCCAGTGGCATAAGTGATCTTTCTGTAGTCTGCTGAGAGCAGGAGCTCTTACCTTGATATCCCTTACAATGAGATATACATATGGTAATATAACACTAGGAAGACTAGAATATCTAACAATCTTGCAATATCCTTGTCTAGTCCCTATATACATCAAATCTGGGATAATTTATTGCTAAACCCGTTCAACTCTTTGCACCCTCATGTTTGAAGCTGTTGCAATATTAATCTGTTTCCTTTTTGTAAATGAACCATTATGATAATCACTAACACCAATTTCAGAAATTGCCCATAAACGTTTGACCCTGCTGCTCATTAAGTACCCTGCTTCGTCTCAGTAATTTCTAGCACCGCATGGTCTTAAAAAAAACCCCAAAAAGGAATATTTACACTTTGTGAGTTTTGTTTGCACCACTGAGCCATGTCTCTGACAGAACAAGACCATTCTTCTTGCCTCAGCCTCTGAATGGTACTGTGGTACATGCCGCTCCTATTGCTTTTGTGCACGGCTCTTTTCAGCCACTGTGATCAATCAGTCCGTGACACATCAGTGCGTACCAACACATCATTTTCACAGCAAGTCTATGATTATGTATGACTAGCTGTTTGCAAAGAGGCTGTGGTCTAACCCATAGAAAGAAAAACAGCCTGGAAAGAAAATGCAGACTTTCCTATTCAAGCAGTCAGAGTATGGCTGTGGGATGTGCTTCTTTATTTTATTTCTCTCTCTCTCTCTCTCTCTCTCTCTTTTCAAAGGAAATGTGTTCAATCAAAAAGAAAAAACGGAAGATACACCCTACAGGATGAGTACACACTTGAAAAACAGTATTGTTCAACAGCAAATAGTTCAAGTCTCTCTCCATCACTTTATACGTCCAGAATAACTATTAACTACTGAAAGGAATATTTTTTAGAAAGCAAGACTTACACATAGTTGCACACAGATTACACAATATAACCCAGGAAAATTGTGAAATATGATTCAGTTCACAGGTTCAAGGTAGTAACCTGCCGACTACTGTGTCTGTATAATGTTCTACTTTGCTATTTTTTGTGTTATAATACAAGAAACATTTTTTAAAGAATGGTGAAACTTGCCAGTCATGAGGCATGGCTGTGTATAAAGCTGGATGCTCTGACTATGTGCAAAGGAGAATTAGATCGTTTCAAGTGGGCATTTGTCTCAAAATTGTCTGTTAGTGTAGTAATAGTATATAGCAGATAAGTAGAAAAGCTTTGGTCTAGCTTTAGTGATTTGTAAGTTACACTGAAATCTGTGGAGCTATTCTACTGTTAAATATATCCAGATGTAAATGCACTAACGAGGTCCAAATTTTAGAAATTAATTTCCAGATCAAAACTAAGTTTCTTGAGTAAAATTCTCAGATTACAGATTACTACTATTTTACTACAAACACTTCATTACTTTTAGCAAGTTGGTGGTGGGTGGCTCTAAATAGGTGAAGGGGTGGAGCTAACCCAAAATGCAGCTATAGCCAGGATTGCAGATGTAAATGGAAAAGTGATCAAATGTTTAGTTCTTCACAGAGACTAAATGTGGAATTTGCAAAGGTCACATTATACATCAAACGTGCAGCCCACAGCAAAATGTGCTGTTCAAAGGACATGTTTCTAAAAGATAAGAATCTGTGATTCTAATGAATAAGTATTCAGCATTTCACTATACTATACATCTAGACAGAACATGATTTTCATTTTAAATCAAAATCTGTGAGAACAACAACACGAAAGCTCCAGTAACTGTCAAGCTAAGATTTTCCATTGAACTTATTGTACAGAGGTCTAGTTCATCATTCCTGTCAGTGTTATTGCTATGATAATATTGTAATATTCCATTACACACAATCATAAAATTCAGGAAACATAACTCTACAGTATTGGTATTACGCATATTTACTTTATAACAGCAAGGCCGTCTTACGGAAACAATAACAATGAAACTGATACCAGTGCTATTAGATGGTTCTCAGTCGCTCAGACGTGCGTTCAGAAGGTTTCCATTTACACTGACTTTTATTATGTTTCTCAGCACAGGAAAGCAAAATGATATTGAATTTTTTTTACATTTTGGGAAAATTTCCCTGGGAAATCCTTCTACTTAGGAATAAGAGTGAAAAATAGTCATGAATGCACTATATCTGGAAATAGATTTTTGTTTCTGAATATAGAAATTTTTTTTTTTTTTACTGCTGCATGGTCCCACTCTAGTTAGTAGCAAGGTTCATAATGACGTGTGTGTGTGTGTGTGTGTGTGTGTGTGAGGGAGATAATAATATACACTATATTGCCAATAGTTTTGGGACACCCCTCCAAATCATTGAATTCAGGTGTTGTTTTTCAGGGGTTGGGTTCGGCCCCTTAGTTCCAGTGAAAGGAACTCTTAATGCTTCAGCTTCATACCAAGACATTTTGGACAATTTCATGCTCTTTGTGGGAACAGTTTGGGGATGACCCCTTCCTGTTCCAACATGACTGCACACCAGTGACCAAAGCAAGGTCCATAAAGACATGGATGAGTGAGTTTGGTGTGGAGGAACTTGACTGGCCTGCCTCAACCCCATAGAACACCTTTGGGATGAATTAGAGTGGAGACTGTGAGCCAGACCTTCTCGTCCAACATCTGTACCTGACTTCACAAATGCTCATCTAGAGGAATGGTCAAAAATTCCCATAAACACACTCCTAAACCTTGTGGAAAGCCTTCCCAGAAGAGTTGAAGCTGTTATAGCTGTAAAGGGCGGGACAACTCCATATTACATCCATGTGAATGTAAAGGCAGACGTCCCAAAACTTTTGGCAATTTATTGTATAAGTCACATATACATAAATAAAAAAGCCTTTAAAAGTATTGTAACAGTAAAGCCATTTTTGTTGTTTTTGCTGTGCAATAAAGACATTTGAGATTACACATCAGGATTTCAGGTTCCATTATCTGAAATTTTCATGTAAACTACTTGTGTTTGAACCCACCCATTTTTCAAATGATCCAAAAAATATTGATATACTGTTTTTTGTTGCCTATGTGTGCCCCGTTAGACTGACTACTTAAACAATTAATAGCTCTGATTGTCTGTTCTTGCATTGTACCCTGAGTTCTGCATGTGAAGACTGCATTTGTTGTTAAACAGGATAAACCAACATGAAGACCATAGAGCTGTCTATGGGAGAAAATCAAGACAATCTGAAAGTGAGAAAAGAGGGACAATCCACCAGCGCCTTGTGTCTGAGCACTTCTAAACAGTTTTATCGATAAAGCTTACAAGATGCAACCTATGCAAAGAATCTTTGGTTAATGTGACCAAAGTGTCATGAATAAAGCACTGAATCCTAAAACGTTATTTTCCCAGCAGTTTAATAATACACTATAATGTGTAGTGTGGTAATCTAGGTGCAACACTGTACATGTTTCCTTTAAGTTAGGCAACAAAGCAGCAGAGTAGCAGAATTTTACCATCATCTCTAACAGTTTCCTGGAAATGATGTTGCAGCAACTTCTTTCACAAGTGTTTCAAAAAAAATTAAAAAATTGCATGGCATGAGTCAAGAGGAGAAACATGTGAAAATGAACACTACCAAACATTACCATACATTACCATGATGCAGGAGAGCTCACGCATAGTAGGCATGCCTTAACATGAGGGGTTTTTTCTTTTCTTTTTTTCATTAGTCTGTCAGTTTCACCTGTGGTTTACCAACTATGGGTTTGAGGCTAGTGACTGAGGCTGGGCATTTAGGGCACGAGCTCCTTGGTGGTCGGTGAGGAAATGAGGAAATGCCCAGCAGCTGACAGGAGCAGCTTCCTGAACAAATGGGGCATACCAACGGCATTTAAAACGCAATATTGAGCAAACGTTGTAATTATAGAGCATACAGCTTATTATTATTATTATTATTATTATTATTATTATTATTTGAGATTCAGCATGGAAAACATTTTTTTAATAGAATATGATCATTAGCCTATTAAAACTCTATGGTAAAGATGGCATAACGTTTGCTAAGTTAGTTGCTTTTATAATCCACGTTTAATAAATAAAACTTATTTTCCGCGGTAGTAAGTTCCGCAATTCCGGTTTCACAACACAAGTGATAATCGACGCACTCCCGTGAATATTTATCGTCCTGGCAAGTAAAACATTACAACAACAAATGAGTGTCATGGCTTACCGCAATAACTGTCCAATGCACGTTTAAGTCCCACGTGATGACAGTGTTGTTTTTGTCCTGAAACGGTCAGATTAAGCGGACTTCAGTGCGTCCAACGTGCAAGTCGCTCGGGACTCCGCTCCGGCTCGCGCTCAGCTGTTCACTACACGCCTGTGCTGACTCTACGGCATTTCATGTGACAGCTTCGGAGCCAATCAGATTCCTCCTGGAGCAAACGCAGCGACCAATGAGAGCGCTTCGGAAAGAGACAGCGCGAGCGTGTGGAAAGCCTGCGGGATCTTTCTATTGTGTTCGAGTTAAGGCAAGGCAGCTTTCAGGTTTCACAATTAATACATTTGGGTTTCCTTGCTGGCTTGTTGTTGTAGATCTGTTTTTGGGTAATCAGGATGTTTGTTTCTTTTCTGATCATCTGTATCATCTTCTCTATCATCTCCCTCTCATGTTTATTGCTATTTCCCAACTTCTTCTAACCCACCTGCTGCATTCAGCACCTTAAACTATTCACAGGTATGTGTGTGTGTGTGTGTGTGTGTGTGCAGTCAGTAATGTAGGAATGTGTACTAGTGTGTAATACTTATTGTCACTTACACCGATCAGGTATAACAGTGTGAGCAGTGAGAGGTGAAGTGAATAAGACTGATGATCTCCTCATCATGGCCCCTGTTAGTGGGTGGGATATATTAGGCAGCAAGTCAGCATTTTGTCCTCAAAGTTGATGTTAGAAGCAGGAAAAATGGACAAGTGTAAGGATTTGAGTGAGTTTGACCAAAAGGGCCAAATTGTGATGGCTAGACCACTGGATCAGAGCATCTCCAAAACTGCAGCTCTTGTGGGGTGTTCCCGGTCTGCAGTGGTCAGTATCTATCAAAAGTGGTTCAAGGAAGGAACAGTGGTGAACCAGTGACAGGGTCATGGGCGGTCAAGGCTCATTGATGCACGTGGGGAGTGAAGGCTGGACCGTGTGATCCGATCCAACAGACGAGCTACTGTTGCTCACATTGCTGAAGAAGTTAATGCTGGTTCTGATAGAAAGGGGTCAGAATACACAGTGCAGGACGGGTCAGGGCTGTTTTGACAGCAAAAAGAGGGACCAACACAATATTAGGCAGGTAGTCATAATGTTATGCCTGAACGGTGTATGTGTACTGTTAGCTACTGTGTAAGACAAATTTCTCATTTATGTCAGAGTACTTGGCCCTTAATTCTGATTCTGAAGTTGTTGTGGTGTGTTTAAAGTCTGCATGTTCCTGTGTATGCTATATGAATGCTTTCTGAAAATATGATATGTAGCCAAGGTGTTTGGAAACCTGACCATCACATCCATCCCAATTCTTTGTTGCCACAAATTTGGAAGCACACAATCATATAGAATGTCTTTGTATGCTGAAACATTACAATTTCCCTTCACTGAAGCTAAGAGGATGCTCCAGCAATACAATGCCCCTTTTCACAAAGCAAAAATTATGCTTTGCTCAGGTTGGAGTGGAAGAAATTAACCATCCTGTAAAGAGCACTGACCTCAACCCCAAAGGGATGAACTTGAACGCCGACTGCAGGCCTCCTTACCCAACAGCAGCACCTGACATGGCTGAAGAAGCACAAATCCCCACAGCCAAACTCCACAGTAAAGGTTATTACGTGGGCTACATGGATGGGCTATTGATGACGTTGGCATCTCTATTTAAATAGAATTTCACCTTCACTATCCAGGTCACAGGCCACCAAATCTGATTGTCTGCCACTATCTTTGATGTCAATTCTTAATAAATTCTCATCTCTTTCTCTGCTTGTGACAAGTTTCTGCACCCACAAGCTCCACGCCCCCTCTCTGCTATTAAACTCCTACCTTTAGCGGTGGGTCTGACTATTTAGTATAAACCATCAGGATGACTTCATTTAATCTCAGAATGAAAGTGTGTCAAATACTCAAACATACACTGACAAACCACATGAAAGTGTTGTGTGGTGGGCTGCAGTGATGACACCACAAACCAAAAATTGGGAATACAGTAACCTTTTTTTTTACTTTCTGAAAGTTTAAAGCTTTTGAATGATTTGGTATTTGGTGTCGTCCTCTTCGTCTTTATTCATGTTATAGACAAGTTTCAAACACTAGTAGTATTTTATTCAGAATAAACTCTTCCCACTTGTCCACAATTTTACCATGATTTTGAACAACCTCAACCTCTCAAGCATAGAAGTTAGAAAATAAATTCAAACAGAAGAGTCAAATATTCCTCAGGACACAGTTTTAATGTCCATTGTTTCTTGAAATCTTGTAAGCCCGTACTTTATGATTAAGTGGTTGCAACAAGATGCCTACCTGCATGAGACCCAAAACTTTGCTGCAGAAGCAAAATAAACAGAAGCTTTGTTTAGATCTTTTAAATGTGAGACAACTTTGACATGTAAACAGGTCAGTGTTTACCAGGTAATCAGAATTCTCTGAACCTCTCGTTCTTCATTTCCAAACATAAACGCTTATTATTCAGTAACTACACACAGAAAAACATGCCAAACTGTTAGGATAAACTACAAATTTGGGTGATTAATGTGAGAATTGATGTGTAAAAGCACATTATACATTATGTTATGAATTGAAGTATATGTTATACACAGATTAGGAGGTTAATGTTATAGTGTGTTTTGCCGTATTATAACCACAATGCCCTTTTGACCACAGTTACCACAGTGCGCCTCCTACTGGCTTTTTTTAAACCAGCATTTCTTCAGCAAGAAGACAAAGCATGACCAGTTCATACAAATCTTCACAGTTAAGAGATTCCTCAAACATTGTATAAGGTATTGGGTTCCTCAGAAAACTATATGAGCTTCAGAGAATGGAACAAATAAATGCAAAATCTCAAATGTTAAAATCGAGCGAGTGTGATGAGTGGTCAGTATCTATCAAAAGTGGTCCAAGGAAGGAACAGTGGTGAACCGGCGACAGGGTCATGGGAAGTCTCACTGATGCACGTGGGGAGAGAAGGCTGGCCCACGTGATCCGATCCAACAGACGAGCTACTGTTGCTCAAATTGCTGAAGAAGTTAATGCTGGTTCTGGTGGAAAGGGGTCAGAATACACAGGGGGACCAACACAGTACAACACACTACTAGATTAGTAGTAGGTGGTCATAATGTTACACCTGATAGGTGTATTAGGTTGAACATGTGGAGTTCATGCCAGCTCGAGTGCACTCTGAGGACTCTGGAGAAACTTGTGTAACTTGTTTTATTTTCCCTACACATTTATTACACAGAATATTACAAATTTGAGAATAATTAAACTGGTTCTTTTTCTGCTTTGGCCAGCCGCTTTTCCAGTACCGCAATGTTCACACGATGCATCATCAAAAACTGTCCATTCAGATGAAAAACTGGGATGTCATACTTGTATCTGTCGTACCACACGCTGTTCTCAGGAAGAGTAATGTCAACCTCCTGCAATACAAACTTAACCAGAGCAACAAGCGGTGTGAAACTGGTCAGGTGATCAAATATCATACTGGCTTAATGGGACAGTGTTAATATCTTACCCTATGTTTATATAGTTCAAGCATTTCTTTTGCTTCTTCACACAAGGGACATGGATCCTGTCAAAGAAATTGGTAATAATATTGCAATTGATTTTTGTAGCACTAGAAGAATCATAATTCATTTAAAAGTAGGCACATTTACCTTTGTGAAGAGAGTTAAAATAGGTAAAGACCTCTGTGAACAGGTGGTCCTGAGGAATCGAGAGGGGGTCTTTATCTGGTGGAGAAGTTTTGGTAGTAGTGTGAACATGTCTGGAAAATAAATCAGATTCTTTACATGAACCCTGCTTTGTATTACCCAGGCGAATCTAATCAGCACAGAACATGTCCCTATACTGCGGTTCTCCTTGTGTCATTTCTTCTTAGGGAAACATTCATAATATTTTGCTAAAGATTTATTTTGGTTAACAAATTCAGCACGGTTTTTGTGAATGTTAAAACAACACGGTTATGATTATTCAGCAACTGACAAGAAACATTTGCTAAAGTTTGCTTCTCGCTACTCTTATCTGGAATTACAAACTAATGTTCTGGTAATTGCTTTTGGCTTTATTTTTTATTTTTTTATTTTTTGTATTTTCAATACTAGGAATGTGGCTCATAAAATATGTTTTTTCATAGTGATATTCTACAAGGCCCACGAAGAATAATCGGGCTCCATTTTAATGTTCAGTGTTACTTCATCAGATAATAGAACTGAATAGAATTATTGCTTGTTTATGTCCATCAAGGAATTCATGCACGAGAGATTCAAATTATTCAAAAGCTACCAGAACATTAGAGGAACGTTCTCCTAACCTGCACTGGCTACTGCAATGATAGTTAAAGGTTATGTGAACGTTAGAGGAACGTTCTCTGAACTGCAAAGCGCAACAAAATTCACTAAATATCTATAAGAAAACTCTCCTCAAAACCGAATGGGAGCTAAATAAGATTTGTTTCGAGGATTAGAACCAGAACATTCACAAAACATTCTGGAACCAACAACTGTTGGCTGGGAATGTATTCAAAATAATCATCACGCGCTGCTCCCCCACGTGGATTCACGATCACTTCCGGGTCGTTAGTGAATTCAGTAGGAGTAGTGTGTAATATGGAAATTAAGATTAAACTTTAAATGACACAGTACTTCTATCTTTCCCAGCAGAAATCGGATCACATTTACGAATGACATCCAGCTTGCAATACTGCGTTTAAGAGAAATAATTTTAGCATGAACAACATAAAAACAAACCAACATTTAACAGTTTTTTTAAAGACAATATGATGTACATTATTCCTGCATTTAAAAAAAATTCAACAGCAAGAACAAAACATGTCAGTGACTTTACTGACAGCCCTTTCTCTCACCTTAAGAGCACATGAAGCAGTGTAGGAAATAAGGGGCGTGGCTTACTTCACTTCCTGTTAAAGTCTGGAAGCTTATTGGTCAACAGAGCTGGCAATCATCTTCAATCTGTTTTTATTAAGAACGTTAACGCAAAAACTATCCTGTGCATGATTTATTTTGTTATACACAAGAGACATACGTGTGGAAATTCTGAATATTTTATTTTGTGTTTTAAAAAAAGATCAACAAAACGGACTTCCGGCTATGATAGTATAAAATATGTGTTGTATTCATTCAACTGACACAAAAGCTACTGTCTCTAATATTTAATTTTACTCACAATGTCAGATTTCCTCCACTTCCATACCTAGACTTAAAGCCTAATCCTTTTGTTATACCAAAATACGTCACATAGTCTGGAAATTAAATATTGTTTTTTTAATGGCTTGATAATTGCTAAGCTACAGTTGATATAGTGTTTATTGTATCTTAATTCTAATTATTCTAATGATTTCCAACAAAATAATTGCCATTATTATTTTAGTACTTTACACTATTTGGACACTAGGTGGCGCCATTATTATTTTATTCTTCATCTTCTTCTGTGGGTTTTTCCGTTCAGGGGTCTCCACAGCGAATCATCTCTCTCCACCTATCTCTATCTTCTGCATCCTCAACACTTACACCCACTAGCTTCATATCCATTTATTCCATCCATATTCCTCCTCTTTGGCCTTCCTCTTTGCCTCCTGCCTGGCAGCTCCATGTCCAACATTCTCCTACCGATATACTCACTCTCCCTCCTCTGAACATGTCCAAACCATCTTAATCTGTCCTCCCTAACTTTGTCCCCCAAACGTCCAACATGAGCTGTCCCTCTGATGGATTCGTTCCTAATCCTGTCCAACCGTGTCACTCCCAAAGAGAACCTCAACATCTTCAGCTCTGCTACCTCCAGCTCTGACTCCTGTCTCTTCCTCAGTGACACTGCCTCTAAACCATACAGCATGGCCGGTCTCACACTGTTTTGTAGCCATTATTATTATTATTATTATTATTATTATTATTATTATTATTTTAGTAATTTACACTATTTGGACACTAGGTGGCTATCTCCTCATTTTCAAACAAACTACTTGAAAAGACAGTTTCAGATTTTTTTTAAGCCTGTAAAATACAAAGCATTTGCAAAATCACGTCAAACAGTTGTTATATATATATATATATATATATATATATATATATATATATATATATACATATATTATTCGATCGATACATGTGTTAAAAAATATTCGATACATGTGATTAAACATATTTCCTTGGCGCGTGCCGTGCGGTTAGACAATGTAGATGAGATAATCTAACACAGTGATAAAGTGGTTAATAGTGATAAATGGAACATATAGCTTGTTCTGTATGAAAAGTTGGAGAACATGAGCCCTTAAAATGGCTTTTCTCCACTCAGGACTCCAAGTTTAAGTGGTTCTCCTCCTCCTCTCCATTGCTATGCTAATTAACCGTGCTGCTCTGAGTCTCGAGCTCCACACTGCACCTCACGCGCTCTGTCCTGCTGCAGGTCAGGAGATGCTTACAGGATTTCTGTGTTTCTTCTTCTGAAAACACCTCCATGTCTCATCGCTTTACCAGACCCATAGCCTTTAACTTTAGTTAACAATCCCTGGAAGTGGAAGTGTGAACGCATATTTTGAGGAAACTCTCATCTTAGAAACTTTGACCGCAGTGCGCGCGCGCCTCAAAGCGGATCCATGAGTTTGGACCGAGTTGGTACTTTCGCATAGAACTGGTGAGTTTTTTCTCACTGGCTTGTAATCTTCATGTGTTTTATTTTTTTTTTGCTGATTATGTTTATTAATGTTTCAATATGGTGTATGTTTATTGGGTTACGTGATTTGAAGAGGCGGTAAATTTGCATGTGTTTAAATATGCCATTTTATTTATTTGTTTGTTTGTTTGTTTATTTTTGCACTAAAGGGGAATTTCTGTTTGTTAGACGTTTGAAAAAAGCTCTTCATTTCTTCAGTCACTTTGGGGAATTATTTAAATTGCATTTAAAATCACGTTATGACCCTTTTGTGCATACAATTAAAGGTTAGAAATAATAATTATTATAATCAAATTATTATGTATTTTTTGAACATGAAGTAGGCCTAATCTAACATACTTGAAGCAATTGAGGTAAAACACAAAGTTTTCTATATATAAAAAAAGAAATATTATTATTATTATTAATAATAATAATTATTGTTATTATTATTATTATTATTATTATTATTATTTTAGAAAGTTTTAGAAAGGTTCTTGAAGGCACAAGACATTTGTTTTTACAAATATTATTAGTCCATAAGATGCTGTAACTGAAAATTTTCATTTCTGTGTATAGAGATTTGTGTAGAAAAACATAATGGACATGAGAGATTTTCACTTCTGCACTAAATAAATTTCCACACTACTTGTTTGTTCTAGTGAAGCTTTCTCCTAGTTTACATTCGGAAATGTCCGGCTCTGCACCTCGTCACAGTTTGGATGTAGACTGTAGAATTAACAGCTAAGATGTGTTAGACATCAGTGAGTTAAGCAATGCCAGTCAGTCCTGTAGGGCAGAACTGTTTACATGCAGGAAGTGTTGCCAGTGTCCTTAGAGCTTGGCACTAGAAGTGAAGAGTTCCTGCTGTGGTGCGCTTTGTCCCTCTGTGGGATCCACGGTCATGTGACTGGTTTGAATGGAGAAGCCGACTGTCTGTCCACGGGCTAAAGCTCATGCTGTTCGATTATACATCATGCGCTCTTGAGTGTGAGATGGAATTTAGAAAACCTGAAATAAATGCTCAAACTGCGTTTTAAAATGATGTGAAGTGAGCAGTGCATTCATACATCTGTACATAAGTAAGTCATCAGACTGTCATTTTAAGCGTGCACATTTTTGGAAACAAAAGTGGTGCAATTTTCTAACCAAGCACATTTAAACAAGTGTGGCTGCATGATCTTTCATCAACAGTCACTGCGTTCTTTAATCGGCTCGCTCTGCTTACTCTCGGCTTGGATCAGAAGGTTTTATATCTGCTTTGAAAATGCTCCGCTGGTTTGTGTAGAGTGCATTTTTATACACTTCTCTAGACATAGGATGTGGTAGCTTAGTGTTTAATGTGTTGGACTACTGATCGGTACATTGTGAGGTCAAATCCCAGGTCTTGGGCTCTTGTGCAAGACCCTTAACTCTTAATTGCTTAGATATATTACATGCAATAGATTGTAAATTGTTCTGGATCTGCCAAAGGTAGACATATTGTTAAGTGGGTGGATAGAATGATGTGTGCAACTGCAAATATACACTGATCGGGCATAACATTATGATCAGTGAGAGGTGAAGTGAATAAGACTGAGTATCTCCTCATCATGGCACCTGTTAGTGGGTGGGATATATTAGGCAGCAAGTCAACATTTTGTCCTCAAAGTTGATGTTAGAAGCAGGAAAAATGGACAAGTGTAAGGATTTGAGCGAGTTTGATGAAGGACCAAATTGTGATGGCTAGACCACTGGATCAGAGCATCTCCAGAACTGCAGCTCTTGTGGGGTGTTCCCGGTCTGCAGTGGTCAGTATCTATCAAAAGTGGTCCAAGGAAGGAACAGTGGTGAACCGGTGACAGGGTCATGGGCGGTCAAGGCTCATTGCTGCACATGGGGAGAGAAGGCTGGCCCGTGTGATCCGATCCAACAGACGAGCTACTGTTGCTCAAATTGCTGAAGAAGTTAATGCTGGTTCTGATAGAAAGGTGTCAGAATACACAGTGCAGGACGGGTCAGGGCTGTTTGGGCAGCAAAAGGGGGACCAACACAATATTAGACAGGCGGTCATAATGTTATGGCTGATCAGTGTATGTTGAATGTAGCTCCAATTTCTACAAACTTTCTATTTTTCAGCTTCATTAAGAGTGTTTGTTGTGAAAGGATGCTGTGTTTTTGTTATAATATCTTGACCAATAGAGTTTTATTATTGTAGCATGATGTTTGTTTTTGGGAGTGGTACTTTGCTCCAGATGGTTGCAATAAAAACAGGATTATGCCATGGTATAATTAAAGGGCTTGCCATCACGGAGCGTCAGTTTACCATCTTCTGGTAGATAAAAATATGCCAGACTGTTTCACTTTATTTTGCTTCTTGTTTTAAATCTGTGGAATTCTACACACACACACACACACACACATTCTGAAGCACTCTTACTGCTTACACATCGAAAAATGAGTGAAAATCTGGAGTTATGGCTAGCAGAAATATGTTTAGAGCAAGCTTTAAGGCTAAATAAATAAAAAGAATACCGAATTGTCAGAGTGGGAGATGTGTGCAGTTATATTGAGTGACTATGGACAGCTGTGAACTCCGAATAGCGTGGAATGTAGTGCATGCCAACTCCAGTGGTTTCACTTTATTCACACACACAGAGTTCTGGATCTGAAAAATCAGCAGAATTTTGTTGTCTCTTTAACTTCACAAAGACAGATGTGTTTTGGGAGTGCTCAGTGAGATGTCTGACTGACAGGCACACATTGCTGTGTTTACTGGCTGCTTTAGTCAACGGTGTGGGAAACCAGCAACCTCCAGTGCCATAGTAATGCAGAGCTCTGCCCTGATTCTCTCACTAGATAAAAACAAAAACCCCAAAACGCTGGTTACCATGTATGGGCTTTGGTGGTTTGATGCTTCACTGATGTTATGGAGAAGAATTTTAGTGTGTATTTAAGTTGTTAAACCATGCTCCAGTACTCACACAGTCTGAAGGAAAGTCTGAAGTATTTCCTTGGTGTTGTCCTTGACTGTACGGACACAACGGCTTAAAAATAAACCGAATCTACTCGAACCATTCTTCAGACCAAACCCTAAAACCATTCAGAGGTGAATGATAATGTCTTCTTCAAATCTCAGTCTTCAAGTTTATAACTAGTTCATACTGCAGATACAGATACACTATATTGCCAAAAGTTTTGGGACACCCCTCCAAGTCACTGAATTCAGGTGTTGTTTTTCAGGGGTTGGGCTCGGCTCCTTAGTTCCAGTGAAAGGAACTCTTAATGCTTCAGCTTCATACCAAGACATTTTGGACAATTTCATGCTCTTCGTGTGAACAGTTTGGGGATGACCCCTTGACTGGCCTGCACAGAGTCCTGACCTCAACCCCATAGAACACCTTTGGGATGAATTAGAGTGGAGACTGTGAGCCAGACCTTCTTGTCCAACATCAGTGCCTGACCTCACAAATGCGCTTCTAGAGGAAGCAGTCTCCGCTCTAATTCATCCCAAAGGTGTTCTATGGGGTTGAGGTCAGGACTCTGTGCAGGCCAGTCAAGTTCCTCCACACCAAACTCACTCATCCATGTCTTTATGGACCTTGCTTTGGTCACTGGTGTACAGTCATGTTGGAACAGGAAGGGGTCATCCCCAAACTCACAAAGTTGAGAGCATGAAATTGCCCAAAATGTCTTGGTATGAAGCTGAAGCATTAAGAGTTCCTTTCACTGGAACTAAGGGGCCGAGCCCAACCCCTGAAAAACAACACCTGAACTCAATGATATGGAGGGGTGTCCCAAAACTTTTGTCAATATAGTGTATCTACTATCTGATGCAAGATATTTATGATGCGAAAATGCAAGATTTAACAGTGCACATGTCCTTAACAAACAAGAGCCTGCTTTAAATAACATTCCAAGTTTTAAAATGGCAGATATATTTTTACTTTATTGGCCTCACTAGAAAATCAGGGTCACGGTGGCATGTTTGCTTTGCACCACTGGGGGTTTGATTACTGCCTCCACCCTGTGTATGTGGAGTTTGCATGTACTTTCATGTTTTTCAGGGGTTTCCTCCAGGTACTCCGGTTTTATTCCAAAGACTTGAGTTGTAGGCTGATTGGAATCAGAATATTGTCCATAGTGTGGGAACAGTTGTGTGTGTGCGCGATTGAGCCTTATAATGGATCAGCACCCCGTGTCCCCCGCCTTATGCCCCGAGTCCCCTGGGATTGGCTCCAGGCTCTGTGTGACCCTGTGTAGGTCAAAAGTGGTACAGAAAATGGATGGATGTATATTATAGGAAATTTGTGAAGAACAATATAAAAAAAGTACCATTGCGACACTCCGGCCCAAAAAAAAACACAACCACCAAAATATTGGGATCTGATCATTTTCTTGTCCAGAAAGATGACTTATCTATTGTAAAATATTTTGTATACCATAGTTTTAATCTAGAAATCTTTTCCTTTCCATTTTGTCTCTCAGTCAAGCCCTTGAAAAGGGTTTCTAGACAGAACCACTAAGAACCATTTCACTGGTTATTGATTTAGTGGTGAAAATGGTTAATGCTCCCAGAGTATGTCATTGTATGTTATTCAATATTAAATTATTATTGAATTCATCTTTGCCTTATAGATAAAGTTAAGCAACGAAAATGGATAAAATAGCAAAAATGATGACATTAACACAATACCATGCAGTTTAGTGTTCTGTAAATTGATTAATAATCCAACATTGTACATCTTAGTTCATTGTGATATAAACTGTTTAGAAACTTGCTTGTCTTAAATGAATCAATTGCCGTCTGAACGTAATCATTTTGGAGAAGCCTTGCAAATATTGTATTACAGACGTCACCCTGGTAAATAATAGACCTGTATTACTAGTGCTGAGAAGAAACAAGCTCTTGCTTCTGTTCTCAAGATTCTGTCAGAAGCCACTTACATGTAGAGTGGGTAATCCTGTATTTCCTCCCCAGGCTCTTCTAGGGTTCTTAAGGGTCGAAGACATGATGTTTATGGGTCTGGTAGACACAACACTCAATTCCAGATCCACTCACAGTCTCCAGCTTACACTTGTCTGGAGGCCCCGGATTGAGACATAACATTTGGTAAAACCATATCCTCACGCTGGCATCGATAAAGCACATGCTCATGAAATTTGAGATTTCACTTCAGAGCGGAAGCATAGAGCATAGCTCAGACTTTATTTGAAATAATCTTTTGGGGCACTGTTGAGGTGGGCCCATCGCTGGACGGTTGTAAACCCGACATCAGCACCCGAACGTTTCAAATGATTCAAGCAGTTCCAAAAAAAGGGACATTTGATGGCTTTGGAGGGAAAGAATCTCATTTCATCATGACACATGCCCAAGGCACCACCTGTCCCCATAAAAAGAGAGAGCTGAGGACAGTTTGGAGAGAGTGCAGTTTAATGCAGCATTCTGTTGAGTTTTTAATTAGCCCCCTGAGTGGCTTTACCCATGGACAACCCCTCCTTCCCTGCTTGCATGCTCTGAAAAGCTCAGGCAGAGCGCAGCCTGTGACTTGAAAACTAATTATACTGGGTGAATTTTTTGGAGCAGAAATGTGGCTCGGGGTTACACCTGCTTCTGTTACCAACATGTCGAACAAATGTTTAGCAGGACCTTTTACACTGTAGTTTTATCCATAGCAGATTGGACAGATTCCCACTGGCATGACGAGTAAACTTTCTAATCAACTGTCTCACTTGCCTTCGATCACACACCCATTGCACCAAGGATACACAAGTATGTATGTGATAGAATCTCGACTCAACATATGGTAGTGTTTTATAAAAGGTGTGCTGACGATCCGCTAAATACAGCAGGTGAAAGGTGAACCTGCTCTGTCTGAGAGCTGTGTTGCTCTTATAGCAAAATAATCAGTTATGGGGTGACGCAGTGCAATGCAGTGTTATGGTTACCATGATATTTTCCACATCAAGTCTGTTAGTGCTCTTATACCACATCCACTTGGCAAATAAATATGTCACATATAGATTTGAATATATGATAATTTTCAATAGCTATGTTTCCTGTTATCCCTCATGTTCTAACATATATAAACACTCATTTCCTCACAAGCATCTCTTTTTTTTGTCTCTCCTGAAGTTCATACGAGAAGAAAAGCAGCTTATCTTTTTATTGAGAGGCACAAAGTATCAGAAAGAAACTCCTTCAGTTACAAAGCTGCCTGTTACAAAGTGTCCTATCAACAATTATAGCTTTGTCTTTGGTTAAACAACTCTAAAAATCTGTTTATTATTAGCGTTAGATTGTAGTAATCTTTGCGAATGAGCAGAGCAGTTTCTATAGAAATGATAATGTTTTAGAATAAAAAAAAAACAAATTTGAAATATAACCACATGATTGTTAAAATCAACACATTCTTACTGATCAGATCCCATATATCAACATCTCATCTAACCCTGAGCTTCTAATGCTACGGTTTATATTTTTTGAATAGAAATATAGATCTGGTTTCTGTTTTTGCTCATTTTAGAGTTCTGTGCTAATATAGAAAGTCTGAATATGAAAATGTTTTGACTGGACTAAACTTCCCACTGGGCTTCAAATTAGCATTCCTGGATGAATCTTGTAATGTGTGTAGATCTTTCCAACAGATGTGAGAGGGCATTGTAGTGTTGGTGCATTAACAGCTACAGAGCATATTTAATAGATTCAGAGAAGGTTTTCTTGTTGCAAAGTAGAAACACTTTCCAAAATGGAACTGTTAACAGCCAAGGAACCTGTTAAAGGGAAAGAATCAGTTAAAGGGTTTCTCAAGGGATCTTTAGGTTCTTCTAAAGGTTACTAATGCTTCAAGTTTGGAAAGGGGTTCTACTTGAAACACCCTTTTGTGTAGTGTTCTACATCTAACATGGGTTCTTCAAGAAGACCAAGCTGAAGAACCTCTTAGAGTTTGTGAACTTTTTTCAAGAAATAACATTGTTCATTATAGTGTATATTTAAGAGATTTTATACTCAAGAACAGTGTACAGATACACTATGTTGGCAAAAGTTTTGGGACATCTGCCTTTACCTGCACATGAATGTAATATGGAGTTGTCCCACCCTTTGCAGTTATAACAGCTTCAACTCTTCTGGGAAGGCTTTCCACAAGGTTCAGGAGTGTGTTTATGGGAATTTTTGACCATTCCTGTAAAAGCGCATTTGTGAGGTCAGACAGTGATGTTGGACGAGAAGGTCTGGCTCACAGTCTCCGCTCTAATTCATCCCAAAGGTGTTCTATGGGGTTGAGGTCAGGACTCTGTGCAGGCCAGTCAAGTTCCTCCACACCAAACTCACTCATCCATGTCTTTATGGACCTTGCTTTGGTCACTGGTGTACAGTCATGTTGGAACAGGAAGGGGTCATCCCCAAACTGTTCACACGAAGAGCATGAAATTGTCCAAAATGTCTTGGTATGAAGCTGAAGCATTAAGAGTTCCTTTCACTGGAACTAAGGGGCCGAGCCCAACCCCTGAAAAACAACACCTGAACTCAATGATTTGGAGGGGTGTCCCAAAACTTTTGGCAATATAGTGTAAGAAAGAATAATTAAAAAAAAATACATGTTTATATAACAGATATGAGTACTAAAGTGTAGAGAAAGTACAGAAAGATAAATGAATATGAGAGGAAGTCTAGGTTTTTATAACATGTCTTATAAAGTGTTTTGTTTTTACAAACAAACATTCTTCTCATGCTTGAGATAAAACTTAAATAAAACAGAACATTGTTTGTTTGCAACTTTAATAAGGTGATTAAGTCTATTAATGGGGCTATTTCCTTCACATTGAATGAGATATCATCTACATGTGTTTGAATAGGCCAACACTGATACTCATCAGAGTGCAGCGGTCGTGTTAGAGAGCAAATATTTGGGGATGTTCCATTCGCCCCCTTTGGCTGAGCTTGGAAACACTTCAGAGCGCACAATCTCTGCTCATAAATGGACCTTGGTTAGATTTAGGGCTTCAGTTCTGTGTAGTCCCAAAATCCCCTCCTTCAGGCGCCCTAGTGTGGTGTGTATGGGCCTTTTCAGACACCACAGCAGCACCCTTGTTTGTGTGACCTCCCAGTTGTTGGAGGGCTTTGCGTCTGCAGCTGTGTCCAGCCAGTTAGGTGAAACCAGAGCAGGGCAAGCGCTGCTGCTTCCATTCAAAATGTGGAGAGGAGACCGGTCGCATACTCTTCACTCTTTCTTGTCTGTTAGACCCACTCAGAGACTCGCGCTGTAAAAACCTTACTGCTTGTGGTGTCACTGGGTTGCTGCTATTGTAGTAACATGAAACCAAAGATCAGAGGAAACTGGTCTGGTAAAGTTTTGCATGCTAAGCAGATAAAGTGCCTGGAGAACAGTTGCTGAGTAAATGAGATGCAGTGAAAGTGTTGGAAATGTGTCTAGAACACTGGGAATGATTTAAAAAAAAGAGATCTTGTTCCTTGTTGTTCTAAGTACACCGGAAGACTCCTGGGTGATTTTTGCATGTGGATTACATCTGTTTGAATATACATTTTCACTCAAACACTTGTTTATGTTAGCTTGGGATGCTAGCGTTGTGTTCCTGTCAGTGTTGACCATAAAAGTTTTTATTAAATGATACATGATCTCTACCACAGAATGACCAGGACTTACTGTTGAAATGGCTAATCGTGTTGCCTACAAACGTGCAAAACGTATCAACGGGTGTGTGTTGCAGACGATTTAGCATCTAGCTAATTCTAACTGCTGGTAATACATGTTCTAACTTAACCTGGGCCTGGAGTCAACAGGAACTTTGTGCTTACCGAATACCTTGTATAATAAAATCTAGATAACTGCAGATTCTGGAAAAAAACAAACAAAAAAACAAAACGAATGGTAAACTTTTTCAGCTATAATTTGTTTTTGTGTTTTGTTTTTTTTCCCTTTTTTCCCCTAGTTTATCTCATTCAAGCTGTTTTTCTGAACCTAGCATAGCCGGCTGAGTGTGACGCGACTGTTGATGGCAGAAGAGCTTTGTTTCAGCTCTATCAGTCCAACAGGAGGAATTTGTTCGGTGAGAGAAAGCGGCCTGGTTTCAGGATTGCTGTTAGCTGAGAGAGAGAGAGAGAGAGAGAGAGAGAGAGAGAAAGAGAGAAAGAGGGAGAGAGAGAAAGAGAGAGATCTGAGACAAAGCAGTGCCAGTGTGTTAATGACATGTGGCTCGGCTGGCAGCAAAGCAGCCATTGTCAGCACAGCCTCGACCGCCACACTGTCCTGTCAATCACACGAGTAAAAAGCGCAGGATGAAGGGGATCGATTGCATGCAACTATATACTTTGAACACATCTGTTACAGAAAACAATTTGATTGCAAAATCCTAAATGTGCCTTCACTATATTTGTGAATGGTTGCTCTTTTTATTTAAAGATGACTGAATACAAGCACACATATAAATAGTAGCTTGGTTATTCTTCCTGGGCTTGCTATTGACTTCAGCATACTGTAAATGTAGCAATGTTTTGCCTATCACAATTTAGGAAACCCATAATAAGATGGTGTATGTTGAGACATTTTTGGGGGATCCCACAGCGAGGAAATTTGGGAAAGCTATGGGAAGTTGGAAGCAACTAGGTCTGTCTCTTGTCGGTTTACTGAACACAAGGCTTCCTGCCTTTCAAGGGTGAAATCTTCGCCTTCTGGCAGAGGCACCAGGGTTTGGGCTGAAAGATCTTGATACAGTGGCTTTGGGTTTTGTTCACAGCAAAAAAGCTTTGAGTGAACGTCATAAGAAAAAGAATCATAAGAATTACTCCAATGTGCTTTCTAGAAACTACACTCAAGCTTCAATTCCTTTCTAACTGTTCCTGACTTCTTGTTATGGCCTTATTTGTGTTTAGAAGGTAAATAACACTTTCCTCTCTCTCTCTCTCTCTCTCTCTCTCTCTGTGTGTGTGTGTGTGTGTGTGTTTGTGTATGTTATGCAGCATGTACATCATTTTAAAAAGATGCGATTGACCTTTCTTAGAGGAAACGTGTTGGCCTTAAACCTTCCCTTTTTGGTAGGTGTCATGTGATAGTACAGAGCTGGCCAGTAAGTGGGAACTGGCCAAGAGTAAATTAGGACGAAGACTGGATATTTTAACAAGTGAATGACAGCAAACATGCTTTCAACACGATGGATTTGAACCTGAGATCTGAATTATAGAGAGTAATTCACATTGACCAGTTTAAGTGTATAAATGACCTTGAAACGTTGTGCCTTCTTAACACTTGAACGTAAATATTGGCTCAGAGGTCTTATTCTCCACTGGGGAAGTACTTGCAAATAATAACCATGGGATGCTGATCATTTTAAAACCAGTATTTTGCAGAAGAAATACTACACGAGAAAACTACTCAAGAAAAATTTTGTTCAATATTTTAACCTATAGAGTGTCCGTATTTTGACGATCAAAACGTCACTCGTTTCTTTCCCTCACCATGATTCTATAGGGATTGTACCTTAAATCTTCATACACAAGTTCCTCCAGTGTTGTCTTTCTGGTCCTAGACAGATTATTCACAGAAACATAATATGACAATCTGGCTCAGTTTGAGTTAATGAAAGGCAGATGTTTAATGCCCTTTCGTACAGAATTGAAATCCATATTTCGTAGTGGGATTTAGATTCTTAAATGATGATCGGACTGAGTGACGCTGCTGAAGGAGAAACAAGGAGCTGGTAAAGAGTCAAAACACGGAGGTTGAGAAAGTATGACTAATGCACAGAAGAGACGAATACTCTTCAATAGAGCATTAGCTAAAAAAATCCCCCAAAACACAAAAAAACATATGTTTGGAATGATTAGAAGGTTTAAAATGATAGAAAAATCACTTCCCAGTACAGAGTAAAGAAATCCAGTTGCTTTTAAACTGTAAAAAGGAAACCTAAAGGCACTTTTTGGATATAGTAAAGGTCTGTATAAATATTACTTTGTGCATAATAATACAAATCAGATTTGGTTAGACTTTCTTTTATGTCTGTTTTTCCAGGACCCTTTTTCAGAGTGTAATAGATTTTTATTTTTATCACTATATGGAAAAAAATTATTAGCTTTACACCCATACTGTATGGAGCTAAGAGGCCCAAACATGTTACAGCATGACAATGCTCCAGTGCACAAAGGGAGATCCATAAACATGGTGATGTGGAAGAACACGAGCGGTCCCAGTCCTGACCTCAACTCCACTAAAACACCTTTGGGGAGCAAAAGCTGGCCCGTTTGATGAAGCTCGAGTTTGATGAAGGGCCAAATTGTGATGGCTAGACCACTGGATCAGAGCATCTCCAAAACTGCAGCTCTTGTGGGGTGTTCCCGGTCTGCAGTGGTCAGTATCTATCAAAAGTGGTCCAAGGAAGGAACAGTGGTGAACCGGAGACAGGGTCATGGGCGGTCAAGGCTCATTGATGCACATGGGGGGCGAAGGCTGGACCGTGTGATCCGATCCAACATCGGGATGCTGGTTCTGATAGAAAGAGGTCAGAACACACAGTGCAGGACGGGTCAGGGCTGTTTTGGCAGCAAAAGGGGGGACCAACACCATATTAGGCAGGTGGTCATAATGTTATGGCTGATCAGTGTATCAGGATGAAAAATTTTTGTTCATTAGGAAATGTTTTTATTTTATTTTATCTCCTTTACCAGTATTTCATAGCAATGTTAAATAGCTCCATGCTTCACAATACAAGGAGCAGTGGTGCAGTTTTTGGCACTGTCTTCAGTATTGGTTCATGTATAGACTGAAGTGGTCTCAGTAAAGTGACTAAAATAATATGGATTACTCAAATATATGAGATTTTCTTTCTCTTGTAAGTATCCACAGACCTTACCCCAGAGCCTATTAGTAAACATGCTCAAATTTCCTCACCATCAACACCACTTTACTATACTAAAGACAGAAATTCATTAACATTTTCAACCCTCTGACTATGTGTTTCTGGAAGATCACTTCGTTTTCCTTCTGTAAACATAAAGGTGCGGCAAGCCACTCGGACTGCAACTAGTGATCCTGAAGCTTGTTACCAGAAAAGAGTGAAAAGATTTCACAGTGTGGCATATGAGAGGCTGTGACGACGTAATCATCTAGAAATCTGGCTGTTGACATTTAAACTAATGTCTGAATTCAGATACAGGCATACATGTTGGTTGGTATTTTGAAGTTTCTGGGTGGAAAGAACACTTTTGACTTGTCTAATGTGTTTTCATGTTTCTTATTGCCTGAAGGTATTTCCCACAATGATGCTCTCCCTCCTGTGGCACTGTGTCTTTGTCCTCCTGGGCTTGTCTTGCTGCCTTATGGGAGTGACATCATCTCTGAACCTGGAGGACCCTAATGTCTGCAGCCACTGGGAAAGGTACAGCATCCACAATTCCACTGCCCACACACACACACACACACACACACAAGCAAAAACCTAAACTTTAGTATAACACACAGTTAAATTCCTGCACAACCTACCTGCTGTGTTGTCTTATTATTAAATGTAATATGACAAATAAATTTCCTTACCAGGTAAAATTTAACCTTAGCGGTGTGAACTGTAACTAAAGTGTGATCTTAGACCGAAACAAGGCATAACATTCCCGGAAAAAACAGTATGTGACTTTCACCCAGTGGTGTTCCCACTAGTCACAAGGAAGCCTCGTTTCTCGGGATCACTTCCGTGAGTGAAATCTCATGGTTAGAGACATGTTTTCTTATTAATGTGAAAGCTCAGAATAGGCATTTCTGAATGATTTGCTGAAATTAACAGGTAATAGCTGCAGTTTATTTACAGGTGTTGTGCTAAAAACTATTTTAAAGATAGAAAGAAAATGTAAATAAAACATTTTATTATATAAAAGCTTTATATTATTCATTAAGAAACTACACTAAAGCATTTCACAGATATATATGTGTGTTTAGCACCTAATGAGGCTGCATTGCTGAATACATTCTCTCTAACAGTGACAGGCTGAGACTGTCTATCTGGACTCGAGAGCCTTCAAACCTAAATAATCGGCTCATAAATCTGTGTTCTAATGGACTCTGGTATCAGTATTATCAGTCGTATTAAAGCAGTTACAGAATCAGCATTTTATCACCTAAAGAACATCAACACAATGTTCTTAAGGTGATAAACACCAGACCTGGAGAAACTCACCCATGCTTTTATTTCCATCAGGATTGATTACTGTAATGATCTTCTAACTGGACTCTCTGGAATGACAATAAAAAAATCACTTGATCCAGAATACAGCTGCTAGAGATCTCGCTAGGAGTGAGAGTACTGAGATCAGTACTCTGGCTGCCAGTGTTATGGAACTGACTGCAAGATTTTATTACTCTACATCGCTTAATGATACAGGACCAGTGTATTTATGATGATGTGCAGTGATTCACGCCAAGTGGATCTCACAGATTATTCGGTTAGTCCTGCATAAGACTAAGAAAGGAGCAGCAGTTTTTAGCTACTATGCTGCTCTTAAATGGAACCATCTGACGGAGAACGTTTGGAAAATGTTCTCATATGAGCAAGGTACAGTATTTAAAACAAGTGAAGAGAAAGAAATGATTGTTTGCATACAACTGGGAATATAAGAGAGAAATAAGCTAACATGATCTAACTAAGTGCTCACATTTCACAAGTACAAACCCTAATTAAATGTTTATACCAAATAAATATTTAGGCTTAAGATATAAGGAATTAGCTTTCGCTTTATCTCCACATCTACTGCAGAGGAAAACACACAGGAGCTCACAAGCATCCACTCCTATGGACACACACGCACAAGGTTTTAATAGGCAGAAGATTCCCGCAGCCAGATTAAGGAATGACTCAAGAATCCATTAAAGCAGATTGAAAAAGAACAAAGGTGGAGGCTGCTTTCCCAGATAGATTTACTTTCACTGAGTAATGCGTGGTAACAGCTGCAGTGCTCTGAGCGGCCGGGAAGAGGGAGGCTGTCGAAGTGTGAGCGTGAGTGTGGCCCGGCTTCATTTAATAATGGATGGTACTTACCGCTAATTAGTCACCACAGTTCATGCCTGCTGATGATGTTTCAAATGGCACAAATTATTAAAACAGTAATGCACTATGCAATCGTGAAAAGTAAGCAACTTATTATTATTATATTAGGCATAACTTTGTAGTGTTTAAAGCAGTCTGCCTTACATTTCACTGAAGTGTCGATAAAATTGTCTGACTCAATGATAGTCCTCTAAATATGCCCGAACAAACCATCCATTCCATTACAGGCTTACATTCGTCATATCTGTTCAGAAGAAATCCCTGCACACTGTAAAAAATGCCAGGAGCTGCTGATCCTACTGGGTCCCAGGGAATTTAAAGCCTCTCCTAGGAGCCACAAGGCCTGGTAGAAAGGACAAGGATGCCAGAATATCACACACCCGTTCACACACTACAGACAATTTTATGCCCCTTAATCTACAACACATGTCTTTGGACTGGGGGAGGAAACCAGAATACCCAGAAGAAACCCCCAGAAACTCTACACACAGATATGGGAAACAAACAACTCAAGTTTCACCCAAGGATTCTTTATTTGTTCGCACATTGGCCATCATTTGGTCCGTATCTAATGAGAAAATGCATAAGTCTACATGTGCACAGTACAGACGCTAGGGAAACAAAATGCGAGGGTTGGTTCTTGTGCAAAATAACGAGCCATGGACTACATCTGCAATGTGTTCTATTGAGAAACAAACATCCAAATAACATAAACAGTGTCAGGAGGCAAAAATGAGTCAGAATCAAAAAGCAGGAGACAGGAGAAGGAGTCTGGTGGTTATATGTTAAGCAGACAGGATCAGACTTGAGAATGTGCAAGACATTTCAAAGACTAGTAAAGAAAATAAGGACGGGTGATGAGAATGACGAGGAAGGATGAATGTAAATCAGAGGAAAATCATAAGTAATTAGTTTAAATGCACTCGTTTTTAAACCAAATCCTTCACTAAAAATGATAAAAAAAATAATGATTGAATTTGTCTGTAAGGCTTTAGGTATATGTAACTGTTTACATATTGCATTATTTTGGAATTCTGATGATGTGAACAATTAGGAACGATTCACTAATTCACACTATACAGTAAATTACATTTTTGTTTTTTTTTTACATTACTTCTCAGTATTTTGCTTTAACCTTGTGAGAGTTTTGTCGCTATCGAATCGTATTAATAGCTGCACTGATTTTAATTGGGGGACCACCCATGTACAGTGTGTGAAAGCTGAGACGTTACACTGATACCTTCATTAACATCCTCACCACTTGTGCAGGAGAGGACCACACACAACCTTCATAAACCGTTCACAGAAGTGTTCGTAGTAACGTGCGCTTTGTGTATTGTGTTGCTCTTTACAGTTACTCGGTCACCGTGCAGGAGTCCTACGCACATCCGTATGACCAGGTGTATTACACCAGCTGCACTGACATCCTCACATGGTTCAAGTGCACACGCCACAGGTAAGAAAGCGCAGTGTTAAGCATTTTGTATCTCCATTAAACATTTCATCAAAAATGTATTGTTCATTTTATAACTAGGTGAACCAGACACAGTTTAAAAATGAGTCTTGTTTATGTTAGGAATAAGAAATGGAGAATATGTAAAGAATAAAACTGAACCTGTTATAAGAAATTAATCAGCAATGAGGTGCTAAAGAACAATCAGATTGTAGAATTTATTAGCACTCTAGTTTAACACAAATACACCGATCAGGCATAACATTATGAGCAGTGAGAGGTGAAGTGAATAAGACTGATGATCTCCTCATCATGGCACCTGTTAGTGGGTGGGATATATTAGGCAGCAAGTCAACATTTTGTCCTCAAAGTTGATGTTAGAAGCAGGAAAAATGGACAAGTGTAAGGATTTGAGCGAGTTTGATGAAGGACCAAATTGTGATGGCTAGACCACTGGATCAGAGCATCTCCAAAACTGCAGCTCTTGTGGGGTGTTCCCGGTCTGCAGTGGTCAGTATCTATCAAAAGTGGTCCAAGGAAGGAACAGTGGTGAACCGGCGACAGGGTCATGGGTGGTCAAGGCTCATTGATGCACGTGGGGAACGAAGGCTGGACCGTGTGATCCGATCCAACAGACGAGCTACTGTTGCTCAAATTGCTGAAGAAGTTAATGCTGGTTCTGATAGAAAGGGGTCAGAATACACAGTGCAGGACGGGTCAGGGCTGTTCTGGCAGCAAAAGGGGGACCAACACAATATTTGGCAGGTGGTCATAATGTTATGCCTGGTTGGTGTATATTAGTATAATATAGTCTTTGTATCAGGGTTAGGGCACATTATTCCATTTCACTGAATGCAGCAATGTTAAAAATAGCACTTCAACTTAACTACAATGTTTAGCACCAGGTACTTCTTAAAAAATATATATTCAAAAATATTTTTTTATGAAAAAGATTTTTCAATGTTCTTTTATTATCATGATCTAATCTAACAATCTAAATCTGTGGATTCAGGGTGAGCTACAAGACGGCATACCGAAGGGGAAACAAGACCATGTATCGCCGCAAGTCTCAGTGCTGCCCAGGTTTCTATGAGAGCAAGGAGATGTGTGTTCGTAAGTAATACTCAGTCTCAAGTCCCATGTGTCTGTTTTGAATTCATCTTACAGATAACTCATAGAGTAAAATGCCGGAATGTTCTGTGAAAGATTTTTCAGAACATATTCCATGCAGCACTCCTCATCAGCCTCCACCCCAATGAATTCTTTAAACAAAAGGAAGAGGAATTTCATATCCTTTCCCATTTTCTTAACTCTGATTCATATCTCACAGGCATGTAAGAAATAGAGTAAAAGCAAAAAAATTAAAAATAGCACAAAACAGGAACTGAGGAACGTGTTTATATTTGTTTATAAAATAATTTTTTAAATGTATTTAACCGCATGCACTTCTAAAAAGAGCGTATGCTTTGAAACAATCTGTGGAATTATCCCTAAAATAAATCCCATGAAACTCCTTGCTTAAAAAAATGTAAGTAAATCTTTTAAGAATATAGACAGAACACTTTTGGCCCATTGTGTTGTTGATTAATTCAAACACTATAGATTATAATTACAATTAATAATCAATATTTAATTAATTATAATATTAATATAATTAATATGTAATTATAATTACAATTTAATTAAATTACAATTAAATTATAATTTGATTATAATTACAAGCTACATATTAGAGCGCCATCAGTGGTCATTCATTTTTAAAGTAAAAGTTCCCCTTTGAATATAACGCTAAATCAAAACAAGTTTAATAATTTAGAACAAAATTGGAAAAGATATTATATTAGGAGAGGGGATGTTATAGGAACCTCCATTTAATTTAAACTTATTTCTATAAATAAATCATTTCATGCACAATGTTGATTAATTAACCAGCTCCTGTCTAAGTTGTCCTTTTTATTGCCATAAAATTTTACTGGTTTAGCCTGACAGACGAACACATTCACGCTACCTCAGATGACTTGATGTGGAGAGTACAGTCAGGGCAGGCGAGGGTAACTTCGGCTGTTAAAGAGCACGTGTTGGTAGGACAATAACTCATGTGATGAATCAGCTTACAGATTACAGTGGATGTGAAATAGTCATCTTGTTGCTCAGAAGGACTTTAACAGAAAGCTGTTATATTTAAAACTTGGCCATAATTATGTGGTGGTTTGTCATGACCTTGACAAATTTCAGAAATGCTCTTTTATGTCTAGTAGGAAACAGTTCTATTTTTAACAACATAATGAATTATATTGAATAATGAAGAGGCCAATCAATGGAATAAACTGGAGATTTTCAGTAGAAAACAAATCTTGAGGATTGTGTTTAGAATGTTTTTTAGACATAAAGTACGGTCCAAGAAATGTATTTGATCCATGAGTAAGTCAATACAAATGATGTTACAATTATGAAATCATTTATTTAAATGATTTTCATATATATCTCTTTTTCAAAATGTATTTGTTATATCTTATTTATACTATATTGCAAAAAAAAACAAAACAAAACAAAACCTGTAGACCCCTAAAGAATACAACCACATGTGCCTGTTGAAGATCCCATTCAGGATTTAGTCACCGCTTTGCTACTCTAAAAGCCATTGTCATGCTGGAACATGTTCAGGCCTTTTAGTTACTGTGAAAGGAAATGTTTATGCCACAGCAAACAAAGAGATTCTGTACAATTCTAAAATCTGCTTGCGTTTTTGTTGCAGCAGTTTGGGGAGAGGCTCACGTATAGGTGTGTAGCTCAGGTGTCCACATACTTCTGGCTGTATCGTGTGTGTTACCTTTCACGTTTAATATGAATGACATTTCATTTGGTGTGGCCCGAACACGTCACACACTGACTCACCGCTCGCACTAGGCCCTGATTACTGTAACTCATTATTTTCACATTTTATTCTTTCTGTAGTCCAGGATTCATAACTCAGCCTGGATGTGTCAGCTTTAAACGCAGAGCTCATGCGAGATCATGGAAATTCCGCCGTCATATTATGCTGTAAAGCTGCATGGCGTAATGGATTTAGTTTTGTTCTCAGTGTAGCTCTATCCTCTCTACGACACTGTAGTACTCGTTTCAGTTGTTATCACTGTGTTACCGTCAACGCTATTAGATCTAACAACACATCAAAAGCTTCCCCAGTGCCAGGAACACAGACTCGACCCTTTAATGTTTTCTAAAGGCTGAATCGTTGTGGTTTTGAGTCTTTATCCTGTGTGCGCTTTGTCTGAGCAGTAGCCACGCTGTGTAGCAGGTCAGCATGCGTCTTTTTTTTCCCCCAGTGTTTGTTTTTCCCATTGGCTCATCTTCACTTTGGCTACGTCCATTTGAAGGAATGAAATCTGACCCGAGTTTCCCTTGTTTTCTCTTTCTCCCTCTTCCTCCCACGCTGATCCCTTCTTCCCCAAGCACACTGTGCTGAGAAATGCGTGCACGGCCGCTGCGTGGCCCCCAACACCTGTCAGTGTGAACCCGGCTGGGGAGGAGCCGATTGCTCCAGCGGTAAGTCCTCCAGCTGGAGCTGTCTGTCTCATAACACGCCCACACACACACACACACACACACACACACACACACACACACACACTGGGCTGCTGTGTCAACCGTTCCAAAACATCAGCACACAAAGGAAGGCACCCAGAGCGACGCCAAAGGGTTTGACTGTTGTGCCAGGGTAAAGAGAAACCTCAAACACATTAATCCTTGGTTAGTATTTTATAAATTGGCACAACATACAACTTAGTGCAAAAGTTTACATACCCTTAGGACAAAATGAACAATGATATTTAATTTATACCAAGTAATCCTTTCTAGGGGCATCTGTTAGTTCTTAACTTTACACCGCCATCTTCAGATCTCAGACAGTCAGGATTGTGGCACATTATTTCTCATGTTGATGTTTTGGATTGTTGTCTTCATGAATCTTTCCCACATTTCATTATTAACTACTTGGATTTAATTTTGTTTGTTGGTGAATTCATGGCTGAAACTATCTCTGAGGTCATGCTTTATTACTCTACAGCTCAAATAGTCTCTGGTTGTCAACTTCAATATAAAAATCCTGATAATCCTGGTGCCAGAATATAGCTTTCTATGAGGAAATATGTACAGCCCAATCCCTAGGGCAGTGGTGGTTCAAGTGGTTAAGGCTTTAGGCTAACTGTGATGGCTAGACCACTGGATCGGAGTATCTCCAAAACTGCAGCTCTTGTGGGGTGTTCCCGGTCTGCAGTGGTCAGTATCTATCAAAAGTGGTCCAAGGAAGGAACAGTGGTGAACCGGCAACAGGGTCATGGGTGGTCAAGGCTCATTGATGCACGTGGGGAGAGAAGGCTGGCCCGTGTGATCCGATCCAACAGACGAGCTACTGTTGCTCAAACTGCTGAAGAAGATAATGCTGGTTCTGATAGAAAGGGGTCAGAATACACAGTGCTGTTTTGACTTTATTACTCCTATGAGGGAAATTCTTGTGTTACAGCAAAAATATAAAATTTAATAATATATTAACTGCTTAATTCACTACATTTTCTACCACAAATATATAAAATCTATAAGCTTTTATTACATCTGATGCATACACTTGGCACCAGTACTGTAGATGCATGATCTGCACTATTAAAGTCAAGGCAAATGTGATATTTCTAGCACTTTACCCTACAGGAAAAAAAGGGAGATTAGGGAAAAAATAATCATACTGAGCATGGTGGATCTTTAAAATAATTTCTAGCCTAGAGGTATTAGCCAGTGTCCATTTGATCTCCACCTCTTTCCTTTCTTGATTTTTATTAGTTTATATACTCCCCGTCAATCCCTCTGCCCTTATGGCCAGGTGTGTTGACCGTAGTGGGTTGATGGCGGCACAGATGAATTAGATGAGCTCCTCAGTAGCTGCAGTCTGAGCTTGTCTTGTGTTTCAGGGTCTCAATAAAAAGGTCATTGTTATGTCTGCAGTCTCTCTGCATCCCTCAGGAATTAAACAAGCTTTTCTGGTTAGCAGTGGGTTGGGACTCAATGTTGGGAAAGGTTGAGGTAAGAGGATCCAGGTACGCATGAAAGGATCTGTTAGTTTGATATATTGCAATATAATGTAGCTCATGATGGTGTTATGAATCAAAGGAGTGGTACATAATATTCATTTTAGAAGGTTTTAAAAGATTGTACATACCCTGCCAGGAAAAAAAGCTTAAAGTAGCATAAATCCTGCTACTTATTTATTATGGCCATGCTAATCCAGCACCAGACTAGCAGCTGGCAGCATTAGCAGGGCTCTCTATGGCATGACATATACCTGTGTTTGAATAATTCCAGATCTCTCAGGAACCTTGTTACATGTTATGATCTAACTTGAATATAAGCTTGACCTTTAATTGCAGAGTGTCGTCTCTTCAGATCTCGTTTAAGACGATTAGTCTCATTCCACATGCTAGTTTTACGTTCTAATGAGTGTTTCATTTGAAGATTTGAGAGCGATTTGTCTATTTTGAATGTTTTCATTTTTTTTCAGTTGTGGTCACAGCTTTTTTGGGCTACACTAAGACACCTCAGAATACTTTTATGAAGCTTTTATGAAATTAGTAGGCTACTTAGATACACTACTCTCTCTATGGGAAATCATCTAAAGTTGTTAAAATATGGCTCAGTACCTTAAAATCACAGAATTGTCTGGCAGAACCTTATAATTCCAAGGGACTTGATGACCCAGATCCTTTTCTTCAGCTAAACATCGACCAAGTGCCCTGATAGCTTCATCCCATTTTATGCTCCAGCCCGAGACTGACACTGCCTCTGCTAATTTCTGAGAGATAATATTTGGATTTGCAAATTTCTAGCTGTGTAGGTACTAATTCAAACACAGTATACATTTCTGGATATAGTAAATGATCTGATTATGGAAACCAGGACCCCAAAGACGGCTGTAGTTTGAACTTTGGTGTATACACAGTATGTTTAGAGAATTAAGGTAGTATTTGTCTTTTAATCTAAAGTTAGTCACAGAGTTAAGAATGATTAGTGCGATTATTTGATCTAACTCTGTCACTCAGTTGATCATAAATCCACTCAGTCCTGGGAAAGTCTACTGGGTAAAGTACTAACGCTACTCGTCTGATATGGTTGGCAATGCAGTGGTGTTTACACACTAGATAACAGTATATGGCTAATTAGAGGAACATGTTGCTATGTTGTTTGCCTTCTTTCTGCCCTTGACAACATAGCATGATGATAGTGACACTAATTGAGCGAGCTCTGTGAAGCTAATTGGTAGGGACGGTTTCTGCTGTCTTGTAATTGGTGAGCCTTTTCAATACAACATGCCAGTGACTTACTATTGTCCGTTGTATTTTTTGGATCTCAGCAGTAGCTCAAGGCAAGACTCCACCAAAACCTCAACTGATCCCTTCTCCGAAGGAGGTCTCATAAAGCAGACACTAATATGCTATTCATTTCCTCAAAGGTGCTCAGATGCTCACAGTGTGAGGGCCTCTCACTTTACAGGTCACAGGGCCATAACAATGTGTCGCTGCATTTTACAGGGTTCAAGAAGCAAGGCAGAAATCTCCTTCTTTACATGCACAAAAGGCTAAGGAAGAAGTAAAAGGAAATGCAGGAAATCACCTCAGGGCTCAGTGCTTTTGATAAACCAAACCGTGGCGTCTCATGACAACAGTGCAAGGCACAACGCCATATGGTCACTAATGTTTTTCACCTTTAAGCCAAGTGATGCTTTTGATTAATGCGCCGTTCTCAGGTTTAGCAAATCCTTCTCATATTGTTTTCTGCTCTAACGATGTATTGGTGCCTCAGACGTGACACACTTCTACAGTTTCAGGCTGAAAACACAGTGTTCATGTTAAAGAAGTGGATTTACATTAATGCTCAGGGCAGCTGTTGTGGAGGTTTTGTGTTACAGCTTACAACACTTCTTAAATCACACCACTAGCAATAAAATGCACCACTAAGTTCTTGAAGGGTCTGATGAAGCTACCCATAAATGTCCAGTCTTTATATGGAACATTTCTGTGAAGGCTGGTCAAAATATGACTTTATGCTGCATTAGAACATCTGATAAGAACGAGTATCTCTATACATATTTAAACCTGACATGGATGGAGCCATTGAGAAATATGAATCCTACCACTATGTCACTGAAAACACTGTAAAAAAAATCCCTTTGCAGCTATAACAGCTTCAACTCTTCTGGGAAGGCTTTCCACAAGGTTCAGGAGTGTGTTTATGGGAATTTTTGACCATTCCTCTAGAAGCGCATTTGTGAGGTCAGACACTGATGTTGGACGAGAAGGCCTGGTTCACAGTCTCCACTCTAATTCATCCCAAAGGTGTTCTATGGGGTTGAGGTCAGGACTCTGTGCAGGTCAGTCAAGTTCCTCCACACCAAACTCACTCATCCCTGTCTTTATGGACCTTGCTTTGGTCACTGGTGTGCAGTCATGTTGGAACAGGAAGGGGTCATCCCCAAACTGTTCCCACAAAGAGCATGAAATTGTCCAAAATGTCTTGGTATGAAGCTGAAGCATTAAGAGTTCCTTTCACTGGAACTAAGGGGCCGAGCCCAACCCCTGAAAAACAACACCTGAATTCAATGTTTTGGAGAGGTGTCCCAAAACTTTTGGCAAAATAGTGTATGTGCATCATGCAGGATTTGTGTGATTATTCTGTGTGGCTTTTCAAACATTTTATTTGTCTAATGCTGTAGATATGTTTATGTATATTGTTGTAAATGTAATAACTGAACTGACCGCTTAAAAGCATTACAACACCGAGTCCATTAAACCAGAGCACTACTGAATTCTTCATTCTAATTAGCCTGAATGTGTTTATTAATTTTATATAACATCAGTTCTGACAGTCACTGAGCTGGTCACAGGTTTATATTAATGTAATTAATGTAATGTATAATTGTTTTATTATATTATTATTTCTATAGTAACAACTTAGACAGATGAATTAATTAATGGTTGTAATTGTTGATATTTAGCAAAGGACTCCCCAGACTGTAAGCTGTATCTTTTAGTTTTCTAACTTAGAACAGCGGAAAATGTGTTACGTTTTCAGTTTCTCAGTAATTAGACATCGAGTGCTCTCTCTACAAGTGACTGCTGTAGGTCAAACAGAGGCTAAGTATAAATCCCAATCTCTTCATACTGGGTTAGCCATTTGCTGCCTGTCCATTTTTCGGTTGCTGTTTCTGCGTCTTTATTAAATTTGGGGGTCTTTTAGGTTCTTCAGAGTTCAGAAAGGCCTGTGTGTGTGTGCGGGGTGGTGGGGTTGTGGGGGATTTTAGCTGGGGTGTGAGATTTCAACACAGACAAAGCCCAACTGCTCCCTCGACAACTGGCCGCATCAATTACATCCCCCGTTTTTTTTTCTACAGTAACTGACCCTTTTCCTTAAGCGTCATTCTGCTTCATGCTACATAGTACATTAATCAAGTGAAGCCAGATTCTAGCTGAGACATTGTCCTCTCTGAACCAGCCAAATGTTTTTTGAAGAACTACATTAAAAACATATGCTTGTTTTTCCGTTACATACGCGTCAGCTCCTGAAGTCTAATAAGTCATCGGTCAGCTGCTGTGTCTTTTTTGTATTTACTGTCTAATTGTCTTCAGTTCTGACTGAAGGAAACGTCTTCATAAGTGCAGAAGGCACCTGTGTGGGGCTTTATGAGAAACAGATGACTAGGCACCCCGTACACACACACTGCAGGGCAAATTAGAAGAACTGGCCCAGTCGGAAGCACCCTGCTGACCTCTTATGTAGTGTATTTTAACTGTGGCAACACAACCCAAACAAATCTCAAAATACCATGTGTGATTTGCGGTATATCACCAAGGTCATTTGTAATCCTGTTGACAGGTCTGAAAAGATGCCTCTGTTTCCAAATAAAAACAGCTGAGACTGGATTTTGAATCAGTGTTTGAACTCTGGAGACCGAGAGAAACATACAAGAAAGTAAAATTCTGCAACTAATAGTGTCTAGTTCCATGTCTAATAGAAAAATATTTTGACTATTAACTACTGATGCTAATATCTCATCTCCTACTGTATGTAGTGCACTTGCATAATGTACACTATATTGCCAAAGTTTTGGGACACCCCTCCAAATCATTCACTTCAGGTGTTGTTTTTTCAGGGGTTGGGCTCTGCCCCTTAGTTCCAGTGAAAGGAACTCTAATGGTCGAAAATTCCCATAAACACACTCCTAAACCTTGTGGAAAGCCTTCCCAGAAGAGTTGAAGCTGTTATAGCTGCAAAGGGCGGGACAACTCCATATTACATTCATGTGCATGTAAAGGCAGATGTCCCAAAACTTTTGGTAATATAGTGTACCATGATGAAATTCAGTTGAACACAGGGTTGCCAGAACTGTGGCTTTGGCACCATATTAGGATAAATTTGGAAGAAACTTGCAGGTGGAAAAAGCAAGTCTAAACCAATTTAAAATAGATTTTTTTTGTGCTCATTTAAAAAGTCTGTGGCCACTAAATTCTTTTAATAGCAAAAACAAACTCTAAGGTGAGGATAGGGCAAACAAAGAGACAGGAATATTTCTTATGTTGCATATGATAAATTCATGAACACCACAGTTACTTTATTTCTTATGTATTAAAATAATAAAACACAAGAAAAATGTGGCAGCTTTTCCTAGTAGTGATTTTTTTAAACTACACAACCCAGTGAAAACAAACTATTTTAATTCTTCTGATAGTTTTATTCCCAGTTCTGTGTGTTCTGTTTGCATTAATTTGTATCAGTGAATCATTTGTGTAAATTAACAGTGCAAATACAGGCACACTACTCAACATTGGGCACCGATTCATTCGTATCTGTCGTCCTCACGCTCATTTCCTCTCTAGGGCACCCAGTCTCTTATTGAGTTGGACAATAGGAGGCCGTTAGTGTGCGGGCTAAAGCACGGCAAAGCCTCCAGGTCCACTGTGTTTAAACTAGGTCAGGTCTTACACACATTACTGTCTGAAAAGAAGGGTTTTGTGCAGACAGACTTCAATGTTTTTTTTACCCTGCGGAAGTTCGGTGGACTTTTAACCAGGGCCAGAAAGCACTGATGCACGCTAGGCACAGTGCAGCCTAATGGGACATGGAACACTGCAAAGAATTTCTAGAAGACAGGAAAAGACTTTTTATTAAGTCCAATGGTCAAATGTAGCTTTCAAAGATGGGATGTAATGAAACTCTGGGCAGCATATTAGAAGAAAATGGCTTCAGATATCATAAAAGTGAATGTGTAAGATGACTCTATATCATAGAGTTTGTTAAACCATTAATAAGTCTTGGCTTATGCAAATTGAGACCATGTGATGTAGGAAAACCTGGTGTTTATTTAGTTTGAATCTCATTGAACCCTCTTGGTAAAGGCATAAACCCTCGCCTAAACCTAGCAGTAAAATGGATATAATGCACTGAGCTTTGAAAGAAGAGTTTACTGTCGTAACATTTTTGAGTGGCCTTAAGGACAATTTCATACGAAGCGAAGGCACTTGTATAACTGAAAGCTTTTAAAGTGCTGTATAAAGAAGTGCAGTTGATGTTTTTGTTCTGTCTCAAGCTTTGAAACAACTGACCCTCTCAACATCTTGTTCATTTTTACTTAGATTTAACATTTTTGAGCATTTAAATGGTTTAACTGCAAAAGTATTTTCCATTGAACTGTTAAAATCTACTAGGTTTATTGCTCAGTTTAGCTTAGTGCTGTAAAAAGCTGAGGATTGGACAGCTGCTAGCTTTTCTCAGATTTAACGTGCCCATAAACAAGGATCATGGCAGCAAAAGCAACAACTGTGAGAAGGACAGGAGGTGTTTTGAAATCATTTAAACTGATCAGTTTGTGACACTATGCCTGGAAAACTCATGACAACAGCCCTGTTTTTGTGGCCTAGATGCAAAAAGAATGAATAAAGTCTAAGATTTTGTGTTATTGAAGCATTGGGTGTGCAGCTAATCTGTCTTAGAGCAGCTTATAGATTTTCTATTAATATTTTAGTGGCAGATATAACTGTCTATATTAGGCACAGTGGCTTAATGGTTATTATTTTTGTCTCTGGGGTTGGGAGTTATACCTCCACTGTTCTGTGCTTCTGGGTTTCCTCTGGGTACGTAGGTTTGCTGTAGGCTGATTGGCATCTCTAAATTGTCCGTAGACGTGATTGTGTGTGTCCATCTTATGATTGTGCCCTGCAATGGGTTGGTATCTCATCCAGGGTGTCATTGTGCCACAAGTCCTCCAGGTTCCCCATGACCCTGTGTAGGATAAGTGGTACAGGAAATGGATGGATGGATAACTGGACTGTCTGACAAACGATACAATGAATGTGGTTTTGGTCTGCTTGTGCCCCTTTGTAGCTGTTCACTCATGCGTGAGAACACTGAGCCATGGCTAATTTCATGTCTCTAAGACGTAAATAAATCAATTTGATTAGAGATCAGTTAATTACAGGATTAGGTGATAGATAGCTGACTCACAAAATGTCTCTTTTCTGGAATAATAAGGCAGTTTCTTTCTTTATTAATTTAGGAGACATGCATCACATACTGTACATTACACCATCGTATCACACGTTACCCACTAAAAATCTTTTTTTTTTTCTGTGTTGGAAACCTAATAAGTGATCAGTGAAAATAGCTTTCTGAAGCTTTCTTTTGCTATGTCGAGTCAAGAGACATCAAATGAAGTTGTCTCTAAAGGCAGCTTGCTTTCTGCTCTCTCATCAGAAGTGTTTATTGACTTCACAGTGAACTCAATAGCTAAAACATGAAGCTTTTAACCTGAAGATTTTAATGACAGTTGGAATCTCACTAAACTCTCATAATCCATTTGTACCAGTTTCCTGGCTTCTCTTTAGACAGATAAATCGGTTCTAGAGTAAATGTGTGGTCTGGGCTGTACGGGCCTCTTCTGTATAGTGGAGGCTGGACTGATCACATCAGCTGTGGTCTTGGGTGGCGTTTCAAGCTCAACAGATGGGCCTTGAAAGGTGAGACAAAAATATGGAGGAATAAAATACATGTCTTATGCCTGATTCCAGTTTGGTGATTAGCTTGGGCTTTGCATTGGGATTATTAAATGATGCTGTTGATTCTCTACTTGAATGTTCTCACACTTACTCCCTTACTTCTGCTATGGATGGTCTGCATTTCTCAAAGCTCTTTTATTCAGTGGATAATCTCACCTGGATTATGTAGACTCGTACCTAACGACTGCTGCTGTAATCATAATGACTGTCCAGAGCTATTCTTCACAAAACATCTTTGCTTTTTTTACTTACCATAACATTGGGCCTATAAACGGTTTAGTTTATATTTTATGATGTTGTGATATGTGTCTGCCAGACTAATAAAGCTCATAATAACAGATTGTTCTGTCCATAATAACCACATCAGATTCAGCACGGAGTCTTAATTAAATCTGACCCTTAAATCAGTGGACACAAGTGTATACCACAAGATGGGCCTGAAGAGGCAAACCCTCTTCGAAAGAGGCAAATCTTCTGATGAACGCACTTCATATCATCTCAGGGAGTTTTTACTCGCCTCTGGCTTGCCCAACACCTAAATCAGATTTCTTTTGGGATTTGTGGCAATGGCTATTGTTAAAGGAATCCTACAAATAGTTTATATTTGTCCGATTGCCAAGATTTTTAACTCAGTAACTGTACTGGTACAAATCAGATTTCCAGAAATTATTTTGAAAAGTAATCTTGCTCTTGGATGCAATGCTAAAGCAAATAGTGTTCTTTAGATATTTTTGATAATCATCTCATCTAATGTTTTCTTTTATGTATTTTCCATTGAATTATTTAGAAAGCCTTTGTTTACTGCCCTGTAAAGATCCCAAGAACAGACAGCTCCTAGTTTACCTCAGCAACACTTTTACTCAAAATGAGCCTGAGGATCAGGGCATGGCTGCAAAGGCAGCAACTGTCAGAACTGGACAGAAAAAGACCGTGTTTCTGGGTTATTTAATCTCATGATGGCTAGTGACATCATTGCTTGGTGTATATCCTTGACTACATGTGAGAGCGTTAATCCCTGGGTTTCTCTCTCCAGGCCCAGATTGTGGTATACACTTGTGTCCACTGATGTAAGTGCAGATTTAATTAAGACTCCGTGCTGAATCTGATGTGGTTATTATGGACAGGACAATCTGTTATTATGAGCTTTATTAGTCTGGCAGACACATATCACAACATCATAAAATATAAACTAAACCGTTAATCATAGATGTTTATAGGCCCACTTTGGAAATGTTATGGTACGTAAAAAAAGCAAAGATTTTTTGACGACTTCTGTATGCATGCTATAGCCTAGTCAATATAAGTGGATTAAAAATGATGCCGGTTTTTTTCTTACATATTAATCATACACAGGACTTTTGAGAGATTTCTATTTGCACATTCTCTTTCACAGAACAGCAACATTTAAATAATTCATGGAAAAATCGCAGATGCGCCTCTTAAGATATCTCCTAAAAAGATGCTAACATAGCTAATGGCAGTAATAAAAAAAAAAAAGACCCGTCGTGCACTGTCTATTCTGATCCCTTTCTATCAGAACCAGCATTAACTTCTTCAGCAATTTGAGCAATAGTAGCTTGTGTGTTGGATCGGATCACACGGTCCAGCCTTCTCTCCCCACGTCCATCAATGTGCCTTGACCGTCCATGACCCTGTCACCGGTTCACCACTGTTCCTTCCTTGGACCACTTTTGATAGATACTGACCACTGCAGACCAGGAACACCCCACAACAGTTTTGGAGATGCTCTGATCCAGTGGTCTAGCCACAATTTGGCCCTTCACTTCACCTGTCACTGGTCAGAATGTTATGCATCAATAACATATATTGAACAATTCATTCCATACACAGATATTTAGCCAGATTATTACCACTGGCTTTCAAATTTAAAGTGTTTAAAGTGTTAACTTTTATCACGAAGACACTGAAAACCTGATCTCTGGATGTGTTTCCTCTCCAGCATGTGACAGTAGTCACTGGGGTCCTCACTGCAGTAACCGGTGTCAGTGTAAAAATGGAGCACTGTGTAACCCCATCACAGGAGCGTGTATCTGCACAACTGGCTACCGTGGTTGGCGGTGTGAGGAGCGCTGCGAGCCAGGCACCTATGGTAACAACTGCCAGCAGAAATGCCAGTGCCAAAACAATGCCACCTGCCACCACGTCACAGGGGAGTGCACATGCAGCCCTGGGTATACTGGAGCATTGTAAGTCACATATACGTGCCAATAGGCTCAGAGAAATCATTGTGATACACACTTGCATGAACAGACGGTGCACACACTGTGTTAAGTCTCATTATCCTCCTTTTGTTGTTTCTGTGCAGTTGTGAAGATCTGTGTCCTCCAGGTAAACACGGGCAGCAATGTGAGGAGCGCTGTCCCTGCCAGAACGGTGGAGTGTGTCACCACGTAACTGGAGAATGTTCCTGTCCTTCCGGCTGGATGGTAATGACACGTATTATGCACATTTAATCAGATATTTTACTAACAATGTTTTTCATACAAATAAATAAATAAACATCTGGAGTTGTGCTGTTAAAGGAAAACAGTCAACAACTGGGTGTTGTGATGCGATCTGACTCGAAGCAGAGTTATTGCTACCAGCCTATAGTTGATTATTTACCTATAACAGCATACCCAGCGGCTTTTATTCCTCTTATACACCAGGAATTTGCCAAGGAAACAACGCATCAAACTTTTTGATCATTAATAGTTGCATGTTGTAGTTGCATCACTTATCTTAGTTGCATAGTTGCATCACTTATCTTACAGAAGCTGTAGCCTTTTTTTCTCTCTCTTGAAGTGAATAAAAGAGAAAAATCTTGTTCGGAAGACTGTCCTCTGTGGGATACTGTACTGACTGTTACAAACAGCTGGTACTTTTCCCATAAATGTCTCCTTACCGAAAACATCACCATATCAACAATTATACATTTCTTTATGTAGAAATGACAACGTTACAGCGAGCAAATTCATATAAAGCTTTGATTTTATATTACGGTCAGAATGATTTACAAAGCTGTTCTGTTATAGAAAATTAATCAACAATTTTTGGACCAATCAGAATCAGTTATTCTGTTTACAGTAATATCGTTATTTTTTTTATATAGGTGCACGCAGCATTTTGGTGTGCTGTTAAGCTGAAAGACATTCTGTCTGATATGATGTATTAGATATATATACAGTAAAGTTCAGGCCATTAATCCTTCCAGTTGCTTTCACTGTGTCTTTGGTGTCTCTGTCCAGGGAATGGTGTGTGGACAGCCCTGTCCCAAAGGGCGCTTTGGTAGGAATTGCTCACAAGAATGTCAGTGTCACAATGGAGGAACCTGCTCTTCCTCTACAGGAGAGTGTTATTGCAGTCCAGGCTACACTGGGGAGAGGTGAGACACAAGCTTAGCTGTTTCTTGAAACTTACAGTGTTTACTCTGCTTAACTTTTATCAGCACAAAGAAGGTCCATAGTATGAATCAGATCACAGCCAGACAGTGGAACCTGTATTCTATTAACAGGACAATAGCTAAGAGACCAAATTAGACAAAGAGACAAAACAAGAAGATGGACAGAACTAGAAAAAGGGCAGAGATTAAGGCATCATACGGAAGAGTATTTACAATCAAGCAAATGAAAGGGAACTAGACAAAGGTGAAAAGTGAAAGATGAACAAAACAGAGCAGGGGTCATAGACTAACAGCAAAACTGGAGCTACGACACGTACATTGCACTGTTCTAGTGATAGTTATGAGTTGAAGCATAGGGCAAGGGCAAGATCATGATATTTTGTCCGCTAAAAAGCACACACAAATGTGCTTTTGACCTGGGAAGGTGAATACTCACCATAAACAACTAGGAAATATGAACACCAAGAATAGTGTTCATCTAACTAGAAGATTTTTTAGACTTTATATATAAACTGATCAGGCATAACATTATGAGCACCTTCATCAAACTCGCTCAAATCCTTACGCTTGCCCATTTTTCCTGCTTCTAACACATCAACTTTGAGGACAAAATGTTCACCTGCTGCCTAATATATCCCACCCACTAACAGGTGCCATGATGAGGAGATCATCAGTCTTATTCACTTCACCTGTCACTGCTCACAAAGTTATGCCTGATCTGTGTGAGGACGAGGTTCCCTTTTGAGTCTGGTTCCTCTCAAGGTTTCTTCCTCTTACCATCTAAAATCTATTTTTGATGACTTAATGAACTTGTTAGTTTATGTGTATAGCTAGAACATTATAATATTTAATTAGTACAGTTTTCTCATTTCTAATTTTCTTAAGAGTTCTCCCTTCAAGCTTAATTTGGATTCTGTACAACAGTGTTAAATGTGGTCGTGTGAGTAAGCTGGCGGTGTTGATTGATCAGCGAGGTTGCTCGATATAGTAATTTGTATCTTGGTGACTGAATTACTGGGTCAGATACTGTGTGATATTAGTTTCATATGAATGCAGGATCAATTATTACCACTTGCAGCAAGGTCACAAGATAATTAAGCTGTGAAGTCAACTGTTCTTAATTCGCACTGTGTGCTAGCTCAGGATGATCAGTGAGTAAATGATGACTGCGAATGATTCAGATCATTTTTTATATTCCATCTGGATAGAGATACTTCATTACGGTAGGAACGATAAGTCAAAACTTGTGACTGTCCAGTGTAGTGGCTCTTCCTTCCAAGTGGAGCCAAACCACAACAGATCCAACGGTTCTTTCTTTATTTTGTGACCTGTGTGTCTATAGAGTATATTAGGTTCACAGGTCTGAAGGCTGCATTGAGAAAGCAGTGTCTATACTGAAGCAGGAGGACTTAACTGCTCATTTTAATGAACTGCGTGATCGTGGTGGCTCAGATTATAGATCTGAATGACTTTAAATCAAAGCTGGCTATCAGAATCTGGAGTACATAAACCAAACAACTTTCAGTTATAACTTTTATTACTCTAAAATTGTTACTTTCTAATTGTTTTCAGATTATGTAAAACCCTAAAACTCATCCAAAATAAATATGCTTCAGCTCTGCAAGGGGAAAACATCATCTTTGACTTCCCTTTAGTGAAATAAGTGGACCAAACCATGGCTCTCAAAGCATAACAGGGCCACCAGGTTTTCCTTTAAATTCCCATCTCTTTTACATAGTGGACTTAATGTCTATTAGAAAGGATTTTTAAGATTCAGCAACCTTATATCTTATACCTAAGTAGCTTATGCAGTAAGTACTTGCAGTGCAACATGACTTTCAGGACACTTAATTAGAAGCAATTATGTGCAGTTAGATTTGATGATTAAACCCGAACAAAAGTAAAATTAAAAAAAAAAGTACTGATTATGTAGGTTCTATATGCCAACAGCAATTAATATATATTTGTATATAGTTGATTTGAATATTAGCACGATGTAGGCAACATCATTCAGGTCTCAGTGGAGGATCCCCAGTTGGATTCTGCTTCATGAAGATTTCGGACATTTGAAGAGAAGATGCCAACCCCACGTGGACTTTGAGAACAACAACCTCTTAATCAATACCCAAAATTACATTCGTCATATGCTGTATTTCCATCATAGAGCATTTGAAGGCTTCAGCATGGAGGAGTTTGTGTTGAAGCTATAATGAACTCAGATGTTGAGCTAATTAATGAGTTGCTCAGGAGCTGCTGGTTACACAACTCCATCTGACTGTATATGACTGTAGAAAGGGCATTATTTATAATCATACTCTCTGGTGTTTATGGCAATTCACACTCTCTGGTGTCACCCAAATGAGGATGAGGTTCTCTTTTGAGTCTGGTCCCTCTCAAGGTTTCTTCCTCTCTGGGAGTTTTTCCTCACCACAGTCGCATCAGGCTAGCTCACTAGAGATGAATACAAATAAATGTAAATATAAGTCTAATATTAATCTTGAACTTTTTGTTTTATATTTCGTATGTTAAGTAAAGCCGCTTTGAGACATTGTCCATTGTTAAAAGTGCTATACAGATAAAATTGAATTGAATTGAATTATTGGGGCCAGTCAGTCAACTAGAAACAGAAATTGGGGCTTGGTGTAAGAATGAAGCCGGGGCTGGGGAGCAGTGCCGTGTGCCCATAATTACCAGCATCACAGCACATGAACCATATACTTTAGCAGACCATGGCTTACAGGAATAGCACTACAAGTGCATTTTTATGAGTTAATAAGTGCTTTGGCTAGCACAGACGTCACGAGAAGCTTCCGACCGACTCGAGCAGGCCCCATCCCACCACACCCTATGGGCTGGAAAATAATCAGCTTCTAGGAGGGACACGTTTGTGTGTGTGTGTGTGTGTGTGTGTGAGAAAAAAAAGCAAAAGAAGGCAGAGATTCACTTTTAGATAGAATGTTGCTTTGATCTGCACCTGCGTCCTCTCAAAACACAGAAAGAGTGTTGATATAACTTCCCCTTCCGTCTGCATCGTGATGGATGTTGTTCCACAGGAGACGCCTTGCAGTGTGATATGCAATATTCTGCAAATGGAACTCAAATCAGTGGGAATCACTGTGTGGCTGGACAGCTTCCATGTGTTCCCACACAAGTCCATCCGTTCTGCAGAGTGCCAGCTTTGAGAACAGCTTAGCCGGAGCCCATCTGCACAACTAAAGGAGAAGATAACCATATCCAAATGACATGGTCTGAATTTTTCCAGCTTGACACAATCATTTATCAAAACCAGTCCTCTATCAGTGGGCCGGTGGATGGGTTCTCCCTGTGCATCTGAATCTTTATTGCTCAGAGGGAATGTTCATCCGGAGGAGGGAGTTATCAACAAGTGGGTTCTGATGAGCTACAGTTCTCACACAGACGACTGTTGGGAGACAGTTTTTATCAAAATTCTTTGTTTTTAACCTTTCTTTCATCAAAGTTAGGGCTCCTTTGCTTTCAGGTTGTGTTTTCCAAGTAGTAGAGAATTCAGAAACCTAACAGTTTCTTTAGTCTATAAGCTTAAGGCTGTTGTAACCCAAATATATTTGTAAAGAAAGAGAAAATAAAACTCTTTTACCATGACGCAATGACAAATGACCATGGATAGAGAGCAACTCTCTCTCTCTATTTCAAATAAGTTTATTATCTAGTTAAAACTGAAACCAGGGATTAGAAAGAAATTCTGATATCAAACACAAACCAAAGTAAGTAATGTTTTTATGTGAAGAGCCTTTATTTTTATCACATATACATTACAGCACAGTGAAATATTTTATACCAGTTTTTGAAGTTGGGGTCAGAGCACAGGGTCAGCCATGATGCAGTGCCCTTGGAGCATAGAGGGTTAAGGACCTTGCTCAAGGGCCCAACAGTGGCAGCTTGGTGGTGCTGGTGCTTGAACCCCTACCTTTCGATCAATAACCCAAAAATCTTAACCGCCAGAGCTACCACAGCCCACTTGATATTGCAAGTAGCATAAATAGCCAAACAGTGTATGTTAAGATATTTATAATAGAAATATTACACCTTTTCTATATCCTTTATATTTCCATTAAAGTCATTTGGCTGACAGATTTAATTTAAATCTACTTACAAATTTAGAAAGGATTCCCAGGGAAATGTTCAGAGTAGCAGTTTAGTGATGCTGGGATTTGAACTCTAGACCATCTTTTGAAGGATACCCAGAATAGGTTTTAAATCCTCTTAGTTTCAAAAATCACATTAGTCTTGGCACATCAAGTCTTATACTAGTCTTATAATTATAAGTCTTATAATATTAGTCTTGATTAATATACACTATTGGCAAAAGTTTTTGGACATGCCTTTACATGCACATGAATGTAATATGGAGTTTCAACAGCTTCAACTCTTCTGGGAAGGCTTTCCACAAGGTTCAGGAGTGTGTTTATGGGAATTTTTGACCATTCCTCTAGAAGCGCATTTGTGAGGTCAGACACTGATGTTGGACGAGAAGGTCTGGCTCACAGTCTCCACTCTAATTCTTCCCAAAGGTGTTCTATGGGGTTGAGGTCAGGACTCTGTGCAGGACAGTCAAGTTCCTCCACACCAAACTCTCTCATCCATGTCTTTATGGACCTTGCTTTGGTCACTGGTGTGCAGTCATGTTGGATCAGGAAGGGGTCATCTCCAAACTGTTCCCACAAAGAGCATGAAATTGTCCAAAGTGTTTTGGTATGAAGCTGAAGCATTAAGAGTTCCTTAAGGGAACTAAGGGTTCGAGCCCAACCCCTGAAAAACAACACCTGAATTCAATGATTTGGAGGGGTGTCCCAAAACTTTTGTCAGTATAGTGTAATTCTGCCAGATGGCTTTGTTTGCCTTCTTCAGGCCTTGAGATTGATAGAGCCATTATAAAATGTAGTTATATTTTAGATCGTTGTCTTTTTGTAGGACATGTTACATCTATTTTATTAATTCAATAAAGTTCCTTTTTCATTTAAAAACCCTGGGTGACACAAAGTTTTGCACGTGAGGGTAACACAAACCTGCTCCTCAAAGGTCACCTAGAAGGACTTGGCTGTGGTTTTCCCTCACAAGCATATGTAGCATGAGCATTAGCAGCAACTGGGGAATTTTAACACACAATCAATCAGTGCTCAGTGATTGTGTGATTGATGCCTAGAGGTGTGTGTCTTGTGCGTGTGTCTTGGCAGGTGCCAGGATGAATGTCCGATTGGCAAGTACGGTGTGAACTGCCGCCAGACTTGTCGTTGTGAAAACGGAGCCAAGTGTTACCACATTAGCGGTGCTTGTCTGTGCGAGCCAGGTTTCACGGGAGAGATGTGTGAAACCCGAATCTGCCCAAAGGGCATCTACGGCCTCAAGTGTGACAAGAAGTGCCCGTGCCATGCCCCAAACACCCAAAGGTAAGGACGTGGAGTGAGTCTATCTAAGTGTTTTTGTGTGAAAGTGACAGAAAGAGAAAGCTGGCAGCACATGTAGACATGTGGGGGTCAGTTTAGTGTTTTAATGACAGTGAAGACAGGAGAAAGTCTGTCTGTTTATGTGTTTAGAGACATACACAGTTTCCCATTGTGTTTATGGCCTATGGATGAGACAGGCTAGCACAGCTGAGTGGCTCCATGTGTCGTGTGAGTGGACAGCTGCCTCACTTTCACTCAATAGAGCGGCTGTTTCAGGTGCCACCAGCTGCCCCAACCAACAGGTACAGGCCTTGACCACTGACCACAACAACAACCTCTGACACCAGTGTGACAAATGTCTAGCGAATCCTTCCCGCCTATAAGTTTAAAATGGTTTGCTCCACCCTCTAGAAAACTGTTGTTAGGACATCCTCATGTTTTCAGTAGAGTAACAGAAATGTATAGTGCTCCCTGAAGTTTAGATGTGAATTAAATGACCACCAACAAAACATATGCTTGAAACAAATAGTCAACTTGGACCAGATGTTTAATCAAGGGAAATGTTAGGAATAAAAGCTCTCTTGCTCAAAAAAGTTAAAAGAGAACCTCTGATGTAGATGACCGGAGCAACCGGTAGATGTCTCCTATTGCCTATCAGAGAAATTGTGTGATTTCTGCCATTACACTACACACTGCTGTTGTGTCCTTGTGCAAGAAACTTAGCCCTTTCCTGACACCACTGACTGCAGCATACACTGACCAGGCATAACATTATGACCACCTGCCTAGTACTGTGTTGTTCCCTCTTTTGCTGCCCAAAACAGCCCTGACCCGTCATGCACTGTGTATTCTGACCCCTTTCTATCAGAACCAGCCTTAACTTCTTCAGCAATTTGTGCAACAGTAGCTCGTCTGTTGGATCGGATCACACGGGCCAGCCTTCTCTCCCCACGTGCATCAATGAGCCTTGACCGCCCTTGACCCTGTCACCGGTTCACCACTGTTCCTTCCTTGGACCACTTTAGATATATACTGACCACTGCAGACCGGGAACACCCCACAAGAGTTCACTTGCTGCCTAATACAGTATATCCCACCCACTAACAGGTGCCATGATGAGGATAATCAGTCTTATTCACTTCACCTGGCACTGCTCACAATGTTATGCCTGATCGGGTGTATGCACTTTAAATGGAAAAAACATGATAAAACTGGAATTTGTGTAAAGATGGAAGTTTGTTCACTTTCACAAGTTCAGATTTGATCATTTTAAGTGCAGTATTTCCTTCTGATTCACTTTTTTTAAGTGATTTGTTTTATCTAAGTATCATAATAATGTAAGATTTGTAGTGAAGAAATACAAAAAAAATGAAAAGTACATTGCGCCTCTCTCCAGCTGCCACCCTGTATCAGGTGAGTGCTTGTGCCAGCCTGGTTGGTCAGGTATCTACTGCAATGAGACGTGTGCACCAGGCTTCTACGGCGAGGAGTGTCAGCAGGTGTGTCAGTGTCAGAATGGTGCAGACTGCCACAGCGTGAACGGAGAGTGTATCTGTGCTCCAGGCTTTCAGGTGAACACACATCACATATCTCTGTCATTCTCTTTAATATTTCCCTCCCACTTATTCTTGAATTCCTGAATCGTTTTGGTTTGTTGTGTGTTTAAAAATTCTTTTTCAGGGCGCAGATTGCTCTATACGCTGTCCAGAAGGGATGTATGGGGTGAATTGCTCCTCCGCTTGCACCTGTAAGAATGGAGCTAAGTGCTCACCTGTGGATGGATCCTGCACATGCAAAGCAGGTAATTCGACCTGATTGCAAAAAGACTTCTGTAGAAAGAACTATGTTGATGCACTATAAAAATTGGTTCAGTGGCTCACAAAGTGGCACAACAGAAGTGAATCAGGAGGTTGTGAATTTGATTCCTGACAAGGCCACTGCGGTTCATCGCTTGGAGTCAAGACAGCAAAACTGGCCAAGATTTCTGAACCAGAGAAATGCAGTTGTTCAGCGTGACACTAGTTAATTGTGGGCATCTGTGAGTTCATGTATGTGGAAGGGGTTCGATAATGCTTTCCCCTGAGTGGGGAATGTGGTAGCTTAGTGGTGAAGGTGTTGGAAGGTTGTGAGTTTAAATCCCAGGTCCACCAAGTTGCCACTGCTGGGTGCCTGAGCAAGGCCCTTAACCCTCAATTGCTCAGTTGTATAAAATGTAAGTCGCTGTGGATAAAGATGTCTGCTGAATGACAGAAATGTAAATGTTACCCTGCGCTCTGATGCAACTTGAGCAGCAGTTTGAGAAGACGTAGACTTGTTTCTCTGAGGTAGCACTGCTCCATCCTCCCAAGTTGGTAGCTGTTGTGGGGCGAGCGAGTTAATGGTTTCAAATCTTGAATACTAAGAGTTTCTTTGGTTGTCTGTTTGGATGAATCTGTTGGTTTGTGTAAAAAAAACAAACATACAACTGAGTGTTTTCTTATCAGAGAATTGTCCATTTACATTTCTGGCATTTTGCAGACGGCCTTATCTAGAGCGACTTCTAATTTATCTCACTACATACACCTGAGCAATTGAGGGTTAAGGGCCTTGCTCAGGGGCCCGGCAGTGGCAGCTTGGTGGACCTGGAACTCAAATTCACAACCTTCTCATCAAAAATCCAACACCTTAACCACTAAGCTACTAAATCCCCTCATGTCTATGTGCCATTCTTTACAATATATGTATTTATCCGGATGTTAAAAATTATTAGCATAATAATTTACCAGAATTATGATGTCACTGAAGCAGCAGTGTGGTTTCTGTTACGTTCCAGTCAGCTTAAATGTGTGTTTTTTTCCAGTGTAATATTTTTCCATGTTGCAACATGGAACTAAAATGGACTTAATTTGGCTTGTAAATGATAAATCTACACAAAATAGCCCATAATATTATTTGTGTGTGTGTGGGGGGGGGGGGTCAATATAACAGAATTATTTACAATAAAAAATCTCGAACATTTCTCTGACCAAAGCTCTCCTTATTCTGATGGATGGCCTCCTTTAAGCAAAGCTGTGGTTGTGCCACACTCTTTCCATATTTTAATGAATTTAATAGATCCCTCTGGGATGTTCTGTGTTTGGGATTTGTTTGTTTTTTAACCCAACCCTAATTAAAACTAGTTTTGTATAAAATAAACAAATCAGCAGATTTATCCTTTTCTTTATAGGAATCTATTACTATTACATATTAAATTATTTGGCCAGATGTTCATTACGCTGTAAAATTCTGCATTGACCAAACAGTCTATTAGGGAATTAGGTCTGCTCTGAAGTGTTTAACATAAGCATACGTAGTTAATTTGCTTCTCCACACATCCAGGAGAACTTTTCTCATGCTCTACTCTCTAACCCAGGCTGGCATGGAGTGCACTGCTCTATAAACTGCCCCAGCGGCACGTGGGGACTCGGCTGTAACCTCACCTGCATGTGTGGGAATGGTGGAGCGTGTAATGCTCTAGATGGCCAGTGTACCTGTGCTCCAGGCTGGAGAGGTGAACGATGTGATGTGCACTGCCAGGTGAGCTTCTTTCTGAAGAAATTCACACTTCTGTATTGGAGTGATCACAATGACTTTTCTTGTTTACTTTTTCTTTTTTTTTGCAGAACATCTAATCAACCCTTGGGTAGTTTTAAATACCAGCTGAATACTTTTCAGGCATACACTGATCAGGCATTTCATTATGACCACTTGTCTAATACTGTACTGTTCCCTCTTTTGCTGCCAAAACAGCCCTGACCCGTCGAGGCATGGACTCCACTAGATCCCTGAAGGTGTGCTGTGGGATCTGGCACCAAGATGTTAGTAGCATGTCCTTTAAGTCCTCTAAGTTGTGAGGTGGGGTCCACTAAAGGATACCTAAAGGACGTAAAGGACTTACAGGACTTAAAGAATACTCTTGATAGATACTGACCAGTGCAGACTGGGAACACCCCACAAGAGCTGCAGTTTTGGAGATGCTCTGATCCAGTGGTCTAGCCATCACAATTAGTCCCTTCATCAAACTCGCTCAAATCCTTACGCTTGTCCATTTTTCCTGCTTCTAACATCAACTTTGAGGACAAAATGTTGACTTGCTGCCTAATATATCCCACCCACTAACAGGTGCCATGATGAGGAGATCATCATAATGTTTTGCCTGATCAGTGTAATGCCCTTGTTAGAAATCAACGGCTCATACGCTCAGAATGAAGCAGCATAGCTTTGAACGAAAGCCTGTCTTAATCTCAGCGCAAACTCACTTTATTCTCGACGACTATTAGGACATCGCTGTTGTAAAATCTGTTCAGTTTGTTTAAAGGAGCAGTGTATTGCACAGCTTAAGTGGATTAATCGGGTATAATAAAATAAGTGCAACTTAAGATTAAATTTTTACTCAGTAGAATCCGAACCTTCAGTTGTAAGCAGTTTTGTGTTGACGATGTAATCTCTTTAGGATGGGACGTATGGCATGGATTGTCGAGAGCGTTGTGACTGCAGTCATGCTGATGGCTGTCACCCTGCAACTGGACACTGCCGCTGTCTCGCAGGCTGGACAGGTGAGCGGTGTTCTTCTTGTCTCAGGGTAAATAAGCAGAGTACATCCTGGTATGGTCTAATGATGGCATGACAATCCATCTCTTTTCTCTCTCTTGTCTTTGGCTGTTTTCTTTCTTTATTGCTTTCCCATTTTTCCCATGTTTTGGCCTGGTGTGCTCCATTGCTCTTGTTTGCTTTGCTGTGTTTCTCATCGCTTTATTTTGTTGCCACCTTTTCCACAACTGTACTGTTCTGGATCTTCTCACGTTGTGTGTGGCATCACTCAGAGTCTGACCATAACTAGGCCATAATAAATTGATCCAAGAGGTTTTTTCTGTATTTTGCCAGGCATTTTTGCCGACCGTCTCACCAATTTTTCAAATTTAAATGACAGATTCTTAAGAAAGAGCCAGTATTTTTCCTAAATCACGACATCACTAGTTCTTCTTTAATATAAAACATAATTTTTAAAACTAGACTTGCTTACTCTTGCTGTTTTTTTTATTATGCATGCATATAAAATGTTATTATTGTTAATATTCTTTTTCTCTTTTGCTGTCTTCTCTTTTAATCTCATCTCTGTTCTTTATGTTGTCTGTTTTTTTTCTCATCCCATCTCCTCTCATCTCTCTTCCCATATCCTGTTCTTTCCTGCTTTGTTCTGTTCTCCCCCCTTATGTTTTCCTCTCTTCTGCTTTCTCCTCCACTGTTCTTGCCTCACCTCTCTCGTTTTCTCTTCTAAGATTTGAGCCGCATACTGATGATATTGTGTGTTGTCCTGGCCCTTTAAATACACGGGCATTTCTTCAGTGCTACTTCTCCAGAGTTTGTCGCCAGCTTTTCCTCGTCACCTAGCAACACTCTCGGGTCCTCAAAGAGGCCTTTGTCCTGTGTCTTGGCCCAGCGCTCCTTTACAATGCTGCTTATCAACACCCAGTCTGAGGGCCTGGAACACACACCAACAGACAGAGGATGTGATCATTTATTTTATTCCTTATATCCTGACGTGTTACATTTTTCATGGCTGCCGATTCTGGGAAACCATGAGCTAAACAGATGTGAGCACTTTCTTCGACTTCTATAAGCTGTAATCAAGTACATTTGAGGGATACACAGCGTCAAGAAAATGATTTATTAACATCTTTTATTAAACTACAGAGTGATCTCTCTCTCTCTCTCTCTCTGCTGCATCTCTCCTGTTGCTTCAGTCAGCAATTTTATTATGCTGATCTTTAACTTGACATGATGCCTGGGTTAGACACACTTATACCTAGAGTGTCGAGTAGGAGACTTTTCTATGCGCACTATGTGTTAGTGCTTCCTTTGTGCTCAGCTTATGGCAGCAGGATGCTGTAGGTTATGTCCACTGGGTTGTTGAGCTCTTCTTATCCATCAGTGACAGTGAGGTGTTTAAGTAAGCAATAAAACACCAGAACATGCTGTTATAGGAAAATGATCATGATGGGATTACGTTCCAAAAACATCACATAAAGGAAGTTTTTATTCCTCTTATACCACAGCAAGTCATAAATGGTACTTTTTATGGAACATTATATTAATGAAATGATATCATTTTTTATCCATTTATTGTTAGATTTTAATCTTGTAAAAACTACAGCAAAACATGTTAGTTCCTCTTATCGCTTTCATTATAGCATAAACCGTTCCATTTCATTATAACCATTTCATTACAACAAAAACCGTACTACTCTCATAGTCATAAATCTTACCGTACTCAGTGCTCTTGTGGAAAAGCAGAAATACTGCGTCTATATTCAGTCACTTTATCTACAAAGTGCACCTTTCCAGTATTTGTACCAGTACCAGACTGTTACTGTGTACTGGATCAGTGCTTTTCTAGTTGTTCTGTAAACCAAGCTCAGAAATGCTAGGTATATTTGAGGAAGTAAATATTTCTTATTATCAACAAAACTATACACCAATCAGGTATAACATTATGACCACCTACCTAATATTGTGTTGGCCCCCCTTTTGCTGCCAAAACAGTCCTGACCCGTCAAGGCACGGACTCCACTAGATCCCTGAAGGTGTGCTGTGGTATCTGGCACCAAGATCCTTTAAGTCCTGTAAGTTGTGAGGTGGGACCTCCTTGGATCAGACTTTGTCCAGCACATTGGATTGAGATCTGGGGAATTTGAAGGCCAAGTCAACACCTCAAACTGGTTGTTGTGCTCATCAAACCATTCCTGAACCATTTTTGCTTTGTGGCATGGTGCATTATCCTGCTGAAAGAGACCACAGCCATCAGGGATGTTTCCAGTTCAGGGGTCAGCACAGGCACCCTGACTGCTCTGTGGCTATGCGGCCCCATACGCAACAAACTGCGATGCACTGTGTATTCTGACCCCTTTCTATCAGAACCAGCATTAACTTCTTCAGCAATTTGAGCAACAGTAGCTCATCTGTTAGATCGGATCACACGGGCCGGCCTTCACTCCCCACGTGCATCAATGAGCCTTGACCGCCCATGACCCTGTCACCAGTTCACCACTGTTCCTTCCTTGAACCACTTTTGATAGATACTGACCACTGCAGACCGGGAACACCCCACAAGAGCTGCAGTTTTGGAGATGCTCTGATCCAGTGGTCTAGCCATCACAATTTGGCCCTTCATCAAACTCGCTCAAATCCTTACGCTTGTCCATTTTTCCTGCTTCTAACACATCAATGTGTGTGTGTGTGTGTGTGTGTATGTTTCTGTTCTTCACAGGGATCCACTGTGACAGTGTGTGTGCTGAGGGTCGCTGGGGGCCAAACTGCTCTCTGCCCTGTAACTGTAAGAATGGTGCATCTTGCTCACCTGATGAAGGCACGTGTGAATGTGCTCCTGGATTCAGAGGCACCACCTGCCAGCGCAGTAAGTTTTCTGTGTGTGTGTGTGTGTGTGCTACATCATGCGTGCTTTCTGTTCTGCAGTTTAACACACCAGATTGTGCTGATGTTTCCTGATGTTAATCCAGATATCCCCACAGTCTGTTCTCCAGGTTACTTCGGGCACCGCTGCAGTCAGGCGTGTCCCCAGTGTGTGCACAGTAACGGCCCGTGTCATCATGTGACAGGCCAGTGTGACTGTCTCCCTGGATTTAAAGGAGCTCTTTGCAATGAAGGTGAGAAGGACGACTTCAAAACAAGTTTCCATATTTACGGTCCATATTTGAAAACAAAAACAGCATATGACATGTCAGAGTAAAGAAAAATACTCTGCTCTTGATTTGCATGGCATTAATTCTGTGAGAAAAGCCAATTTATTAAAATAGCTTATTAACATTTCTGAACATTACACCCAGGAAACTCTAAGGTATCAAAAGCATGTTTGTATATGTGTATTAAATTCCAGTTTTTCCAAATAAAAACCAGCAAGATGATTTGGGACAAGTAACACCAACAGGATTGTTCAGTAGACTGTAATTAACATGTTATTACCATATTGCATAACCATATTCGAATAGAATATCTAACCACCAAATTGATAACAAATATAAATATATTGTATAACCAGAGCCGTTGTTGGTCCCTTTTTTGTCTCTTTGTGTCTACGCAGTGTGTCCCAGTGGCAAGTTTGGGAAGAATTGTGCCGGGACATGCACCTGCACCAACAACGGCACGTGTAACCCCATCGACGGCTCGTGCCAGTGTTACCCGGGCTGGATTGGCAGTGACTGCTCACAGCGTGAGTACTACTCAGAAACTTTCTTTTGAAAAGGGAAATCCTATTTCCTAAAATAGGCTGAGAGAATGTAGTACATGTAACATGACCTGGAAATTGTGAAGGTTTACAAACTGGATCTCCTCATGAACAAGAAGACGGATCTGGATTCTGCCAGTCCCTAAATATGCCCAAACCCTGTCTTCTCCTAGAGCAATGAGTTCTTAGGCAGGTTCTAGGGCACAACATTAGTTATTTGATTTACTGACACAGATGTATTCATAAAGTGAGCAAGAATTATCCTGATATGTGAACTGAATCATTTCCACATGCTATTCCTTGTATTGAGAGTAGAATCATCACGCTGCGTGTGTGTAGTGCCCCCTGCTGATTGTACACTGAAAATCCATTCAAAGAGTTATTACTTAAGAAACAGCGGGCTTTTGTGGTGCTCATTGTGCCTCAGTGATGCATCTTCCTTAACCTTAAAGCAAGTTATAGACATACTATATACTTTCTGTTACATAACTTACTGACCATGAGCCGAAAAATGGATTTTCTCCCAGTTTTATTGCGCCTATGTTCAGCATGAGTGTCTTTGTCATGTCACGGCCGTGTTTATAATACTATATCTCTTTTTATGTAGCTTATATATTTGTAGATATTTCCCCCCCAAAAAAACCCAAAAACTGTTTTCCCCACACAAATGCTTATATCTTCAAAGTACTTGGGGGCATCTCTGAGATATCTGAGCAAAAAATGGAAAGCTAGTGTACTGGTGAAAATGGTCTAAACTCATTATAAGTGTATAAACTGTCAGTGATGTAAGTACATATGGTGTGTTTGGTGGTGTAGCTTGTCCTCCTGGTTACTGGGGCCCTAACTGCATCCACACATGTAACTGCCATAATGGAGCGTACTGCAGCGCATATGACGGAGAATGCAAGTGTACACCAGGATGGACCGGTCTTTACTGCACACAACGTGAGTCTCTCTCTCTCTCTCTCTCTCTCTCTCTCTCTCTCAGCATAGCAAATGCTAGCAGAATGTATTAACTGCCTCATGTCTAATCTGACAATGCTAAGAACAATGTCATGCAATCTATAACGCAGAACACACAACAACACCGTCGCTTATGCATAACTCCTGGAACTAACACATGCATCAGTAATTATTCTTGCTGTCACTCATCATAGATTTCCTACAACTCTGTTCATTCATTATAATGCTGGCAAACGTTTCTGGACACCTTGAACATTTTCTAAAATTTCATGGGTCAGTACTGTGAGGATGTGGTAGCTTAGTGGTTAAAGTGTTGGGCTACTGGTCAGAAGATTTGAATCCCAGGTCGACCGAGCCGCCACTGCTGAGCTCCTGAAGATGGCCCTCAATTGTATAAAAGGAGATAAATTGTAAATCAAATTTTGTTTGTTATGCTGTTTAAGTACGTTGTGTTAACAGCAGTGACACTGCTTGTGATAATCACACTTGTAATGCTTTACAACATGGAACCTACCAGAAAAATGGGAATGAGGCATCAACCATTTGTTGTATATTCTCTTAGGGAAAGGTTTTATTATTATTCCTGTAACCGGTAACTCTATACTCTATCAAAACTTACTGTTTAGGACTGTTTTTATAATCAAGCAGAGGATATGAATTTTTATGATTTATTAACCAGGAATGCATTTGTTTGATGTGACAAAGGTTCTAAGATAATGAAGACCTAATATCCGAGAGTGAGTCAGTGTTCTAATCTTTGTTCTTGCATAAGTAAAAAAGTCTTGATCTGTCCTTCACTTGCTCTTTTACTCTCGTCCGCACATTAAACCGGCAGATTAAACCATATCTCAACTAAAAAGAGCCTCGAGCATTTCCGATCCTGTATAAACGTGTATGATAGGCATTTTCAGGTCAAGATTTCCATCTCAAATTTCAATTCCGATCCCGAGCAAAGTGCACACAGCGGTCGAACCTGTCTTAAGGGAAAAAGGGTTTATTAAAGTGTCATCTGTTACAGTCTGTATATTCTGATGATAAGAATTTCACACTAATTCTACTAACACACCTCTGCATTTATTTAAATAACATCACTAATATTATGTTGTGAATTTTAGATGCCATTTATATATAATGTGTGTACACCGATCAGGCATAACACTGCGGTGAGAGGTGAAGTGAATAAGACTGAGTATCTCCTCATCATGGCACCTGTTAGTGGGTGGGATATATTAGGCAGCAAGTCAACATTTTGTCCTCAAAGTTGATGTTAGAAGCAGGAAAAATGGACAAGTGTAAGGATTTGAGCGAGTTTGATGAAGGGCCAAATAGTGATGGCTTGACCACTGGATCAGAGCATCTCCAAAACTGCAGCTCTTGTGGGGTGTTCCTGGTCTGCAGTGGTCAGTATCTATCAAAAGTGGTCCAAGGAAGGAACAGTGGTGAACCGGCGATAGGGTCATGGGCGGTCAAGGCTCATTGATGCACATGGGGAGTGAAGGCTGACCCGTATGAACTGATCCAACAGACGAGCTACTGTTGCTCAAATTGCTGAAGAAGTTAATGCTGGTTCTGATAGAAAGGTGTCAGAATACACAGTGCAGGACGGGTCAGGGCTGTTTTGGCAGCAAAAGGGGGACCAACACAATATTAGGCAGGTGGTTATAATGTTATGCCTGGTCAGTGTATATATATATATATATATATATATATATATATATATATATATATATTTCCTCACGTCATACTGAAACCTTGTGATTTTATCATTTACAATTTTAATATAATATACCGAACATAACATTCTACATGGACATTTATATGTCAGCATTTGTATTTTTTAGCATTTAATGCACACATTAATATAGCCACATTTACTATCTTATAAGCACTTATTACACAACATTGCTGCACTTCTTCTGCTTGGTTGTTTTATGTCATATAGCCAATGATAGTAGTCATGTATGCAATGCCAGCAGTAACTGTATTGCATCTCAGTGCATATGATTGAAGTGGATGTGTACGCATTACAGGCTGTCCGTTAGGTTTCTATGGTAAAGACTGTTCCCAGAGCTGTCAGTGTCAGAATGGTGCAGACTGTGACCACATCTCTGGGCAGTGTACCTGCCGCAGAGGCTTCATGGGACGACACTGTGAACAAAGTGAGTGAGCAGGGCCTGGAATTACACGCTTAGTAGAGTGACTACAGCCAATGGCCTAAAATCGGGGTGTCCAAACTGCAACCTGCAGGTAACAGGAAGGAAGTTTCGAAAATGAGGTCCCTAGTTTGAACACTGGATGTCACTGTTACATAAAATCAAATCTAAGAACTAAAAAAATCTATCTAGTGTATACATGTGTTATTACCATGTAGTAAGCAACTGACTGAGAACAAGAACAGAAAATCTATTTATCTGAAAACATACTTATTATGTAAGTCTAAGGGCAGTCGTTGAATTCCATCAAATAAATATTCACAATTGAAATCTAATAATTGCTGACCATTTCATTTCCATTTTTGTCTAACACACACTCACACACACACACAGACACACACAGCAGTTCTTCTTCACTATGAAGAAAATAAGTCCTCTGAGTCTCTGAAAAGATATAACGCAAGTTTAAGGTTTAATTTACAAATACCTTTAAGTGAAGAATTAGTGAAAATATTTTACAAAATTGTATAACATAATTCTTTAATAACTGCATCAATAATAACTGTCCTTAGATTTTTATTATAAACAAGTTTTTAGTATTCTTTTCTCTGCTCATTATGAGGAAATATTAAAAGTCATATCTGTTGTGATCTCACACTGAGATTTTAGAATTCCTTAAAGCTAGTCCAACTGAAAGGTAGTTTATTGGTTAGTTAATTATTAAGTATTAAATAATAATATTATTAAGTTATTGGTTGTGTATTATTACAGATCTATAATAATCAGCTTCTGCCCTGTCCTTCCATATTTATTTCTCCATCAGGCCCTCCATAAAAATCGTTTGGACGCCCCTGGTTTTAATGATTTTTAATGCCTTTTAAAGTATGGGAGATATACACTATATTGCCAAAAGTTTTGGGACACCCCTCCAGATCATTGAGTTCAGGTGTTGTTTTTCAGGGGTTGGACTCGGCCCCTTAGTTCCAGTGCAGCATTAAGCATTAAGAGTTCCTTTCACTGGAACTAAGGGGCCGAACCCAACCCCTGAAAAACAACACCTGAACTCAATGATTTGGAGGAGTGTCCCAAAATGTCTGGCAATATAATGTAGCACACTGTGAAGTAAGGAGATGATGATGAGGTAACCTAATAGACTGTGTCTGTTTGTGCTGTCAGGATGTCCGCCTGGTACATACGGTTTTGGCTGTCGGCAGGTCTGTGAATGCTTAAATAATTCCACTTGTGATCACATGACTGGGACGTGTTACTGCAACCCAGGCTGGAAGGGATCCCGATGTGACCAAGGTAAGTGTTCTATACATAGCTAAATTGTACCACAGTTGAAAATTAGGAGCAAAAAGACATTTTTGGGTTTTAAAATGAAAAGTGCCACAACAACAGGGGTAGAGCACAGTGATGTGTCAGTTCTGTTCATGTTTGATTTGAGATGCTGCTACCTAAGTGGAGAGAGGCAGGGTGCATGTTTGTGATGGGAGGGGACTAAGAATCGGGCGGGGCAAACACACATGAAACACAAAACAAACAAAAACACATGACGCAAAACAAAACACACGCTGCCGGAAAGTGCCAGCACACCTTCACAGGGATCTAGTGGAGTCCATGTCTCGACAGGTCAGGGCAGCAAAAGAGGGACCGACACAATATTAGACAGGCAGTCATAATGATATGCCTGGTCAGTGTATATGAGATAGATACACACACAGTGTGTGTTGTAAAGGTGGGTCATTGATTGGGATGTGGCTCAGGCAAAAGTAGAACAGGAGCCGAGGAAAAGCCAAGCAAAAGATAAGCCCAAGGACCGGCAGCAGGATCCCGCGTTCTCATTGCCGCAGCTTGGGTTCGATTCCTGGGCAGGGAGCTGACCCAGCCACTGGTTTCCGGTCCCAAGCGTAAAACCTGCGACCAATCGAAACCTGCTGACCAAATGATCCACTGTGGCGACCCCAAACACGGAGCAGCTGAAAGAACAACAACTTAAATTCTGTAAAAAGCTGAACAGTGTGCAAAAGTATTTAAACATCAGTGTCTCTTATTTACTGTGTTAAAAACCATTGTGATTCTTTGTCCTGTTTTAGTTGGTGTAATCATCGTAGGCAACACTAACAGTCTGACCAGTGCAGCAGTTCCAGTTGATTCCTATCAGATTGGTGCCATTGCTGGAATTATTGTCCTGGTGCTCATGGTGCTCTTCCTCCTCCTCCTCTTTATCATCTACCGCAAAAAGCAGAAGGGAAAAGAGCCTGCAATGCCGTCTGTCACTTACACCCCTGCCATGCGGGTTAACACAGACTACACCATTGCAGGTCAGTACTGAGGCTTGACATCACAGCATTTTTGTGTCTGGTGACTGAAGTAAATTCTTTAGGAAGAGCATCGGGTAAACAAAAGCTCCAGGGTCCCTTTTTTTGGTTGCTGGAAAACTGACTAGGCTATAAAGTGGTAGCTAATGTACTGTAATGATGTATGGTGAGCTAGTTAGCTAGACAGGACATATGGTCATCGTTATGGTCATTAGCTTGTGCTTTGGCCAATGTGTTTAGTACAGCAGGGGGTGGGATTTACACCACTACATGTCAAAGGACAAAATTTTTGATTTGCTAAAGTCAAGGAAGAGGTTTTTTTTCTTTCTGTCTATTAAACCTACGTATCCATAGGGATCCTTCAGACTGATGAGAAACTGTCCATAAAAATTCAGCATGAGAATTAGCTTGCCATCAGCATTTCTTTGCATGGACAGGAACTAGTTCCTCCATTAAGTCTTTAAACGCAGAAACATCCAGGGAATTTTAATTCATTACAGAAATAAATGAAGTTGCTTGAATTTTGTCCTAGTAAGTTCTTTTTCATTTTCTGATTTGTACCATTTCATGTTATTTATCATAGGATTTATTAGACATAATGAATGTTTGAAATCTTTTTTTTTTTTTTTTTAGATGCAGTACCACAAACAAATGAGGTTCATCCCAACAGTAACTACTTCTCTAACCCCAGCTATCACACTCTGGCTCAGTGCACCAGCCCACCTCATGTCAACAACCTGCCTTATGGAAAAGTGAGTTTTCCTGCTCTGAAAAAGGAGCACAACCCTCTGCGTGGTCAAAATGTGTTCATGAATTAGCTAATGAAAATTTAAGAACAAGTAACATACATATGATGGCCTCATTGTTCAATTAGATGCCATTTATCCCGATTTTCCCGATATGTCAGGCGAAGAACAACCAGTTGTTTGTGAACCTGAAGAATGTGGAGCAGAGAAAAAGACCTTCTCTGATGGAGCACACTGGAACGTTGCCTGCTGACTGGAAACAGGGCAGCTGCTTCAACGAGCTCGGTGAGCCAAGAGATTTTGAAAGGGAACATAATTCTGAATGCTTTTCTGATACTTGCTCTCAGATAATGACTATCACTGTAACCCTCGGGAGCTGGAGGCAGCCAGAACAGAACCAGACCCAAGATTATAGTGTACATATCTGTAGAAACAGGCCGAAAAGGAAAAAACACTAGCAGTAGGGAATTACTGTGGTCATGGTTCATGGTACGACTGAATAAAACTCAAGACAATAAGATTTTGTTGTATGGTGTTATGAGTTGCTTTGACGGTGACATGAATGTCATATTATTACACCACAGAGTGTGCTGTAATAGAAAAATCATTAGTGTTGCGCTGCGTAACACAAAGAGCAGTCGATTTTTTCCAAGAACATCGTGACCCGAAGTGTTTATCATTATTATTATTATTATCATCATCATCATTCCCTGGTCCTCTTAGACCACAGCAATTTGCCAGAGCTAACAATTTATTCAAGATCAATACATCATAGTTCTTTGTTACATTTAATGATACTCAACATTCCCAAAGAAGTTAGGTCCTGTAATTGTTTATGTTATAGCAGCTGTAAACAGTCGTCTTTTGTTTTGCAACTTCCATATAAAAATCCAACTCTTCCTAGGCCACTGGAACTGTTTTCCATACCATTATCATGTCCTTCTCCTTCATTATATAAAGTAGTTCTCACATTATGGCCTCCATTTGGTGTTTGACTCTCTCTCTCTCTCTCTCTCTCTCTCCCTCTCTCCACTCTTCTTTGTTTAGGAGCATATGGAGTTGACAGACGTTACCTTGGAAAATCTCTTCGAGGTAGGATTTAGTGTACAGTGTAGAGAATATATCAATAATCAGTCTTTGGCTGATTAATCAAACCTTCTTAGTAACTGAGACGTACTTCTGTGCCACTGTCTAATTCTAATACTTATTGTTAGATCTGGTAAAAGCCGTGCCCTACCACGCCAGCTCCTGCTCCCTAAACTCAGAGAACCCCTATGCCACGATTAAAGACCCACCTCTCCTACTGCCCAAGAACACAGAGTGCGGCTACGTGGAGATGAAGTCACCTACACAGAGAGACTCTCCCTATGCGGAGATACACAACTCCAGTCCTACAAACAAAAACGTATATGAAGTTGGTAAGTAAAATGTCATCTGTATTGTAATGGAAAGAGAAATTTAATTAACAAAATAATAAATCCGGACACACAAGGACGATTCAGACGAAGCGGAAAAGGTAGGTATAGTATGGCAACGGAATTCTTCCCTCTGATTGGACGAGACATGGGTCACTCAGGATCTACAGGAAGTCCAGCAGTAGCTGCAGCAGTAGAAAGTGGATTGGTGTGTGTATGAACACAGCTCTGCTCTTATAGCGCTCCTTACATCCTTTAATCTGGAGTTTGATCTTCCAAACATTCCTGCGTTCTTCAGGTGTGTTTTTAGAGATCGCAAACTAATCTTTATTCCATGATACACTATCAGTATATCCAAAATCAGGCCATATGATAACGTCCTTCCTTAGAGTAGCGCTGAATGAAGTCCATTTTCTTATAAATATAAATATATATGTTTGTTATTTTCTTTAAAAGATTTAAAGTTGAAAAAAATGGTTTAAAGTGAAGACAGAACTCCACACATGTACAAGAAATAAAGTTAGATACACAATTTCCTACTTCCTGTTTATCCTGAGTGACAGATGTCTCGTCCAATCAGAGGGAAGAATTCCATTCGCAAACTATACCTACCTCTCCCCCTTGTCTGATTGGTCCTTGTGTTTTTGGTTTTGTCATTGTGTTTTCTGATTTGTTATTGTGTTTTTGGGTTTTGTTAAGCTCTAATTCCCAGAACACACCATGGCCTACAAACATGACCCCAGAACCCCCAGACTTCTAATCACACACACACACACACACACACACACACATACACATTCTCATTCACAGTATCCTTATGAAGTCATGCTCAGTTTGTGCTCAGCATCTGACCTTATCAAGCCCCATTGTTTCAGTATTTTGACATTTTGCCTGTTTACCTGATTCCCAAGATTGCATTGTTCTGTTCGTTCATCACCTGACCTAAACCCATTTTTGACCTCGATCTTGCCTTACGTTATGGATAATATTGCTTTGCTTTTATTAAAGAGCTGAACTGCACTTGCGGCTGTCTCTCACAGAGACGTTATTATCTTAGTGATACTGTCAGCAAAAAGGTGCCCACAGGGGTTCAATATCCAGACCCAGTTGCAGGAGTAGCATAGCAAACCATGGGGATTTATTAAAATAACCGAACTACAAACACAGAAACGCTGGCAAAAAGCTAGATAACTGCCCAAGCATAATTCATGCAACAGTGCTTCTTCCAACACATTATTGTTTCCATGGCAACAACTCATTCACAGTGATTGGTATGTCAGATGATCAAATAATCTTAGCCTAACAGATTATTGTTATTTAGCAAATACATGTAACTGTTGATGTGATAGAAAGAGACATTTATTTAACTTACGTGATTTATAGTGTCCGGGGTCCAGCATATAAAAAATGAACTAAATTAAAATATATTAATTTTCATTAGATTGCTGCAGTATAAGAAGAATAAAACAATTTGGAATCATCACACCACTCGCTGTTGGGAAGCTGGTTCAGTTAATGCTTGTCCTGTGTAGAGAAAAGACATTGCGCTGCTTGTTCTAGCACATGTGTGAATCTCCTTCTCTGTCTTTTCAGAGCCAACAGTTAGTTCAGTCTACACATCTGCCAACAACAACTGCAACGGACCATTTGGCCAGGACCCTTACGACTTACCAAAGAACAGCCACATCCCCTGTCATTATGACCTGCTGCCCACGCGAGACAGCACGCCGTCCCCCCAGAAAGAGCTGGAAAAGGAATGAGCTCTCAGAGACCTGACCAAAACACACCATTCCCACTGCGACCAACACACCTTCTGTGGTTCCTTCAGCCTCACATAGTGGCTTATTATACACTTTCTGCATATCTCCACACCAGTATACTACTTTTGAAAGTTTTTTGTTTGTTTGTTTACAGCTGTTTAAGTTTCTTTCTTTTGTTTTCTGTAGTCTCATGATAATCATTCTTAATCTCTTCTTAATTCTTTTCTTACGTTAAGAAACATATTTCGAATTTCTGTTTCTTTCAGTAGCAAAAACCCATATTGGAAATAAGATGGAGGGATTTCTATGAAGGAGGTGATGTTATATAGCAGATTTACACAGTAACTTTTCTCAAACGAATCATTCCATTGATGAAAACATATCTCTTGGAAATACAGAGTGAACCTTGAATTTATTTTTGTAAAAAAAAAATATATATATAACTGTTTTGAGACTTGTTCAGTATTTGATGCCGGAAAGGCGTTTGGATTGTGTGTGTTTTTTTTATTTAGAGTTAATATTACCACCATCTGTGTTGAGAATTTGTGTTTTCTCAGCAACTCTGCGTTATTCACGGCCGTTTTAGGAGCTCAGGGTGCACCGATCCGATACCAAGTATATTATCAGGGCTGACTTTGGTCTGAATTGCTGGAGTGGAATAGGATTTTTCAGCTAGTGTAATGCAGATACAAGTCAAGAGCTCAGTTAATGTTCACATAAAACATCAGAATGACACAAAAGTGATCATAGAAACTTTCACTGTTAGATGGCTGTTGGTGCTAGACAGGCTGATTTCAAGCTTTTCACATACAACCTGTCTAAGAAAAGATTAGAAAATAGCAAGGGTTTTTTCCAGTTTGTAAATTCCCAGTTTGGTGAGTCTGTGCACCTCATATTCCTGTACTGGGCTGGCAGGACTGGAACCTCATGTGGTTTTCCTGTCAGCTCGAAGCAGTCTGGCCACTGTCCTCTGACCTCTCTCATCAACTATGGCTTTAGTTTACACAATACACAAACTGTTCCTTCTGGCACCAATGACCCGACCACGGTCAAATGGTTTTATCCATTTGTCTACAGCTCTTGGCCTGTATGTGAAAAAAATGAAAAATTAGAGCATTGCTCTAATTAGCTATAATTAGATAGATTGCATGAATAGGTTTATGTCTTCCTAGGAAAATTGGTGTTTTTTCTGATCCACTGACACCATGATTGTGTCACAGCTGGCTGAGATCATGACTCGACATCAGTATCAGATCAGTAACAAGTATCAGTATATTCTCAGACTCTGATATTGGCATTAATTAAAACTGAAAATGCAAAACGTGGCATTCGGTGCATCCTTTGTTAGCAGGCTTTGTTATCATCCATACTAAATTTAACCAAAGGACAAAGTGCCATAATTAATGCTTTGTTTCTTCATGTGTATTGACTCTTCTGGTATTTATTAGATGACTGCTCATCAGTTCTGTTCTGTGTAGCCCAAGGGTGTATACTCACCAAATCACTAATACTGTGATCAGAGCTACAGTTAACACTTTGATCCCAAATACAGTAACACACCTCTGCCTGTAATGACTTTATCCGCCTCCAGGGGAAATATTTAGACATTTTAAATGGAAATTTAAATGGAAACAATTGATTATCACCTGAGAGCAAAACACGACCTTAACACAAAATGCTTAAGCTGGACTTTTGCAGTGAAGTGAAGTTGACTGACATTAAGATCAATTCTGGGTCAAGGGGTTTGTTTTATTTGGACACCAAACTTTTTTTAAAGTCTTTATATGTCATGTAAAATTTTGCATCGAATCGAACGAACACAGACAGACGACAGTCTTAATTTCCTCTGAGCCAGATGTTACATTTGTATTATAATAATAATAATAATAATAATAATAATAATAATAATAATAATAATAATATGCATTTGTATAATTGTATATAGCTCTTACTTATAGAAAAAAGCCATAGGACATAGGACATTATGTTTGGGAAGTGTGTGAAAAATACACTCAATACCGTGTCTCCTGTTTGTAATGTTAATTAGTATTTCATGGAAAACTCTGCTCTGTGTCTTTATTTAGGTTAAGTTACAGTTTTTCTTTCTTTTTTCTTTTTTAAATAAAAAATTAAGCCCCATTTACAAATTACAGCATGTCGATTGCTGCTTAAACATGCAGAATATTTCAGTCTCTGTTGGTCATATTAGTGACCAGTACAGGTGCATTTCAGTGAAACACCTCCCTAACAGGACGAATGTTGTTTAAAAGATTATTCCCATTCAATATTATTCAAAATGGCATTTCTATATTGATCTTTTTTATTTTTTTATACTGTTTTCTTCACAGTAATTTAGATGTTGATAGATTATGGTTGGAAAAGCCGGTGCAGAATTGTTTTAACAGAACTGGGAGGTTATATATATATTTTTTCCTTAATATTGTGTGTTTTATAAGAATGGAATGAAATTGCACAGCCGTCATCCTTTTCCCCAAAGAACACCCATGACAATGGTATTTGCCTCCAGATTCCCACTTTTCTTACATGCTTTGTTTTGTATTTTTATTTTTCTGTAGTGTATGTGTACTGTTTGTGAAATTTGGCTTTACAATAAAATGACAAAATGTGTCACATCATTTACACATGATGTACGTGTGATATGTTACACACCAGAGATCAGTGAGATTTAGATTAAAGGTCGAATTTTTTAAAGTAAATAGATGAATATCGTGAGGTTTATTTTAAACTCATTAAATAAAAGAAAATTACTTTTATGAACATATTAGTTAACTTATTAATAAACTTAGTTCACTGTAGAGATTGGGGGATGTGGTAGCTTAATGGCTAAGATGCTGGACTATTGATCGGAAGCTTGTGAGTTTGAGTCCAACAAGCTGTCAATGCTGGGCCCCTGAGCAAGGCCCTTAACCCTTAATTACTCAGTTGTATAAAAATAGGAAAAAATGTAAGCCGCTCTGGATGAAGGTGTTTGCTTAATGCCATAATCATGGCACCTGTTAGTGGGTGGGATATGTTAGGCAGCAAGTCAACATTTTGTCCTCAAAGTTGATGTTAGAAGCAGGAAAAATGGACAAGCGTAAGGATTTGAGCGAGTTTGATGAAGGACCAAATTGTGATGGCTAGACCACTGGATCAGAGCATCTCCAAAACTGCAGCTCTTGTGGGGTGTTCCCGGTCTGCAGTGGTCAGTATCTATCAAAAGTATCCTTTAAGTCCTAGAAGTTGCCAGGTGGGACCCATGGAGGCCAACTTACAGGACTTAAAAGATCTGCTGCTAACATCTTGGTGCCAGATACCACAGCACACCTTCAGGGATCTAGTGGATTCCATGCCTCGACGGGTCAGGGCTGTTTTGGCAGCAAAAAGGGGTCCAACACCATATTAGGTAGGTGGTCATAATGTTATGCCAGGGTCAAATGATTATAGTATTAACCATTACTTACAGAAATGCATGCACTGGTGCCGTGTGTGTGTGTGTGTTAGGAGTTGCAGTAGTGATCAGGAGCTCAGGGTTCTGATGGCTTGGAGGAACAAGCTTCTCCGTAGCTTTTTTAATGCTGGCCATGTAATTGTTTAAGCTCTTTCCAGATCACAGCCACCGGACCAGTGAGCTGTAGGTGTGTGTGGGATCTTTCCTGCACTGCTGGACCTACACCACCATCTACAGTGCTGACCTGGTGGTTTATTAAGCAGACCTTACCACCCTTTACGGGGCTTTGCAGTCCCAGCACTAGATATTTCCCAGCAGAGAGGCTCTGTAATGTGGCAGTATAAAAGGTCTTCTGAAGAAATATGAAACTTCCTTAGCTGCTGTAATTGTTATGAAGCAGGCCATATAAATGATGAAATGTTAGGAGTCCATGAGAGGTCTTCACTGAGGTACCTGAAGCTGCTCATGCTCACCAGTGCGATCCTGCTGATAATTAGAGCTGTGTATGTCCTCCTCTGTTCCCTTCAAAAGTCCACAAGCAGTTCCTTTGTCTTGCTGACATTTAGAAACTTGTGATTGGCCTGGTACCACTGGGGCAGCCTTTTCTGATGGTGTTAAGACACAAAGCACTGCTGCTTATTGTTCAGGCACAGACTGCAGCAGTGGTGTGGTGTCTCTTTTATGCGTTTTTTCACAGTTGTAAGCCATTTGAAAGCCTTTTTTCTTACTTTTCAGTGGCATCTATGATAGAAATAATTTAAACTTACATAGATAAACCACCATCTTGTAATAAAAACTAATTTTTTGAGACTTTGTCTTTCCTTTTTAGGTTCATTCTTTCTTTCTTTCTTTCTTTCTTTCTTTCTTTCTTTCTCTCTTTGATGTAGGTAATGGTTATTGTTATTTTATTCATCTATTGTCAACCGCTTGAATGCGTGCATAGAAAACTCTTTTCAACATTTAAGCCTTTCATTTCTGTGGTGTGTGTGTGTGTGTGTGTGTGTGTGTTTGTGTGTGTGTGTGTGTGTGTTTGTGTGTGTGTGTGTGTGTGTGTTTGAGGCAACTTTTGACGCAACTTGGCAGTGATTAGTTTTCGGAGTAAATAGAAATAAATCTTCATAATGAAGCACAGATAATAGCTGTTAAGACATCGATGCCTGGCTGAAAGCCTGTTTGAAATGGTTGAGTTATAGTCTTAAAAAATATTTATATTTATCTTTAAAAAAAATATGTAAAATTACCGATAAGCTGAGCCAGTAAACGATCATCATCACGATTATTTTTACTCAATATCTGACTCACTGTAAAACTTTGGAATTTCCATAATTAGTTGGATAAATATCCCAAAACAGCGAGGTCCATCCCAGATTATATTTTTTTATATCATGCTTTTTCTTTTCTTTTTAAACAGCTGTGAAACTATAGAGAGCCACCCCTTTGAGAAAACATTCTGATTGTTCATTACACTAATCAGCAGGCGATTCGCCTGTTCTCACGGTTTGTGAATGAACTGTAGTGAGTGATTGTTTTTATTTTTCCCTTTAAATGATAATTCCAACATCCAATCAGATCACACGCCTGCCTTAGAGGCCCCGCCCACTTCTGCTTCAGACGTGGCAATTCCTGACGTCATTCAAACGCGGCCATTTTCGACAGGGTTAATCGAGTTTGGCTCGCGTTCTGGAGTTGATCGGATGCAATTTCGCATTTTCCCACACGTATTGCCTAAGAAGACTCAAGTGTCAGGTACTGTCCAGGTTTAAAAATCGCCACAGCATGTTTTCTTTGACCAGATTGTACTCTTGTTAGCTAGCTAGCCTGTTCAAAGTAACAAGTAAGGTAAACTCAGCCATCAGGCTAAGTAGCAGCTCTAGTCATCTTTTCAGTTCGTTAGCTAGATTAAACAGAATTAACCGTGCTTAACCGTATTATTTATCTCTAACCAAACACTGCCATGTTTCCTACTTTCCAGATGAAATATGCACGCTAGACTCCTTAGTTAGCGGTTAGCTGTGCGGCCGTGTTTCAAACGGCTGTCCAGCAGATATGTAGTTCACTTTGTAGGATATGTAAGGCGTTATCTGACTCTGTACGTCAGCTCCCTATATAGTGATCAGGGAGGTATTTGACATTCAGCCCGAGTGTTATACTTTCTTTAGAGTTTATCTAGAATATTTATGCAGTAATTATCAATAGTGCACTATTTGAGTGCAGAGAATCTTTTAAGTGTTTAAAAAACTCGATACGATTGCCTTTATTTGTGCTTTATGTCGTATTTGGCTTTTTATCCCGTGTGAATCTTTGAATACGTGGCAACACGAAGGCTTATGGCATCTTAAACAAACTGACCCACTGACCTCTGACTCTGCCCCTCAAATAAAAAACAAGGTTAAAATGCGAAGCTGCTTCATCTGTCAGGTCAATGGGAGGGCAACACTAGGGATAAAACACTTTCTTGAGTGTGTAGGCCATATGGCAGCAGGGGGTGTGGGTGTGGGTGTGTGTGTGTGTGTGTGTGTGCGCGCGCGCCTTTCTAGGGAATTACATCCTGTATTGTTTGACATGAAGAATGTCATGATCCTGAAATGTTTACTCACTAAAGTCCACATGAGGAAGATTTTTGAAACTAGGGTCTTAAAGAAACTTCCTACAGTGTTGTCCTTAGATTCGAAATACTCGTAGGTAATATTTAGAAGAACAGAGAGTGGAGACTGTGCTTGTCGATGATGTATTTCAGGAGGTGTTATAGATACCAAAAATGAACACAATTTTATTTACTTTCATACTTTGCGTCTTTTCACCTGCTGTACATCAGCTCAGTTATTCTGGGGGGGTCGTCTACACCAATCAGGCATAACATTATTGTGGTAGTCTCCCTGTTGCTGCCAGAACAGCCCTGACCCGTCCTGCGCTGTGTATTCTGACCCCTTTCTATCAGAACCAGCATTAACTTCTTCAGCAATTTGAGCAACAGTAGCTCGTCTGTTGGATCGGATCACACGGTCCAGCCTTCACTCCCCACATGCATCATTGAGCCTTGGCCACCCATGACCCTGTCACCGGTTCACCACTGTTCCTTCCTTGGACCACTTTTGATAGATACTGACCACTGCAGACCGGGAACACCCCACAAGAGCTGCAGTTTTGGAGATGCTCTGAACCAGTGGTCTAGCCATCACAATTTGGCCCTTCATCAAACTCGCTCAAATCCTTACACTTGTCCATTTTTCCTGCTTCTAACATCAACTTTGAGGACAAAATGTTGACTTGCTGCCTAATATATCCCACCCACTAACAGGTGCCATGATGAGATCATCAGTCTTATTCACTTCACCTCTCACTGCTCACAATGTTATGCCTAATCGGTGTATTTAGAAAATGAACAGTCATCCTACCCTTCAACGTTTATTATTCTGTGTACCACGTCAACTTCACATAAATACTTACATTCTAATAGTACTTTTTTTTTTTAAACAGTTATATTTTTGTATTAAACTGTAGTGTTCATTAAATTCATAAAACCTACATGTTTCCTAAACATGTGATTAATCTAATTTACTCCAAAAATTTGTCTGAAATAAGTGTCTCTCTCATTGGGATTTAGTGAGGTTAATCCAGCACATTATCCACTGAGAGCGAAATCATACAGGTAAAAGTCTAAATATAAGTGTCTGTTGTCTTCAACTGTCATGAAAGTGCTCATGGAAGCATTATTTTGATTTTATTTGCTTATTACACTCAACAAGTGAGCTCAACATGTGAACTTTTTTTTTTAATCTTCTCACGCTGTTGCGCCTTCATAACCAGAGTTGAGGTGTTCAGATGCCAAGACAGATCCTCAGAGATGTGGACGCCCAGGAACTTAGTGGGAGACACGCTCTAATTCAGACCCGTTGATGTAGATAGGGGAGTGTCTGCTGCTGTTAAATTTCCACAAGTCCACAATGAGCCGTTTTGGTCTTCGTGGCTTTGAGGGTGAAGTTGTTCATGGAACACCATGCTGTGTTTTATTCCTAGTGGTTGAATGGATACATTATATTACAGGTACTCAATAAATACAGATTAGCGATGGAGAACAGTTGGCAAATATTATTTAACACATCATTTCTGGAGATAAGATCTATGGTAATGTTTTCAAGCTTTATTCTTCATTATTCATGCACTAAAGCTGCTTCCTGGCTGGAGATGTGTTGTGAATGTACACAAGCAAACTTCTAATGAAGCACAGGCGATCAGATTCCTTTACAGCTTCATAGTAAAAGCGGTAGGAGTAACAGGTTGCTCGGCTGTACGTCTTTTGCGCACTTACAGGACGGACAGCCTCTCGGTCTGTATTTACGCCACCTTTCTCCCCTCTGTGGAGAGGTGCCTGCAAAAGCAAAATCTGGCATTCATAAATTGTGTGTGTGTGTGTATATAAAATAATGTAATGATTGACTTTCAGTACCCAAATGCTTACAGCCAAGTTAGCTTCTTACACAGACATAGTGTAGTTAATAAAGGATGGGCTTCTCTTATCTCATCTCGAAATATTCAGGTCAGTAACTACAGTCATCAGTGTAGATCTGTGTACATCAGATGGCTTGTGGAGATGAGGATCTGCAAAACAGTTGTAGGGTTGTTCTTCACCATTCTGGGACAAAACTAGTTTCTCCATATATTTAACTTTTAAGTCCTTTTTAGGCAACGAAAAATACATACACTCATCTGTACATTCATGCAATCATATGGCATCAGTGCAGTGGACAAACTCGTGGTCACCAAGCTTCATTTCAGACCCAGAACAGTGGGAAACAGGTGATCTCAGGGACTGTTCCTGTGGCATGATGGTTTGTGAGTATTTCAGAAACGGCTGATCTGGGATTTTAATATTCAGAGATGAAATGGAACAAAAAAGCAAAAAAACATCCAAAAAAAAGTGTTGATGAGAGTTCAGCAGAAAAATGAATGAAAAATGCAGCAAGAGTTTCTTATCTTCTGAAAATGTCAAGCTTGACTGGGATCAGTGAGTACAAATAAACTAAATCAATCTTGTTGTTTATACTTGGATACTTCACGCACTCACGTTAATGTTTGTTAACGGGTGTACATCATTCTTTTATGCCCCCTTTGCCAAAATCCAAAAGCTTTGAGGCATGTAATTTTTTTTTCTCCCCTAGTTGAAGTTTTTTAATGGAGTGATGACATTTTTGTTTTAGATTTTTTATGGTAAGCCTAGAAAACTTTTTTTGTTTTGATTTTTGACCTAAAAAAAAAGTCATGGTAGCTGGCATGGCATTACATTACAATCAAATAAACTTTATAGCGGCGATGATCCAAAATAAATAAAAAAAAAATAACAAAAAGTGACCATTTAGTATGTACTGCATTGGGTCTAAAGTTGAAAATTTCCCCGGATTACCTAACGGCCTGTTAGAACTGTATAGAAGAACTGATCCCTTCTTGTTGATGGAAGCAAAATACTTGAGCTCTAGTCTGCTTGTGTGATCCATTGTGACAGTGTACTGAAGCCTTTGAACAAATTTTCCTTTTTTCGCCCTTCAGGCAAGATTAAGGAAAGATGATGGAAGAGAGCGGAATAGAGACCACTCCGCCCAGCACTCCTCCTCCTCCCCTTAGCACTGCTGTTGCCATCAGTCCACCTCCTCTCACGATGGGTAAGACCTGAGCAGAGTGTTTATCACATGAAATAAAATCAGACTTTAAGCTGTCCTTTTTAATAGCCTCTGTTCTTTTTTTTTATTCCTTTTTTATATTTAAGTCATAAAGATGGAGCATTCATATTTAATCAGGGATGTTTCGTGGTTTATGCCGCAGCAGGAACGTCTGCTGGTTGTATACTAATCACATATCGAGGCAGTAACTTGATTGCTGAGGACAGATGACCTTCAGGAAGTTATTGCCGTAGCCGGGGATGTCCATTAGGGTGGATTTAATAAGCTGTTTGCACTCCTTTTCAAGCACAATTACGACACACGTTCTATGTGAGGGAAAGCTAGCACAGCATGTTCTGTGCGAAAGTGGCTTACAAGCTTAAATCTTCATGCAAAGTGCACTTCTCTTTAAGGAGATGAGACACCAGCAAAGAGTCTAGAACTGAACAGAGCTACTGACGATATAGTGTAATGTGCAATGTAATAAATTCCCATGATTATGCGTGTTGCAGCGGCGTTGTGTGTAAGGTGCAGTGTTTCTTTATGCTACTTTTAACTTCCCAGTACTTTCTTTTAGACATTCTCCTAGATCTAGATAGTTTGTAATGTCTAATAACACATTACCACAAAACGTATAACACCACAAGACCTGAAAGATTCAGGAGAAATCGCATGTTTGTAGTACTGCTTGTCAATTGTTCTGCTTTAGTTGTGCAGATCTGGCAACCCTGCTCACAGCATCATTTCCTCATATATGACTGTAATATAAGGTACATTGAGGTATAAGGATGCAAAAATGTGACTGCATCATGGAAATCAGCGTTCTATTAATTATGCATCTAATGCAGTTGTTTGGACACCAGGGGTCACTATCTGCACAACCCAAATATATAGAGAACACGCTGGTTACATGATCATGTCCTTTTGTAGAGAGTCTGTGTAGTTATTGCGAAGTGACCACAGTGAATGATATGTATTACTGGCTACACGGTTCCACAACTAAACATTAAAAGTGCTCTTCAGTGCTCTTTCAAATGACCCACCCTCTTACACTGCAATTTAAACATCCAGAGGAGGAGGCCACCGAACCCTGGGCGTTTTAGCCGACTTTAGAGGTTTGTTTCCCAAGTCAGTTGAAATGATGCTTCCTGTTCACTCGATCATTTTCCGCGGACCGTTCTCATTTTTGGGAGAATTTTTAAAATGTATTTATTTATTTTAAAGATATGGTGAAACATTTTGTTTATAATATTAAACTTATGTTTGCAGCATTTTTTAAAGTATTTAGTTTTATAGAAACAAAAATACACACTGTTTTGCCTTGTTGATGAAATTTAAAAAAATGACTTATTTTTTCTTCATGAACATTTTGTTCAAAATTTTCCGAGATTCAATTTGAACTGTATCATGAATTGAATTGATTCAAATCGTGACCAGAGTGTATCGTTACACCCCTAAATCATAAATAAATAAATAAATCCAGAGAGTAAACAGGACTCAGCACCTGTCTTTACAAAATGCCAGCTGGAAACCGGAATAGAGTTAAATTTGCACTTTATTTATATATATATATATGTAATAATAATAATATAATAATTATTATTTTTATTTTGCCTTAATAAGCATATTCTGTATTCAGAAGTCTTTTCATTAAAGCCTATTAGTAATGAAACAGCAGATTATCTAGATTACTGTTTACTGCGTTTGACACGATACTCTATATTTAATTAGATTAATTTATTAACATTTTATCTCCTTTACTGATCCTGCATTTCCTCTTTAGACCCGAGCTTTCCATCATTTCTCTCGCACTTTCTTGTGTTTCCTCAGGAAACTTAAAGTGCCTGTGGAACGGATTAAGAGTTGTTGATGTATTTCCTAATTATACAGCCAGTCTGGAAGGGATGGAGTGATTTCCGCAGCAGACGCTAGCTTTGGAGGCTAAATAAGTAGCTGAGAGCTTGTTTTCAGCTTTGTAGTGTTTCTCACTGAGAATTTGTCCATTATGACTAATACTGGACTAATACTATAAAAATACAGACAATGAAGGAAAATGAACGTTCAAAACTCTATATATCTACTTTCCTTTATATACACTGATCAGGCGTAACATTATGACCACCTGCCAAATATTGTATTGGTCTCCCTTTTGCTGCCAAAACAGCCCTGACCCGTCCTGCACTGTGTATTCTGACCCCTTTCTATCAGAACCAGCATTAACTTCTTAAGCAATTTGAGTAACAGTAGCTCGTCTGTTGGATCGGATCACACGGGCCAGCCTTCTCTCCCCACGTGCACCAATGAGCCTTAGCCGCCCATGACCCACCCAAAACCTAATTCTAGATTTAATCCCCTTTGCTGCTAAAATAATGTCTAATTTTAAGGGAAGGCTTTCTACTTGGTTGTGGGGAATATTTGTGCTTATTTGACCGAAAGAGCATAAGTTAGGATGCAGTAACGTTCCAGTTCATCCCAAAGGTGTTGCTGACCTGGATGAGGATGCGGACGAGGAGTCAGACCTCTGTGTAATCCACCTGAGTTCTTCCATGTGGACTGTGCACTGGTGCACTGTCCTGCTGGAACAGGTTTGGGGCACCTTAGTTCCTGTGAAAGGAAACTGTAGTGCTACAGCATACACGTGGAAGAATCACATGTAGGTCTGAAGTTAAAGTGTCCACAAACTTTTGACCATATAGAGTAGCTCAGTTTCTTTACAAGGGTTTGATTTAAAGCTTCCTGGAGAACAATTTAGACGTGTGCATCAGGACTAAAAACGTCTTGGGAGTGTCCAGCTAGATATAGAAATGTCAGGATCTCTGAACACACATTAACATGCAATTTCTCCATGTTCTCTTGCCATCTTTAGCAACTGACCAGCTAACAAACCACTAATAAGCTGTTAATAATATTCTTCGTGACATAAGCATGTTTCAGGATTTCAGGAGCTTCTTCACTCTCATATTCTCAATATTTATTTATAAAACCTATCAAAACATACCATAATAATGAATCATAAGATTAGATAGATTAAAAAGGTTTTTGATTAAACTATATTAAATGCCTGGACTACTTCGCTTGGCTTTGGATATAATCATTAGCTACTTTAAAAGTAAATGGTAATGAATTCCTGAGGAGTGCTGTTATCTGTGAGTGATTAATGGATGTCCAGCTGCCTGCTGGAGTCCTGGAGAGCAGCGTATCACACTAATGTAGGCAGAAGAGCTGCAGTGTTTGTCTGGAAGCTCCTCCAGGAAATTAATCAGTTAACTAACTTTGAGGAGACCTTTTATAGCTGCACAACCTCTCGCAAGTAATTGTAGCTTTGGGCAAAATATTCTCTGCTGGTGTCACAGCTTTGTGATGCACTCCCTCAGAGTCGTCTCAGTGTCCGTAATGCCCATCAGTGAGGCCAATCATTTCAGCAGAGTCTAACTATGACAAAATGGCCACCTAATGTCTTTTTACAGTGGTGCACTATTATTGTTGTTGTTGATATTATTATTATTATTATTATTATTATTATTATTATTATTATTATTATTATTATTATTATTATTATTAATAATAATAATGCTTTCATCTAGAAGAGTGTTTTATGTTTTTATGATCTTTTCATATCAGCATATTCAGTCTAATGTCCACCTGCTCCCCAGCTCTCTGATTTATGCACACAGGAAGTCTTAAAGTAAATAAAAGTACTAGTTGTTTTTTTTGCTGCTGATTTATATTCATAGACACTCCCAAAATTGACCATATATAGTACACTATATTGCCAAAAGTTTTGGGACGTCTGCCTTTACCTGCACATGAATGTAATATGGAGTTGTCCCGCCCTTTAAAGCTATTACAGATTCAACTCTTCTGGGAAGGCTTTCCACAAGGTTTAGGAGTGTGTTTATGGGAATTTTTGACCGTTCCTCTAGAAGCACATTTGTGAGGTCAGGCACTGATGTTGGACGAGAAAGTCTGGCTCACAGTCTCCACTCTAATTCATCCCAAAGGTGTTCTATGGGGTTGAGGTCAGGACTCTGTGCAGGCCAGTCAAGTTCCTCCACACCAAACTCACTCATCCATGTCTTTATGGACCTTGCTTTGGTCACTGGTGTGCAGTCATGTTGGAACAGGAAGGGGTCATCCCCAAACTGTTCCCACAAAGTTGGGAGCATGAAATTGTCCAAAATGTCTTGGTATGAAGCTGAAGCATTAAGAGTTCCTTTCACTGGAACTAAGGGGTCGAGCCCAACCCCTGAAAAACAACACCTGAACTGATTTGGAGGGGTGTCCCAAAACTTTTGGCAATATAGTGTATCCTGTTCAATACAAATACACCTAAGATGTGGTGATAGGAATTCAGGCCAATATAATAGCAGGACGAAATTAATGACTGAAAGGACAAAATGATGACTACATTTAACCATGTGGCAATTCTGGGAAAATGAATATGAACCACATATGAAATCACATCCAAACTGTTCCCACAAAGTTGGGAGCATGAAATTGTCCAAAATGTCTTGGTATGAAGCTGAAGCATTAAGAGTTCCTTTCACTGGAATTAAGGGGCTGAGACCAACCCCTGAAAAACAACACCTGAACTCCAAAAATGATTTGGAGGCCTGGATTGTTTTATTAGGCTGTACTGATTAAATGCGATAAAGATTATACACACAGAAACATTATTCTATAGTTCATCTGTATAGGAGAAATTGTATAGATGAGCAATGATGATGTTTGATGGCGCTCGCACAGTCGTACTCAGTGCTGATTAGGAAATTCTTGCTTTTATTTCAATTTCCTTCTGAAATGTTCCTCTGGCCAGAAGCAGCTCTTATGCCAGTATTTTCACCCAACATGGCCTTGTTTTTCTACTCAACATGGCTTACAACTTTAGCAAATGTTTATTAGTATTGGTTTTAGGAGTGGGTGGGGCTGATAAACCCCATGCGCATATATGCGCAAGTCCAAGCAAACATTGGTTTAAATAACGTTCACATTCCTGTGTATTTGCTATCGAATGTCCTACATCACCCTAGTATCTACTGTAAGAGAAATACATGTTGTGTACTCCCACTAATGCAGATTTCTGTATTACTGCAATTTAACATTTTTCTTTTTCTTTTCTTTTTTTTTTTTTAGGACTTTCAAGTCCAATGAGCCTTCCTGGCACCACAGGCATCTCTACCTTTGCCCCAGAGGGCATCTCCACACCAGCACCCCCTACAGCAGTGACCTCTATCTTGCCACCTGTTCAGTCCTCCCCTGCTCCACCATATTCCCTCAGCCCCATGAAGCCGCTGTCCCCAGCCTCTCAAGGTTTTGCTTCTCCCGTTGCTGGGGGTGTGGCTTTCAGCAGTCCACATGTCCATACTGTTCCTCCTCCTCCATGTCAAGTGATGTCCGCTCCACCAATGGGGCCTCCCACCACCGGTTTCAGCCCTCATGCAGCGTACGACATCACGCGTGGACATGCCGGCCGTACACCACAAACTCCGCTGATGCCCAGTTTCTCCAGTGCGCCCCCTATGCCAGGTTCGTGTGTTTCAATAGTGGACTGCTGAGTAAACCAGTGACCTTGCACACTGTAATAGAATATGCTATAAACTTGAAACTACTGTAACAGAATATGGTAGGAAATTTCTGTCTATGTGCAGGGAACTGAAAACAGAGATTTGTCATTTGTATTTAAATCAGGGGGAGGTGTGTGCTGTTGACAGCTGAGGCTCTGGAGCTGTATTAGATTTGGTGGGATATGAAGGGCTAAGTGTAATGAAGCCTACATATTTCAGCTAAGTGTAGCCATCACGTGCATTAATGTGCCACTGCTTTCTGACGTTCACTCTTTATTTATATGTTTTGTAAGGGCAGCTTGGACCTGCCTGATAAATATAAATATAAAAATAGTCATTGGGAGACGGCGTAAGATGAGCTGTCAGAATTTTTATGAAACGTTTCTTTTACCAAGGTCAAAAGTGATTTAAGAGCCTTTTGCTTTTCTTTATATACCAATGCTGTGATCTGTCTCTAGGTGTGGTTACAAACCCAATGATGCAACAGCCAGTGATGTCTGGCGGTTTAGGGGTTGTTTCTCCCATTACATTCCCAGAGGGTCATGACGATCCCAGAGCTATGGAGAACAACCCCTCTGGAGGTGGAATATGGGGCTTCATTAAGGTAAAAAGCCACAATAAAAAAAACAATCCTTGCTGTTTTACTCAACCTGCTCAAGAAAACTCAAAACAGTTGTATATGCCAAGATATTTTATAAGGTACTGTATCACCAACAAGCAACAGTATAAAAATTAATTGGAGAATTCATTTCTTTTAATTCTATCAACACTATAATCCTTTATTTTCTTAAATATTATTTTTTAATATTTTTTAAGTCATCTGCATTTGAGAGACCTTTACCTGCTTGATAGTTTTTTTTTCTTTTTTATTAAAACTACAAGCTTTGCTAAACAGTCCACCTTTGAAGAGAAGCGTGGCTTTTATCCCATTTTATCCAGCCATGGGACTGGCACTGAGAGTTAACCCCGCAGTGGCTGGGTGGGTTCCCTGACAGGGATTAGATCCCAGGCCGTGACGGGATCCTGTCGTCTGGACCACCAAGGAACCACACTTGAAAATGTTTAAGATGCCGTTAGCATTTTAGCTTCTAGTTGGAAATTTTTCCTTCGCCATCTCACCTGTTTGATTGTTGTCAGGGTGTGGCAGGTAACCCTATGGTGAAGACGGTCCTGGACAAAACCAAGCACTCTGTGGAGTCCATGATCACCACATTAGACCCTGGAATGGCTCCATACATTAGTAAGTACAACTCATTCCTAAAATCGCTCTCAAATTTCTCTCACACTCCTGTAGAATAACACACAGCTTATGGTGAGAGAATCCACGTTTTTATGCTTAGTAAAGCAAACTTCATTGAACTTTACTGCGTTCTACAGAATCAGGAGGTGATCTGGACATTGTGGTGACCTCTGATAAAGAGGTGAAGGTAGGAGCAGTGCGTGATGCCTTCCAAGAAGTGTTCGGCATGGCCATGGTGACTGGGGAAGCAAGCCAGTCCAACATTGCTCCTCAGCCAGTGGGCTACGCAGCTGGAGTCAAGGTGAGACTCTCTCATATTTGTAGATACTCTGGTTTTAAGAGGCTTTACCTCCTTTCAGGTCAGGCTTGGCTTTCTCCTGAATTAGATGTGGGAATATTTCCCAACGTTTTGGTCAGGGACCTTTAACACAATGCAGGTTTTGATCTTTTTTTTTTTTTTTTTTTTTTTTTTTTTTTATATCCTGTAGTGGTATTTATATTGTATTGGCCAAAAAAAGAAGTAGGTTCAAGACCCTGAAATCAGGAGAGAAAGCCGTACTCCTTATTAACGTTTGTGAGCAACAGTTTTTGTGTGATTGGTTTAGTTTAAAGTTAAATGACAGTGATGTGATGAATCTCTTCGCTGGACTTCTGAAACCTGGAGCCTGCTTGACCAATCTACCTGGTCTTCAGTAGGTAGATCAGTATCTATGCACACACAACAGGTGATCTTTTCTGTGTTGGGAATGTACAAGAGCTCAAACCAGTACAAGAGAACAAACAAGTACAAGAGATCAACAACACAGTCAACTCATGTTGAGAGAAAAATAAACATATCAAAAGAGAATAAATATGTTAGCCAGATTTGAGACATTTTGTCAAAAGGCTACATTAGAAACTTTGCTAGAAGAGGTCTTAATCTGAATTAATACACTAAAACAGGGGACTGGGCAAACACACTGGAGCTTCCTTGCCTTTGGGACTAGCTTAAAATATACTGGACCAGTTCACCCCAGTTCTACATAGATGTGTCTTTGCAACTGGTAAAAACGATAAAAAGGATAAAATATTACTGTAGCCTCATAACTGTGTGTGTTACTCCATCTTTACAGGGGGCTCAGGAGCGCATTGACAGTCTACGGCGTACGGCAGTAATCCACGAGAAACAGCCTGTGGTCTCTGTGGAGAACTTCATAGCAGAGCTCTTCCCAGACAAGTGAGCAGAAAAGAACCCATCCTTTTCACACCAGTGCATGACGACGACTTTGTCTTTGTTCTCTACATCTGTCCTTTCGATTGACTTTGGACCTCCCGCTGCCATTGCAGCATGCACCGTAATTTCGTCCAGTTACCCTGTGTGAAACGGTCTCAAGGTGACAATTTATAAGCCAAATTAGCTGTCATCCTTGCCGAAAGTGTATTTATCACTGAGGCTGCTTACAAAGACATTTATAAATTCAAAGGCGTCAGTTCTGTAATTATTTAAAAAATAGCCTGTCTCAAAGCCGCGGTTTAAATGACACCTTTTGTATAGAGTCCAAGAATGTGATGGCATGTTCAGCTGGTGAGCGCGGCGGAAAGTTCCAGTATCCAGAGTAGCTGCTGTCATTCTGAAGTGTATGGAGAATACTAATGTCCAGATCAAGTCTGTGGGTGGCATTAAAAAAAAAAGAGAGCGAGAGACGCAGTATGCAAGGCCAGGATGAGCCACTCTGATCTGGCCTCTTTTTTTATCATCGTACAGCAGAAGCTGGCTACACAGAATGAGCATGTACCCATTACGACAAGACTGCTGAAAACTGAGAACGCCCGGGAGACCGTTAACGTTTCTCAGGGTCCTGGTGTCGCTGCAGTGCCATGGTGAAGACCATGTTGTGTTAATTAAAAGAAAACAACAAATGATCACATTTGTCCTTTGTGTTATGATTATAGTTTCTCTCTCAGATGATTCATTGCTTTTCTGCTTTTGGCATTACCGCACACTCGCCTTTGCCCATTTTGATCTAATTGTTCTTGTCTTCTCTAGGTGGTTTGACATTGGCTGTCTGATTCTGGATGATCCTGGCAATGGCATCCACATCGAAACTTTCACGCAGACAACTCCTGTAGCTCTGGAACATGTACAACAGGTACACAGCATTATTTATGCAGCCAGCGTTCTTTGACTACAACACACTCTGCCTCACGGCTCTCTGATGCACTATAAACATGTAGATGTAAATATAGCAGGCGTGTGATGTTCCCACAGCTGTGTTCTTGACAGCCTCAGCCAAGCCTTAGTAATTGGAACTGTATCAGTCATTTGAAGTGCTGTGTAACTTTGTTATGCATCCTGATAGAAAATCCACCTGTCACACTGTCAACTGGTGCAGCGATATAAAAGAAATGCTCCGTCATGTCAAGCTTTCAGATCTCTTTCAGAGGAGTGCCAGTGAATCTTAATACTAGACTAACAGTGCACAACATTTATATATATATATATATATATATATATATATATATATATATATATATATATATATATATATATATATATATATATATATATAAGTTACCACTTTAACAATATGATGATTAAAAACATTCAGGCACTTAAAGATGTGTAAAATTTTCTTGCTAAGTGTGATTTCCTCACACAGTCAACGATTTGGCTTTGATCATGTTGGGCCCTAGCAAACTGGATGTAATCCTAATCAATTCAGTTTGTTAGATACTGCCCGTCAGAATGTCCGTGGTGCTCACGGTATTTCATCTTTTCACATTTAGGAGTAATCAGACTTGCACTTGAGATACATACAAATGAGATTTTACTTAGAAGTGACATTACAAGGTCTCTATGTTGTACATTGCTGTCTTATTCCTAAGGATGTTCTTACAGAAATACTCCTGGCCTGACAGAAAGACTGAAGCTTCAGGAATATTCAACATTAACTGGATCAAAAGAATTCAAATACAGGGTGGAGCACAAAAACTTCCCTTTTTTGAAGGCGAACGAAAGAAAAATTGTGGCTGATAAACAAAATTTATTTTTTGATAATGAAAGAACATAATTTCAAATGATGTTGTTTTAAACAAAATATCTTGAAGGTGGTGGTCACCGTTCTCTATGCACTGATGCAACCGATTTCTGATGTTTCCCTCTGCACCTTCCAACATGTTTGAGGGCAATGTCTCGATTAGAGGGGACATCCCGAGGGCGGCGCGCTCGCCCGATCTAACGCCCTGTGATTTTTTTTTTTTTTTTTTTTTTATGGGGATACCTCAAGACAGAGATTTTTAAACATCGCCCCACAAACCTGCTTCAGCTGAAGAATGTTATTCGGCAGGAAATAGCCCGAATTCCGGTGGACATGTTGGAACATGTAGGGGGAAACGTCAGAAATCGGTTGCATCAGTGCATAGAGAACGGTGACCACCACCTTCAAGATATTTTGTTTAAAACAACATCATTTGAAATTGTTCTTTCATTATCAAAAAATAAATTTTGTTTCTCATCCACAATTTTTCTTCCATTCGCCTTCAAAAAAGGGAAGTTTTTGCGCTCCACCCTGTACAAAGTATAGGAAATGACCTAATAACATGTACACCAATCAGGCATAACATTATGACCACCTGCCTAATATTGTGTTGGTCCCCATTTTTGCTGCCAAAACAGCCCTGACCCGTCCTGCACTGTGTATTCTGAAACCTTTCTATCAGAACCAGCATTAACTTCTTTAGCAATTTGAGCAACAGTAGCTCGTCTGTTGGATCGGATCACACGGGCCAGCCTTCGCTCCCCACGTGCATCAATGAGCCTTGACCGCCCATGACCCTGTCACTGGTTCACCACTGTTCCTTCCTTGGAACACTTTTGATAGATACTGACCACTGCAGACCGGGAACACCCCACAAGAGCTGCAGTTTTGGAGATGCTCTGATCCAGTGGTCTAGCCATCACAATTTGGTCCTTTTGGTCAAACTCCCTCAAATCCTTACGCTTGTCCATTTTTCCTGCTTCTAACATCAACTTTGAGGACAAAATGTTGACTTGCTGCCTAATATATCCCACCCACTAACAGGTGCCATGATGAGGAGATCATCAGTCTTATTCACTTCACCTCTCACTGCTCACAATGTTATACCTGATCGGTGTATCTTTTAACTCGCAGAAATAGGGTTTAGTGCTTGGTTAGAGTTTTCTCCTGTCTTGTTATTATTACCTATGGGTTGTTTAGTCAGATTCTCTATCATTCTATGAATAAATAAATGTATAAAAGATGTTAAATATCTGATCTTTTGTTGTCCTTGTTCAGCCCTTTTGTGCTCAATTTCTAGTGAGTAGGACTATGGTGTTAAAGTGCTCTTATCACTCTGTTCACTGTTCTCCCACAGGCTCAGTCTCTCACCCCTCCGGATTACAGTCTGCGCTGGTCTGGGCTGCTCGTGACCGTAGGCGAGGTGCTAGAGAGGAACGTGCCCAACGTTAGCCGTACAGACTGGCACCTGGCCTTCACCGGCATGTCCCGCAGGCAGATGATCTATAGCGCTGCCAAAGCTCTGGCTGGTACATACAAAATGCGGCTGCCCCCCAGGACGATATAAGATCTTTTAAAAACACCCACTCTGCTCTCAGAACACGGACACCGCCTGTCAAAATGGCGATTTTTCTTTTTTTAAAAAAACGTCTTTGTAAAAAAATAAGTCAATGCTGCATTGGACGTCTCTGATTTTAAAAAATTACTCAAAGTTGCCCAAGAATTCTGAGCAGGGTTGGTCCGTTTTTTGGGGGTTGGTCCAGCAGGTTACCTATGTTACAGTGGCGAAATAAGACTTCTATATGTGCTAGAATTTATTGACGTGTGTCAGATGCAGAATAGGTTATCACTGAGATTATTGTGGAAATGAAGCGTGGTGGAAACTACGCTGAGATCAACAGTGTGGTAAAAATAACATTGAGACCCTGATATGAAATTAGATAGCAAATACCAGATACTGGTACCAGTTTCTCGGCCCCTGAGCTAGTACGCCGTCTGCCATGACAAATTTAACAACAGTATTGTTAAATGTTGCTTTTGAAATATTCGGGAAAAGATCGATTTCTAATCCAACAAGGAACGATCCCGACCTGATCAGTGAACTGTTCGTACAGATTATCCATCTATTCATTTTAAAATAACAATGATAAAAACTTCATGAATCATCATGAAAACAAAATATCATTTCCCAGCCAAATAAATAAATAAAGAATAAACACAGGCTTGAACTATGGTAAACCCTGGGTCTTTTTTCTAATATATTTTTAATTTTTTCAGTCACATAGCATGATGATATTTTTAATACTTTTGCTTTTATTCCTAAAGATTCAGTCCTACATGCATGCATTCGTTGCATTTTGCCAATCGTTTAAACAACTGTTACACCGTGAGTAGAGTACTGGCTACTCTTATTAAAAAAAAAAAAAGCTGTATGAATGATCTTTAGCGTTTGTAGAAGTTTGTACCGAGTCTTTTTTTTGTATACAGTCCGTCCACCTTGAACGAATCGATTCAACTCAGGATTGTATTTAAAGCACAGATTGTGCAGTCTATATAGAGTAAGTGGTTGTTTTTCTGCTACCAAAGGACATGCTTCAGCACAAGTGCTTTTTCATTTCACATTTCTCAAAGAACATTTGCCTGATTTGCTGCTTAAAGATTTGTTCATTACATTTTTCTTTTGTCAAAGCCTAAATAAGAACACTTTATTCTAGCCTGATGGCTGGATTATCTAACTCTGTGCAAATTGTGTGCTTTAAATACTTACCTTTTAAAGTAGATCTTATAGTGAATCTAAACGTATAAACTAAAATGAAAATGGATGATCGTTTAGCTCTGGGTCGTTATTACACCTCTGGCATATTCGACATTATAAGTCCCTATTATTTGAAGTAAAAGAACCAAATTAGGTTTTAAATGATCTTAACATGAAGCTTGTAAAGAAAATTGTCATTTGTTCGTTATTCAGATTTTTGTCTTAAAGCACTCGGAGTGATACAGAAGCCTGGGGAAATCGAAAAGTCTCTGTGTATGACCTCTGAGAATTTTGTCCTCATCTTTATTTTTTTGTTGTTGTTGTTTTGATGAAGATGAGTAGTTGTGTACTGTTCACTGTCAAGCCCAAAATCACTGTAAGGTGTCGTGTATGTGCGATGTGAGAAAATGAAGAGATCTGAGCATGTCATGAAGTGGAAGAACAGATCAACATAATGTCATGGGGCTTTTGTTTCGTTTTGTTTTTCTATAATTTAAAAACACCTATGGATGCATATCTTTGGACCTCCATTAATTGTACTTCCTAAAGGTGCCTTCTGTCTGCAGAAGAGTAAAAACTTTTTCAGTAAACATGCTTTATGTGGTTATTTTTTACTTTATTGGGTGTTCTAGCTGTAAGGGTTACCTGTGTCAATTCAGTGAGTATCACATGCAGCGTTTATCTGTGGATTAAAGTCACTTTTCACTGGGTGTTAGGGGAAATGTTGGTGCTGTCTGAACAAATATGTTTTTCTGAGACAGATTTAGGCTAAGTACTCCAGAAGGAAGCTGTGATGCATGGCAGATTTTTTTTCTGAGCCATTCTAACACATGGTTTTAAACCACTCCGCTATAGCTTGGGCATACACCTAGAGGTTATTGTCTTGTTAGAAGCTGAACCTTCACCCCAGTCTCAAGTCTTTTGCAGACTTGAAGCTAGGATTGCCCTGTATTTGGCTCCATCTGATGAGTTTCCCAGCATCCCACAATGATGCTATCACCACCACGCTTCACTGTGGCTCTGGTGTTTTCATGGTGATGGACAATATTGTGTCAAATTTTGTGTTCAGGCATAACATTATTACCGGTCTAATATTGTGTTGGTCCATCTTTTGCTGCCAAAACAACCCTGACTCCTCCGAGGCATGGACTCCACTAGATCCCTGAAGGTGTGCTGTGGTATCTGGCACCAAGATATGAAGTCCTGTAAGTTGTGAGGTGGAGTCTCCATGGATCAGACTTGTTTGTCCAGCACATCCCAGAGATGCTGGATTGTGATCTGGTGGAATTTGGAGGCCTAGCCAACACCTCGAACTGGTCATGAACTTGTGGTCATCAAACCATTCCTGAACCATTTCTGCTTTGTGGCATGGCACATTATCCTGCTGAAAGAGACCACAGCCATCAGGGAATACCGTTTCCATGAAAGGGTGTACATGGTCTGCAACAATGCTTAGGTAGGTGGTACGTGTCAAAGTAACATCCACATGGATTTAAAATAAAATGTGATTAATCAGTGTATTCTGAAACCTTTCTATCAGAACCAGCTTTTTTGAGCAACAGTAGCTCGTCTGTTGGATCGGATCACACGGGCCAGCCTTCGCTCCCCACATGCATCAATGAGCCTAGGGTTATGCCTGCTTCTGGCAGGAACTAAGAGACCTTTCTGCACTTCATGTTAATAATAATAATAGTATTATTATTATTATTATTAATAATAATAATAATAATAATAATATTATGATAGACTATAAGAGCCCAGCTACTGCACCATTACCCTTATTTCTGACAGTTTTTCTCCTATCTGATGCCTTCCTCTCTGAGACTTTAATGTTGTTATGCTTTGCTTCACAAGGAATCCTTCAGATGTGCTACAGGCTGAGTGAAATGGTCTGCAGTGCAATAAAAAATCTAAATTGGCGAGCCATTTTTATAAACTGCAGAGATCTAATAGTCTCACTATATAAACCAAGAATTGCTCTGATGATATGCTTTAGAAAAACCAAATCACTCGGAGTCATTACGTGAGTGACATTTCTAATCATAGTTCTTGCTACTCTTAAAGCCTCGAGGGTAATGTAGATAATAAATGATGTTTAGTTCCTCAAACCGTTCACTTGATTTAGGTCAGTGTTCTAACTGGGACACTCCAGGAGAGGTTTTTGTTCCCTATTCTCTGCTGCTTTTATGTGGTTTGGTGTTATTCCAACCCTGAAATGCAAAGGTCACTTCATCTTTCTTGCAGATGAGCTACAGGTTTTTTGTTTAGCTCTGTAATTCTTTACTGTAAATCCGCCATCGGTTCCTGCCAGTAGAAACACTTGTTCATTTGACCGATGTTTCTATTCAAAATGACTTATAGTGACAACAAATAGTAAGGAAATAAAACTAAATACAATTTCAATATTCCGAATGAACAAGTATACAAACACTGCTACAGTTAGTAGACACACTGTTAGATTTTTCAGAAAGCTTGCCAGGGTGTTTTTCAAAGTAGAAGGGTGCTCTGGGAGTCGAATCCCTCTGGACTCTCCCAAGCAGGAGGTTTTTAATTTCATGCGAGTATGAGCAGGCAATCAGATATGAAGCTCACAGGACAAACAGACCTGTGTTCATTCATTCACAATTTTCAATTAGCTAATAGATGCGTTATATTTTGTAAAATAGAAAAGAATGCAAGCAGAAATAACTGCATGAGATGGAAATAAAAAAAGTCCTCTGGATATCTCAATTTATTCAATTATGACATGTATTACTGCATATACATATTATATAAATGCATATATTACAGCATTTGGCAGACATCCTTATCCAGAGCAACATACAATTTTTAAGTTAAGGGCCTTGCTCAGGGGCCCAGCAGTGGCAGTTTGGTGGACCTGGGATTCAAACTCACAACCTCGTGCTCAGTAGGCCAACACATATAATGTAGTTTTTGTCTGTTTGTTACAATTGTCCAGCTTTTTATTCCTGCACTTTACATGATGTCCATGTTGACTGATTGTCTAATGGCTAAAGTTACTGAGGTTTGAATTTAACCCATTCAATCCAAGGCGCGAGTGATGTAGCTGAGGTTGTTTGGACTTTCTAAGGCCATTTTTCCCCACTGGATTTTCAGGGGCATAATGGGTTAAGATTTAATTCCAATAAAAAGGAAAGAAAGATCTTTCCAGTTTAGGCTAGGATCATTTTGCTTTTCAATTTCAAAGATACTGTTTGAGATAGCGTCACTGCGTTCCACCTCTATAACAGTCACAGATGGCCAGGAATATGTAGTAGCGCAAAGCCATAAACTCTAAGCCACATGACTGATCTCACTCTTTTTGTTTTTACATAAGTTCATAAGTCACAGGTCACATCAGCCAAGTTCTGTGTGGGATGTGGTAGCTTAGTGGTGAAGGTGTTAGCCTACGGATCAGAAGGTTGCGTGTTTGAATCCTGAGTCCACCAAGCTGCCCTTGAGCAAGGTCTTTAACCCCCAGTTGTATAAATTGCAAGGCTCTCTGGATAAGGGCAAATAACAGAAATGCCTATAGGTTTTTATTTACTGCATGGAATTTTACGAGTGTACTTTTAGTGCTGTCTTTGTACAGGCAATTTAATCTATAGTCAGCTCCGCACTTCCTTTAAACTTACTCATGGCTTTATAATAGTGTTTCTGGTCAGTATTCACCTTGATCCACTGAGGAACAAATGATTAATCCAGGATGAGGATGGCTGCATATCCCTCACACTTTTTTTAATGAGGGATTTGAAATAGCCAATGCCTTAAAACCTTTGTAAAAATCCATCCAATTATTTACGCCTTTCCGTAAATCTGTCTCAGAGGACTTTGGAAAGTTAGCTGCCCAGAGGAACTGAATGGTCTTCACTTTAGCTAACTCAGCTTTTACGTTTAATTGATTTCCCTTTAAATATTGAATTTTTTTAAAACATGAAACAGTTTTATTTGGGGCTATTCTGCAGGTCTGGTCTGGTCTTTATTAAGCCAGGGTCTTTTACAAGTTCAATTTACTCCCATATATCATTTTATTAATATCTGCCAATATTCTACCGAGCAGCCTACCAAGTGCATAAAAGCAAATGGAGGTCCTGTCCTTTATTCACTTCTTACATTCTCTGTGACCTTTTTATTTAAGGAATGTCAAAGAAAACGGAAGGTTATGCTGAAGGACGGAGCATTAAAGCATGAATATGTGCACACCTTCAGGCAACTCACAAAGTGGCCTAAATTCAGTCAGGATATGGTAGATGAGAATAATATACAGAGGTAGGGTAATATGATTATAAAGTAGTAGCTACAGCACCATTACCTTTTAAAACTAATGTCAGAAAAACTTCACAGATGACCTTAACTTGTGGGAAAAAGCTCTGGACATTAAGGAAGAAACTGGGCATTCTGGGAGGTCAGACACAGAACAGAGATAAACTAGTGTGCTACAAAGAGGCAGAAGTAACAGAAAGAAATAGATGAAGTTAAGAATGTATGGTGGTAGTTTTTTTTGGAAATAGTATGGGGAATTTAGCCTTTGAATCACTTTCTTTCCCTGAGAGAAATCTCGACTCTTTCGTCATTACATTTCAAAATAAATTCCTCCAGTCCATCTGTAATATTTTTGGAAATCATAAGGTGGACGCAAGCAGTGCTTCAAGCAGCTGTTTAAAATTCATAACAAATCTAAACTGTAATACATCTGACAAGGTGATCCCTGAATGTATGCACTGTGTTTATACATCTATTTTAAGTAAACAAAATCATCATTTCGTCATGAACAAGAATTCTCAAATTGCTAAAATCTAAAAATAAAAAACAGGGGAAAAAAATTAATTAATTTAAAAATAAAAACAACAACAGGAAAGCACTGAGATAACTGCTCTAATAACTGTCTGTATTTATCTATCAGCTACAATGATCAGGCATAACATTATGACCAGTGTCAGTAAGAATGAAGATCTCCTCATCATGGCACCTGTTAGTGGGTGGGATATATTAGGCAGCAAGTCAACATTTTGTCCTCAAAGTTGATGTTAGAAGCAGGAAAAATGGACAAGTGTAAGGATTTGAGCGAGTTTGATGAAGGACCAAATTGTGATGGCTAGACCACTGGATCAGAGCATCTCCAAAACTGCAGCTCTTGTGGGGTGTTCCCGGTCTGCAGTGGTCAGTATCTATCAAAAGTGGAAAAAGGAAGGAACAGTGATGAACCGGTGACAGGGTCATGGGTGGTCAAGGCTCATTGATGGACGTGGGGAGCGAAGGCTGACCCGTGTGATCCGATCCAACAGACGAGCTACTGTTGATCAAATTGCTGAAGAAGTTAATGCTGGTTCTGATAGAAAGGTGTCAGAATACACAGTGCAGGACGGGTCAGGGCTGTTCTGGCAGCAAAAGGGGGACCAACACAATATTAGACAGGTGGTCATAATTTTGTGCCAGGTTGGTGTAGGTATGATTAACATAACATGAGCCCATTACTGTACTGTCAGATGTCTTGCTGCTTATATTTAAGAAGTTAGTAGATGTTGTAACCTAGTGGTTCAGGATTTGGGCTACTAATCAGAAGGTTGTGAGTTTGAATCCCAAGTCCACCAAGCTACCACTGCTGGGCCCCTGCGCAAGGCCCTTAACCCTCAGTTGTATAAAATGTAAGTCACTCTGGATAAAGATGCCTGCCAAATGCTGTAAAAGTAAATTAGGTGTTTGAACTGACAAAAAATGCTACTTGACTCTTAGCTAGTTTTAGCAGGTTTGCCCTCATTCCTATTTAAAACTCCAAAATCAGTGTCATTTCTTTATGTTTATATTTCTTGCTTGTACTTTTCATTTGATGCTTGTTTTTTTTAACTAATTTTAAAAGTTAAAAAATACTTGAGTAAAGCATTTAAAGCTGTACTTTTTAAGTGTTTGGACTATAAAGAAGCTCTGTACTTCTGCCACATCTGGAATTCAGAGTGTTCAAAGCCACACAAAAACGAGTTTATATAAGTTAAATGAAGTTTGGACTTTTCAACATGATGTTCCTGAAACATAATGAAATAGAGCACAGATACACCAAATGACTGAACAACAATATTGCAGTAATGGAATGAGCACTCACCCAGAGGCTCGAAATCTGCATGTGCATCGCTTCCAACGGTATAAAATCTAAAGTAAGTAAAGCACTTATTAAATGAGATGCTAAACAGAATGTTAGGATTGACAGACATGAGAGGACAAAAACTGTCTATTCCAAGGGCAAACTGCAGCATGGCAAAAAAATCAATTAATATAACATCCTCGGTTGGCTCGGTATCACAGTGTGTATAATTGCCACCTCACAGCGTTCTGCCTTCCGGTTTGATCGTGAGTTGAGGTCACTCTCTGTGTGGAGTTTTGCATGTTCTCCCTGTGTTTATTGTGTGGGTTTCTTACAGGCTTTCTGATTTCTATTTACATGGATACTTACTGCACTAAACTTCACCTACACTATATTGCCAAAAGTTTACCAGGAACTATTTACTAACATTAGCACATCATGTACACTATATTGCCACAAGTTTTGGGACACTCCTCCAAAACATTGAATTCAGGTGTTGTTTTTCAGGGGTTGGACTCGGCCCCTTAGTTCCAGTGAAAGGAACTCTTAATGCTTCAGCTTCATACCAAGACATTTTGGACAATTTCATGCTCCCAACTTTGGGGATGACCCCTTCCTGTTCCAACATGACTGCACACCAGTGACCAAAACAAGGTCCATAAAGACATGGATGAGTGAGTTTGATGTGGAGGAACTTGACTGGCCTGCACAGAGTCCTGACCTCAACCCCATAGAACACCTTTGGGATGAATTAGAGTGGAGACTGTGAGCCAGACCTTCTCATCCAACATCAGGGCCTGACCTCACAAATGTGCTTCTAGAGGAATGGTCAAAAAATTCCCATAAACACACTCCTAAACCTTGTGGAAAGCCTTCCCAGAAGAATTGAAGCTGTTATAGCTGCAAAGGGCGGGACAACTCCATATTACATTCATGTGCATGTAAAGGCAGACGTCCCAAAACTTTTGGCAATATAGTGTATGTGTGAGGTGCTCTATGATAGACTAGTGTCCCATCCAAGGTGTATTCACGGCCTCGAGCACGATGAAGCACTAAGTGTTGATGAATGAATAAATGAATGTAACGTCCTCTCTATGTCAATCCCTCCTACCCAGGACACCACCTGTCCCCGAAACTTTCCACAATAAGTAATAAATGGACAGCATCTACAAATGACACCAGAAGAAATGCACTAGAATGACATGTTATATGCACTAACATGCTGCCTAAAGGCTAAAATACATTGGATCAGTTATTCTTCTTTAACTGTAATGAGTCTATTTCAGAGCCTAGCTTTGTCTCGCTAGATCACAGCCACCTTTTCTCAAATACGCCTCTTCTCTATACTGCAGTAAATGAGACCTCAAGGGCATTATTGAAAGAGTTGTGGCAGGCAGATGGAGTTTGCCTCATATTCACCCGTCTGTCACTGAAATCACTAAAGTGTGAGCTGTCTGAATCGACTGACTGAAAGAGAAGCTCGGGCTCCAGGTGAGACTTTGGGACTCGTAAGGAACGAGCCACTTTCAACCTCTTTCACTCGGCTCAGTGAAGGTCAAACTAAAAACTAGCCCTGAATTTTCTATATCTATTTTATTCTGACATCTCATTTCCTTTCATGTCTTGCTCACAGGTAAATACGTCTTGCCACAGAGGAATTGTGATGGAGCTCGTTAGAAACATTGAGATTTTTTTTTTTTTTTATACATATACTGGAGTTCATTTTATGTGAATATTCATGAATCTGTACTTTGAATGTTAGTAATGTGACATGATGAATAATATAGATTCAAGCTGTAAGGCAGCTAGTAACAAAATAAACTGTATTGCCAAAAGTTTTGGGACATCTGCCTTTACCTGCACATGAATGTAATATGGAGTTGTCCCGCCCTTTGCAGCTATAACAGCTTCAACTCTTCTGGGAAGGTTTTCCACAAGGTTTAGGAGTGTGTTTATGGGAATTTTTGACCATTCCTCTAGAAGAGCATTTGTGAGGTCAGACACTGATGTTGGACGAGAAGGTCTGTCTCACAGTCTCCACTCTAATTCATCCCAAAGGTGTTCTATGGGGTTGAGGTCAGGACTCTGTGCAGGCCAGTCAAGTTCCTCCACACCAAACTCACTCATCCATGTCTTTATGGACCTTGCTTTGGTCACTGGTGTACAGTCATGTTGGAACAGGAAGGGGTCATCCCCAAACTGTTCCCACAAAGTTGGGAGCATGAAATTGTCCAAAATGTCTTGGTATGAAGCTGAAGCATTAAGAGTTCCTTTCACTGGAACTAAGGGGCCGAACCCAACCCCTGAAAAACAACACCTGAACTCAGTGATTTGGAGGGGTGTCCCAAAACTTTTGGCAATACAGTGTATGTTTAGTACTACACAACATATAGTAGAAAATATTGAACCATGTGAAGGATTGCCTTTTACAATGTAAAACAATGTAAATGAGTTCACAGAGGGACGGGTCAACTCCATATTACATTCATGTGCACGTTAAGGCAGACGTCCCAAAACTTTTGTCAGTATAGTGTATAAACTTCCTTAAAGTGAAACATGCTTTTTCATTTCTATGTATTTTAATTTAAGACCATTGCTACCATTTTAAATCCCCCTAAAAGTGCAAAGAGAGAATAAAAAAACTGCATTTAAAGATTTCATCCTGGCTGCAGTGCAGAATCATGGAGGACGTTTTGACAGCTGATTACAAACTGAATTGATTAGGCTCTGTCCATTTCAAAGCAATATGTAAATATAAAAAAACTCTAAATATATTCAAATATTCACTGTGTGAGGAAATCACTCTAAGCTGGCAAGGGCATCCTTAGGCAGAATGACTCACTGGATGTTTTTTGTGTCAAGACTGATATGTATGAAAAATCCCAGGAGATGTTTCTGAAATACTTAAACCAGTAAAAGACCACATTTCCCCCTCTGATCCTGCTGACTGATGTGGACATTAACCTGAAATTCCTGACCTACAGTATATCTGCCTGAGTTTATGCATAGCACTGCTACCACATGTCATATGAATGAGAAGGAGGACAGATGTTCCTATTAAAGTGGCCAGCGAGGGTATATGCTGTGTTGTAATATTTGCGCTATTTTCCACTGGTTTAATTTTCCAGAGTATTATCATCCCAATGTCTCTGCACACATTATCCCACTGAATGTTAACCTGTTTGACACGAACGGTCATTTTACTGCTCTGTACTGACCTGTCAGAAATGAAAATCTGTCAAATCCGTGCAGATGTTGATGAAACATTAAGATTTCACTTTAGCTGGGGATCACTGACCATGAGTTCTGCATAGTGGACCTGTACTTAACATTGCCATGGAAACAGGCTTAAGAGCTGAGCTGCTTACACACACACACACACACACACACACACACAGCACTGCAGCATTGTTGAGCAGTGGTTCCCTCATACACATAAAAGAAATGGACAACCCCTGGCTATTCTTTTGTTAGAATCCGTATGACGCTTATGCGACAGATTCAGTTTGATGTTCACGCTTCATATGCGATTATTGCTGCTACACTTTGGTGCAGTTTCTAATTATAACAGAATAAATAATATGAATAAAAAATAGATTCAAATGATAGAAAATGATCCGTCAAACTGCTCTCAAACAGCCGCTGAGCACGATCGTTTTACCCAGAAGCTTAGGCGCTCTTATCAGGGAATGAGTCTATGAAATTAAATGCATCCTTACACATTCTTAAATATATGAGTGCTAAGGATGACATGAAGATCCTGATATGTTCGTGTAGCTATAAAAGATAACTCATAAATCCTACCTGGATTGAGGTTTACATCTTTAAGCATCATGTTGGATTGTTTTTGATGTTGTTTACATATAGAAATGCACAATATGGTCAAAAGTTTCTGGACACAAGGGATTTTATCCAAACTGTTAAAGCACATCATTGTCTAGAATGTTCTTTTTTCTTGGTATGCTGTAGTTTTTCCTTCACTGGATTTAAGTTACAGCCCCTGTGGACAAAACAAGCTTCATTGAGAAATGTATCTAAAGGTCTGTGTGTGTGGAGGAACTTGATTTCCCTGCAGCCCTCAACCCCACTGATCACCTTAAGGATGAACTGGAACTCTGACCGCGCCTGAGATCATTTTATCCAATATCAGTGTCTGACCTCACGAATACTCTCGTGGCTAACTGAGTATAAATCCTCACACCCATGCTTGAAAATCTAGTGGAAAGTCCTCCCAGAAAAATAGAGGTTACTATAACAGCAAAAGAAGAACACAATCTGGAATGAGATGCTTGACACACACATATGAGTGTGACTGGTCATCAGCTTTTGGCTATAAAGTGTATAGTTACATAATTTGAGAAATTCAACTATAAACTACTTTAGATTTACAGAGTTATACACAGATCATCATTATGATCAGTGAGAGGTGAAGTGAATAAGACTGATGATCTCATCATGGCACCTGTTAGTGGGTGGGATATATTAGGCAGCAAGTCAACATTTTGTCCTGAAAGTTGATGTTAGAAGCAGGAAAAATGGACAAGCATAAGGATTTGAGCTTTGAGTTTGATGAAGGGCCAAATTGTGATGGCTAGACCACTGGATCAGAGCATCTCCAAAACTGCAGCTCTTGTGGGGTGTTCCCGGTCTGCAGTGGTCAGTATCTATCAAAAGTGGTCCAAGGTGAACCGGTGACAGGGTCATGGTTGGTCAAGGCTCATTGATGCACGTGGGGAGAGAAGGCTGGACTGTGTGATCCGATCCAACAGACAAGCTACTATTGCTCAAATTGCTGAAGAAGTTAATGCTGGTTCTGATAGAAAGGTGTCAGAATACACAGTGCAGGACGGGTCAGGGCTGTTTTGGCAGCAAAAGGGGGACCAACACAATATTAGGCAGGCGGTCATAATGTTATGCCTAGTCGATGTATATAAAAATAAAAATAGAATAAAAATAAACAACAATATGATAGAATAAGAATAGAAAAAGCAGAATAGTTATAGTTAATGTACAGTGAGATGGGTGGACAGAACGTGGACAGAATATAGACAGTGTGCAATGGTCTGCCAGTCCTGAGTTAAAGTGACTGTGTGCTGTACCACTGCACTGTCTCAGAGCAGTATTGCTGCATGACTGGAGGTTTGGACTGAATTGGATGTAAACATGCCGTGTGATGACTGATCCATGACACAGTTGTTGTTATTTGAACTGAGACAGTATGCCAAGCTCGGCTCACTGACTTTCTAAAATTCTGGGCAGATAAATCCACTTTTTCACAGATAAACACCACAATAAAACATAGTTGAAACAAAGTGATATCTATTTTCCTAAACTTTAAAAATGCCTCAGCAGTAACACTCCAAATCCAGAAAGATCTTCAGCCCCGGGATGAAACGTTTGTTTCGGCTGTGTTTTGTGCTGCCTTATAAACTTTAAATGTGCTGTGAGGATTTCGGATCCATTTGCATTTTCCTTTTCTCTCCATGAATCTAAGCCTGAGTTTCTGAGACCAAAAGAATGCAGGCATTTGTATGTATCCTGATAGCTGGAGAAGAGAGGATCAGAGGCTTTTTTCTGCCTTCCCTGTTTGAACAGCACACTTTGCCTCTGCTGATTTGAGAGAATAAACTGGCTTTAATCGCTCCCTGGCCTCACAGAATGCTAGACTGACGCAGCCATATATCTCTCTCTAAATGGCAAAGCTGCAGGATTCTCAGCTCATAGAAATACTGGGTGTGTATGTGTTTGTGAGAGAGATTCTCTCCACAATTTTGCATGCACTGCAATTTCTCAGAGGCTTTATGGACCAAACGGTGACTGTGTAAGAAGTTGGTTTTAGTCACTGAACCCTAAAAGAAGATCAGCTGCTAAGTTGCTCTGAAGGTCATCTAGGGCTTGTCCTAATTCCAAGGCATTTTCTTTATTTGTTTATAATATGCCTTCTCATATTACATTATTTCAAGTACAGTCATGAGCAAAGTCAATTCTAAAAGCTAACACGTGAGAATTTGTAATGGTATATCTATCAGAATGCTCGGAAATGGGCTGGAAAAAGATGCTTTGATAGATTTGGGGAAGAAAAATTAAAAAGTGCTTATCATGTTTACCTCACAAGTCCTTCATTGGGGGTTTGATTCTTGCCTCCGCCCTGTGTGTGTGAAGTTTGCATGCTCTCCCTGTGCCCTGAGGGTTTCCTCCTGGTTCTCCGGTTTTCTTCCCCAGTCCAAATACCTGCATTCTTTTCTGATAAACATCTCTAATTTGTCTGTAGTGTGTGAGTATGTGTGTGATTGGTTGGCACCTCATCCCTGGTGCCCCCAGCCTTATACCCTGAGTTCCCTGGGATAGGCTTCAGGTTCCTCACAACCTTATGTAGGATAGGTGTTACAGAAAATGGATGGACGGATGGATGGATAGATGGATGGATGGATGGATGGATGGATGGATGGATGGATGGAAGATACTACTTTCAGCCCTTTATACACAGTCCTTCATGTTTGCTGAGAAAAGCTATTTGTTTGGTGGGCCGAACCTATCAGTCTCACACAGAGATGGAGGAAGCAAACCTTTTTCTGCCAGTATTCTGCTGTAGTGTGCACTCCCAGTGGTGGTAATTTAGCCAGTAGCTACTTCTCCACATTCTCAGTGTCAGATTCGTCTGGCAGGCTAGAGGCTGTGAACCTAATGTGGGCGTCCTCAACAATCTCACCCTGTCAAATAAACCTCCCTCAGCACAGAGAGGAAAGAGAATATCTTTTACTCTAATCGAATTTGACCTTTATCTATAAATGATTGTGAACTTACCATCGGTTTTAAAAATCCGGAGCTGTTTCTTTAGGCACAATGTCTTTAGCTGACAACAAAACAAATGAAACCTAATTATGTCGTAGCAACGGGGAAAAGTGATGGTAGTACATTAAGCTACCCATTAGGCGACAAATAATGACTATCCAAACATAGACTGCTGCCATATTTCTTAAAGGTGAGGGATGTGAGGAACATTTTGTGCAGTTCTCCATCAGCTACCAATAAAGCTACCAGAAGGAAAACCCAGGCTGCAAATGCAGGATAAATACAGGATATGGATGAAAAACGTCCAACCATGTCTCTATACAACTCTCAGTTCTTTCTGTCAATTCAAAAAGTGCTTTCTTGCTCTAGCAGTCAGTGCTCCAGGATTTAAGGATTGTGGAGGAATTGCTGAAGTAAGGTGGCTGTATTTGGTCGAATTTTGAGTTGTAGTGTAGTCTTACAAGCCAAAATTCAAGCTATCGCTAGATAGTCTGGTGCTTTCAGTCACTAATTGTGGTCAGGAGCATGGACAGATGAAATGAATTTTCCTGAACTCTGTCAGCAAACATGAGAGGTTTTTCATTACTGTGACTTTTATAACTTGTCTCACAAGCTGCTGGTAACGAGTGCACAAAGCACACATATATACACATATCCAAAGAGATGAGAGATAAGTTTACAGTAGATGTTGGAGCATCTGAGACCAAGCTTTTGTTAACTTTCAACAAAATGGTTTGCTGCCATATGGCAGCAATAGGCAGGGTGGTAAATCACTGAGGTACAAGAGAAAAATGGGTATTTGCTTGAGCCAGAGCTGATAATGGGGTTGTTTATTCAGCCTGCTGATCCCTTGTGTAGCCAGGCCAGTCTATAGGCTGTGATTCTAATCTTTTACGCTTGCCCATTTTTCTCCTAATTTGGTCATTTGCCAATTCTCTCCCTCTGCATAGCTCTTACCTATTACACAGCTACCAAGCTATCATCTCGAAAGAGTAAGGAATAAAGCTATGTTCGCATTTGCAATGCTTTGATCAATGCAAGTCACCAGTCGCTGTACTATAAATTTGCCAGGAGTCAATACTACGACTCCAGGTTGCCATGGAGACGCAACTAGCAAATTGGTTTCCTTGCACCTAAGATGTACCATTCTGGACAATGAGAGTTTGTATTTGAACATCACCAGTGTATACACTGATCAGTCATAACATTATGACCACCTGTCTAATATTGTGTTGGTCCCACTTTTGCCCTGACCCGTCCTGCACTGTGTATTCCGACCCCTTTCTATCAGAACCAGCATTAACTTCTTCAGCAATTTGAGCAACAGTAGCTCTTCTGTTGGATCGGATCACACGGGCCAGCCTTCTCTCCCCACGTGCATCAATGAGCCAAAAATACTCAATGCTTTCTTCCTTTTTGTTCTTTATTGGTCTGTACAAAAAGCATAATGGAATATGACTCACCTTTATGTGGATCATTAAAGCATGTAAATGTAATTAAATGCAGTAAAAAATAATAAATTAGAAACTGGATCCTGCAGCAAAATTTCCTAAGCATTACTTGCCTGTACATTAGGAGATATGACTGTGTCCTAATCTGTTTGAGCTTGCGTGCTTTCTTTAACTTTCATGCCTGAATGCATTCTCTCTCTCTCTCTCTCTCTCTCTCTCTCTCTCTCTCGTGAGTGGATAGAGAGGATGAGCTGATGCTGATGCTGATGCTGATCTCGGGGTGGTGTACAGGGCTTTGAACTCCTGTGGAGGAGACAGAAGGTCACAGCCCGTCTCTACAGATAAGATTCTCCACTAGCAGTAGTGGCCGAGGAGGATATACTCACATGACCTGATGTACTGATCTCCTGATGGACCTTGACACCTTAAAGCAAACAGAGCTGCAAAAACACCACTGTTATCACAGGTCATAGCACATTTTAGCTGAACAACAGAGTGCAAATGCATATAGTCTATCACCAGAAACTGGGGGTATTGATTTTATTCTGGGTGAATAAAATGAGAAAATAAAATCATTTTAAAAACACAAGACTATTATTGGAATTGTTATTCTATATCATGCAATATTATATAGTAGTTTGTTGGTTTGGTTTTCCCAGTGAATATATACTGAACAAAATTATAAATGCAACACTTTTGTTTTTGCCCCCACTTTTCATGAGCTGAACTCAAAGATCTAAGACCTAAGTTGCCCATGAATTGAATGTTCATTTCTCTACCATAAGCCGTCTCCAAAGGCGTTTCAGAGAATTTAGCAGTACATCCAACCGGCCTCACAACCGCAGACCACGTGTAACCACACCAGCCCAGGACCTCCACATCCAGCATCTTCACCTCCAAGATCGTTTGAGACCAGCCACCCGGACGGCTGCTGCAACAATCAGTTTGCATAACCAAAGAATTTCTGCACAAACTGTCAGAAACCGTCTCAGGGAAGCTCATCTGCATGCTTGTCGTCCTCATCGGGGTCTCGACCTGACTGCAGTTCGTCGTCGTAACCGACTTGAGTGGGGAAATGCTCACATTCGATGGCGTCTGGCACTTTGGAGAGGTGTTCTCTTCACGGATGAATCCTGGTTTTCTCTGTACAGGGCAGATGGCAGACAGCGTGTATGGCGCCGTGTGGGTGAGCGGTTTGCTGATGTCAAGGTTGTGGATGGAGTGGCCCATGGTGGCAGTGGGGTTATGGTGTGGGCAGGCGTATGTTATGGACAACGAACACAGGTGCATTTTATTGATGGCATTTTGAATGCACAGAGATACCGTGACGAGATCCTGAGGCCCATTGTTGTGCCATTCATCCACGACCATCACCTCATGTTGCAGCATGATAATGCACCGCCCCATGTTGCAAGGATCTGTACACAATTCCTGGAAGCTGAAAACATCCCAGTTCTTGCATGGCCAGCATACTCACCGGACATGTCACCCATTGAGCGTGTTTGGGATGCTCTGGATCGGCGTATACGACAGCGTGTTCCAGTTCCTGCCAATATCCAGCAACTTCGCACAGCCATTGAAGAGGAGTGGACCAACATTCCACAGGCCACAATCAACAACCTGATCAACTCTATGCGAAGGAGATGTGTTGCACTGCATGAGGCAAATGGTTGTCACACCAGATACTGATACCCCCCCACCCCCACCCCGGACCCCCCCCACAATACACTAAAACTGCACATTTTAGAGTGACCTTTTATTGTGGCCAGCCTAAGGCACACCTGTGCAATAATCATGCTGTCTAATCAGCATCTTGATATGCCACACCTGTGAGGTGGATGAATTATCTCAGCAAAGGAGAAGTGCTCACTAACACAGATTTAGACAGATTTATGAACAATATTTGAGAGAAATAGGTCTTTTGTGTACATAGAAAAAGTCTTAGATCTTTGAGTTCAGCTCATGAAAAATGGGGGCAAAAACAAAAGTGTTGCGTTTATAATTTTGTTCAGTGTAAATTGTAGGTGTAGCAGTGCATCCAACACACTGGACGTCACTGTGGCCAAACAGACAAAAAAGTTTTGACCAAGAAACCATGAATACAGTATACATTTCCCCAAAACACAATGTAAAATAAGTATTGAACGTGTTAACATTTTTCTCAGTAAATATATTTCTAAAGTAGACTGTTGACATGAAATTTTCACCAGATGTTGGTAACAACCCATGCAATCCACCTATGCAAAGAAATCAAACCATAATTTCTCACATAAATAAAGTTATGTGAAATGACACATGGAAAAAGTATTGAACACGCTTACTGGAATTTATTTAATACTTCAAATAAAAGTCTTTGTCGTTGAAGACAGCTTCAAGACGCCTCCTGTATGGAGAAACTAGTTGCATGCATTGATCAGGTGTGATTTTGGCCCATTCTTAGACATATACAGTCTTCAAATCTTGAAGGGTTCATGGGTCTCTTCTATGAAATTTGATCATTAGTTCTCTCCATAGATTTTCAGTTGGATTCAAGTCAGGTGATTGGCCTTTCTCCGAAACCAGTTGAGAGTTTCCTTGGCTGTGTGTTTGGGATCATTGTCTTGCTGAAATGTTCACCCTTGTTTCATCTTCATCATCCTGGTAGATGACAGCAGATTTTTTATCAAGAATGTCTCGGTACATTTTTCCATTCATCCTGCCTTCAATTATATGAAGTTTGCTGGTACTCTATGCTGCCCTAAACCATGATGTTCCCACCTCCAAACTTCACTGTTGGTATGGTGGTTTTGGGGGTGATGTGCAGTGCCATTTTGCCTCCAAACATGTTCAACATCCAAAGAGTTCACTTTTGGCCTCATCTGACCAGACACAGGCTTGTCCAAATGTTGTGCAGCAAACTTTAAACAAGCTTCAACATGCTTTTTCTTCAGCAGTGGAGTCTTGTGTGGTTAGTGTGCTTATAGGCCAAGGTGCTTAAGTGCATTACTTATTGTTTTCTTTGAAACAATTGTACCTGCTAATTCCAGGTGTTTCTGGAAGCTCTCCACAGGTGGTTCTTGGATCTTGGACAACCCTTCTGATCATTCTTTTCACTCCTCTGTCAGAAATCCTGTGAGGAGCACAGTGGTGGCCGTTTTATAGTGAAATGATGTTCTATCCACTTCCAGATTATGGCCCCAACAGGAGGAACATTTAGAAGTTTTGAAATCCTTCTGTGACCAGTGCCATCAGAATGTTTCGCAACAATAAGGTTGTGAAGGTCTAGAGAAAGCTCTTTGCTTTTACCCATCATGAGACACCTTTTTATAGGCCATTAGTTGGGATTGAAATAGCTGATATTAATTTGCACTGACCAGCGGGCAGGATTTCTTTGCATGGGTGGATTGCATGGGTTGTTACCAACATCTGGTGAATTTCATGTCAACAGCACCTTTAGAAATATATTTACTGAGAAAAATTGTAAAACATTCAATACTTGTTTTACCAGCTTTAATATTTAAGATTTAATTTCATCTTGGCTATCTGAGCACAAAGAGTGAGTTAGGAGCCAATTTAAGTATATTTTCATCACACAGTAAATATTACTCTTAGTAATTTTACACTTAGTATCTATATAACACAGTGAACCAGAAATACATCTAATCAAGTCAGCTATCAAATTGTTGATGCTCTGGTGCAGCAGTCAGAAATTAAAACTTTAAATTTTAAATTTAAAGTTTAGTTAAATAAAGATTTGTTATTTTTGTTCCAGATTTGTTTATTTTGTTTTCGGATTTGTTTATTTTATTTTTGGATTTGTTTATTTTGTTTTCGGATTTGTTTATTTTGTTTCCGGATTTGTTTATTTTGTTTCTGGATTTGTTTGTTTTGTTTCCGGATATGTTTATTTTGTTTCTGCATTTGTTTATTTTGTTTCCGGATATGTTTATTTTGTTCCCGGATTTGTTTATTTTGTTTCCGGATTTGTTTATTTTGTTTCCAGATTTGTTATTTTGTTTCCGGATTTGTTATTTTGTTTTCTGATTTGTTATTTTATTTTGCACTTCTCGGTTTCCCATGTGGAAACAGAAAGAACATGTGAAACTCTTTATTACAAAGTAAAAAAAAATAGGAAGAAAAGTATTACATTAACAAAAAGTGATTATTTATTTAGTTGTTTAATTATAAAATTGAGCTCTTAGTATTTAATGCTTATTTTAATCTCTTTTCACTTTTGAAGGTAAAATAATAGAATTCACTGCTGCTTGAGATACCTGTAAAAGACAAATGCATTTTCTTCAGGAACGTCTGCAGTCTTCAGAGGTACAGACCACCACACATGAACAAAAATTCTAATTTAAGGTATAATAGTAAGAAACCTAAAGTGAAATCGAATTACTTCTACACATACACGCATCTGCTCTTCATGAATATGAATCTAAATTAGATTTTGGTTCCTGTCACATTTCTTATCTTCTGTGCATGGTAATTAATGTATAGTACCCAGGTATCATTTTCTTAATTGTTATGGACCATTTATACACAATACATTAAGTTGTTTTATCCTTTTCTTTGGTTCAGAGAGATTAATACTTGTGATTTATTTGTATAGTCTTTCTTTCGGAAGTCTAGAGAGCTCGACTGTTCGGCCACAAATAAATCCTCTGCTCCTGTTATGATGTTTTGTTGTTTGAAGTTTGTTGCATTGAACTAACAAAGATTTTATCACACACACACACACACACACACCTGTAATTAACAACTGAATAAGTTCCGCCTTACTGTTGTTTTATTGTTTTCAGAATTACTGAGATGATGATCTTAGATAATCATCTCAGTAATCATGAGATAATGTAAAACAAATGTTAGCCTAGGACTTTGGTGAATGTCACCTTCACTGACAGTTATAATTATTATCATGAATTAGCTTCATAAGGGGCACATAATTGCCTCTAATCAAAAGATGACACAATTTATTCCTTTCTACACAATCTGATGACAACATTTGTTCCGATTAAGTTACAGATGAATACTTATGCTAAATCTAAAAGAAAAATAGACAAGCATACAGTATATCATAATATTAGGAGATCAGCAATGGAAAAAAAAGTTAGCTTTTATTGGCCATTAGCTTGAAAATTGTATTTATTCTAAGCACTGATTATCCTAGCAGAATGCTCTCATTATAAATGAATGATGTTTTGCCCTGAAATGAATTTTGATGTTTTCTCTAACCCCAGTGGTAGATAGTGTGTTGTTCAGTAATATTGATCGGAGATGCTCCAGCATTTCTACACCACTAAAATGGGACCCAAATGCTGCAAAATGGGCATGTTATGCATATTAACTATAAAACATCTCTGATTATTTTTCCCTGACTGGAGACCCATTTAATTCACTGCATACCTCCTGGTCCCTCTGCTGCAGAATATTAGAAATCAGTTTTGATAATATGTCTTTAATATTTAATATGCGCATACACACAAGCTACAGCAGGGGATCGTATGAAGCAACTCTTTGATGGAGCTTTTTAATCAGGAGTGCTTATATATGAAGCAGGCAGAGAGGTACGAAAAAGAAAAAACATTTCTGATGTCTATTCTTAGGACTTTTCAATTAAGGAGAGTGGAAAAAGACGTCCTTAGGCGACACGCGAACATGAAAAAGCACATGCTGAAAATTCCCGACAAACAAGAACGTCACGATGAAAAGACTGTGTTCTAAAGTAACGTATTTCGTGACAGGATGTGAACTATAGGGATTCATAGACAAAGGACAGAATTAGACGAAAGCAACCTCTCCACCAGAGGAAACACACAGAGTTCCTTTATCAAAGATTCACATCATGGCCTGGAGGAAAATGTGAGCAAGTATCCATCATGACTTCTCAGCCCATTGCAGACAGCTTGTTTGTCCGAGGGCTGTTTTAACGCTGTTGGATGATTTTAACATTTAAATCTTAGTTTATCTGTGGATTTCTGTCAGACTCTGAATATCAGCCTGTATCTGTCTTTTCATTAAATAAACATAAACTTTGCAAAGCCCTGAGTTTGTGCTCCTGCAAACTGCTTATTTTTTCTCTTTCAAAGCCTTTTTAGGATTATTACCTCTCTTGAAAGCTCCATCTTTCAGACAAGGTGTAACCTTGTGGCAGAGGCACTTAGTTAAATTCAGGATGCCATCAGTCTTCACAGTCTTGGCTCATGGGTCCAATTACTGGCCAATTTTCAGGTGATATAGATTTTAAAAATCTTTTTTTTGACACTTATTGTAATTAATGTATGTGAACCGTCAGTATGTCTCACTTGTATTAATATCTCTTTCGTTTTTGCTCGGGTGGCACAGGAAATAGCACTGCTGCCTCACAGCTCAAGCTTCGAACCAGGGCTCAGGTACACACAGGTGCCAGTGTGAAGGTGGGTTAGTTAAACCAATTAAATAAATTAGGTGTAAATGCATGTGGAGAACTTAGAGAAAACTACGGTGTCCAAGACAAAATAACAAATCCCAAAACAAAACATGCAATTTCCTACTTGCTGCATATCCTGAGTGACCGATGTTTCGTGCAATCAGAGGTAAGAATTCACAGAATATACCTACCATTTCTACCTTTTACCGCTTTGTCTGCATTGTCCTTGTGTTTCTGGATTTGTTTATTTTCTTTTTGGATTTGTTATTTTGTGTCCGGATTTGTTTATTTTGTTTCCGGATTTGTTTATTTTGTTTCTGGATTTGTTATTTTGTTTCCAGATTTGTTTATTTTGTTTCCAGATTTGTTTATTTTGTTTCTGCATTTGTTATTTTGTTTCCAGATTTGTTTATTTTGTTTCTGGATTTGTTTATTTTGTTTCCAGATTTGTTATTTTGTTTCCGGATTTGTTTATTTTGTTCCAGATTTGTTTATTTTGTTTCTGGATTTGTTTATTTTGTTTCCGGATTTGTTTATTTTGTTTCCGGATTTGTTTATTTTGTTTTCGGATTTGTTTATTTTGTTTTCGGATTTGTTTATTTTGTTTCCGGATTTGTTTATTTTGTTTCCAGATTTGCTACTTTGTTCTGGATTTGTTATTTTATTTTATTTTGCACTTCTCGGTTTCCCATGTGGAAACAGAAAGAACATGTGAAAGTCTTTATTACAAAGTAAAAAAAATAGGAAAAAAAGTATTACATTGACAAAAAGTGATTATTTATTCAGTTGTTTAATTATAAAATTGAGCTCTTACTATTTAATGCTTATTATTCCATCCTTTTTTGTTTAGTTTCCAGAGGAGTGCCTCACAATTTCCTGTGTTTCCTATACTGGTGTCACAATATACTGCGCAAGAATGTATAATTTTTAATATACAAAGACCTTCCTATAAGTTGGCATGATCAACCTGTTGCATTGTTGAGAAGTAACCTAAGCTCTATAATCCTAACTGACAGGGAAGAACTTTGCTCTAAGCTGTAAGATAGCGTCCGAACTAATATTAATTTAAGTAAATGGCCGGGCGCTTGGCTGAGTCACACATAGCTCTATAAAAAGGAGATTTCACAGGCCAGTGGCTGCACATTTAAATTCTGTCTCCATAATCACAAATCCAGCATGTGGCACTGAGACAGAATTCCCTGGAGGCTTTAGATGTACAGCAGCCTGAACACAACAATGAACTTTACTGAGAAACACTAATAACTCAGTAGGTGATGCAGAATTTGGTAGTAAAGTTTATAAAGTCTATATACGAATTGGAATGGATTTCCTTTGAAGAAATATATGGTTTTATTTAATTATTCTAGTGCTAGAAGAGAACATTCTCTGCAGAGATTTGCTTTATCTAGTGCTAGAAAAGAACATTCTCTTCAGAGATTTGTTGATTAGAAGATCAGGGTTCAAGACCCAGCACCACCAAGCTCCGCTGTTGGGCAGCTGAGCAAGATTGACCCTCTTTGCTCCAGGGGCGCTGTATCATAGCTGCCCCTGCTCTCTGACCTCAACTTCCTTAGCTGGGATATGCAAATAAAAGAATTCCACTGTGCTGTAATGTATGTGTATGTGGCCATAATAAAGGCCTCTTGCCCTCAGTTCTTCTTCTTCTTAATTCTGATCAGAATCGTAGTGGACCTGAACTCTAACTCTAGTATGAGATCCATCCAGAGCAAAGCACCAGTCCATTGCAGGGCATCATGCTGACACACATTGGGGCAATTTAGTGTAGCCTAAATGACATACATGTTTTGGGAGATGTGAGGAATCCTGAGACCTGGAAGCAAACCTACATGGATGCCAAGAGAACATGAACAGAATTTTAACACACAATAACTTGAGCTCATTGATCAAACTGGGGACCTTGGAGATGTGAGGCGGCAATGCTACCTGCTGCACAGTGTGCCACCCAGATGACATCTTATTAAACCTAAAAATAGAACAGCAACCATGGAGGCTGAGATGCCTGCTAGATGTCTCGTGCAAAACAGATGGTAAATTAGGTTCTAAATTTTAGCTTCATCCTTCTGACTTTCCATCGCCTCCCCCACGTCTGCTGCACCGAGGGGAGGAAATGAAATCATTGGCTCTACTACATGGATGAGTAGTACCACCTGCTTCCTTACAGTCAGTGGAAGAACCACCATGGAAACCAAACCCTGACAAACTATACATGACATTGAACAAGCTTGGTGGTCAACAATCTCCCAGCAGTGGTCCAGTCCAGCAGCGGGTCCCTGGTGCTACCAGGGAAAAGCTCATTTCCAATACATGATATTTATGTAGAGTGCTGATATGATCATCTGTGTTGTGTACATCACAGTCCAGTTTGTGGACTTCATGATGGGCCCTGTTAGATTTTTCCGCTTACTGGTGCATACTACATACTGGTGGTTACCTCAGGTAGTAGTTTTGACTCAGTTCCCTGCAATGGGAACAAAAATACTTTTTAACTTACTAACTAACTCACAATAAATGTTTAAAATTTGCATCTTTATGGGTCAGATTTAAAACGGTAATATTTGCTACTGAAAATAAATGTTACAGTGAAAACGAAGTGATGTTAAAATGATGTTACAATCAGACTGTAAAGATGATGACATGACAGACATGAGAGAACGTTCTTCCATGTTCTTCTCCTTATTTTGAAACCAACCCAGATAAAGGAAAAAAAACCCTGCAGACAATAACCCAAGCTTAGGTTTGAACCAGGAAACTGGATCCGTGAGGAATTCAACCCTCAGAAGTAAAAAAATAAATAAAAAATCACATCTCTGCCGAAAGAAAAACACGTGGCCTACATGTGGAAAAATTAGCCTATTAAAATAAATGAATCTTGTGACAAAAAGCATGAATGGAAAAATAAAGAAGTCCTATATGTAAAAGAAAAATACATGAAGAATCATAAAAATCATAATTCATGAATTAATTTTTAATAACTACTTTATGGGTCATGGTCTGGTGATCTCAGGAACACTGAGAGGAACAGCAAAGGAAGTACACCTTGGATCTCTCTCTCTCACACACACACACACTTTAAATTTAGCACATCCAATCTCATTGGGAGGTGAAAAGAAACAGGAGATCCCCAGAATATACCGACATGGTCATGGGAAGAATTTTTTTTCTTTTAAGGTGTGGGAATGATTCCCATGGCACAAAGAGACTATTTTTTTTAATGTCAAGGTGAATGAAAATTCATGGCACCCTGCTTCCCAGCATGCATTACAGAGGTATTACTGGCAGAATGATGTATATGGGTTCAGTATCTGGGGTATAATTCTGGCTAAAAACGGCATTTTTTTTTGTTTTTACCTCAGGGACTCCCTTCTCTAGAGTGATATCCTTATTTTCCAGGTCACAGAGGAATAATCCGTTTTATTCACAATCTTATTTCAACAAGTAGTAAGTATTTAGTAGCTGACGTTTATAAAATTTCCGTGAATACTTTGCTGAAATCGTGGATAAATAAGCTCTAAGCCTTAACCCTGTCGGTATAATGACGCGTAAGCGGGGACACCCGTTTTTTTTTTTTTTCAGATCCAGAAAATCCCGCGCCGTCATTCGCCTCTTCATTCAGCAGCTCGCGCGCACCCGGCGGAGGCGCGTCTGTGCGCGCGCACACGCACGCACGCACACACACACACACACACAGACACGCGCGCACGCTTCATGCGGTCGTGTTTTTAAGACACGGAAAAGAGAGAAGATTGTGTGTGTGTGTGTGTGTGCGCGCGGGCGTTTTTCTTTCTTAACGCCAAGTGAAGCCGCGCGCTCGCTTTCGGACCGTTCTCATTCGCCTCGCTCGGTCTGCGTCTCCGTGCGGCGGAGCTGAGGGCGCGAGGTGACGGTAGAATGGGCGAACCCCAACGGTTTCCACTGTAACTCTGGAAATGGAGCCCACATTCCCGCGGGGAGACAAAGGTACGAACACTGACGCTTTCTCTCACACCTTGTGTAGCGGTCAGTTCATGACTATTACCGAGCGCGCGTTACAGACAGCGCACGCGACAGCTCCGTCTCTACCGACCGAGTCTCACCTGCTATTTGCACTTGTTGAGTGAACACGAGCATGATGAGCGTGAAAGCGCAAGGTTACTGCAGTAGGTGCACTGAAGGGGAATAAATGCTTTGGGGTGCGTGCTACCATTAATCGTTCCCTCGATAAAGATACCGGCTGCTGCGGCTGCGGCTGCAGGTTTGATTGCGTTATATTATGTTGCCATGGCGACAGGGAAAAAAGTATTAGCGCTAGGGCACGCACTCATTCTTACAACACTCCTGTGAGCTTAGAGACGCACTTTCACTAGTGCACTAATGCAGCAGCCTGCATTAACCCACCACAGGTTTGGTTATTTGACGATTAATCGACTGCATTACATCATGACCAGAGAAGATGCACCCTGGGATCCTGTATACCTTCTGGACCGATCTGACTCTTTTCCTGCAGTGAAGCTTTGCCTTCTTGTTCAGTCTGAAGGCGTGAACCTGCAGTTCAGTTCATGCATAATTATTTGTTTGTTTGTTTGTTTTTTTGTTGTTGTTGTTTTTCCAAACCCAGTGTGAAACTAACCCACAACTTATTCTCCAGAACCAGGTAGAGCACATTTCTCAACTTTGGGTGAATTAATGATACTTTAATTTATGATGATTTATTTTCATTGATGTATATTGCTCATTGCCATTGAGTGTCACAAGTGAGCAAAAAAATAATCTCAGGCAAAATAATGTTTCCAGCCACTGCAGGTGTTGCTATTTGTTGCATACACGTCTATTTATGGATGTGCACACGTTCATCATTCAAAGCTTTCGCATGAAGAAAGAAGAGGTGGTGGTGGTGTAGTTCTTCTCCTCCTCCTCCTCCTCTTCTTGTTCTTATTTTGTTTATATAAATTACTAACCAGTAATTGTGTGCATTAAGATGATATGCAACATTATTTAACACCGTGATTTTGCTGAGCACATATGTGTCCTGATCTTGAGCTTCTTGCAGTAACAGGATTATATCACGTAATTCATACAGCACTGCAATAGCAATTTATTGCTTGCAGTACTGCCGACAACACCCTTAATGTGCATCATCTTCACTACAAAAATGTACATTTGGACCATCAGATCATCTCTAAGAATTGTTGATCGATAGCATGGACTATACATGACAGATAATGATTAAAGAAAAATCTGTTATATGTGCATGGAAAATGTGCATTGAAAGGAATCATGGCTTCAAGCTATGCAAGTGTTAACTGAACAACTACTGTTTTTAATTTCTCTGATTTTGACCTTGACATTTTGCTTTCAAAGCATGATCTTTTTTCTTTTTTTCGCTTAGAGCCACTGTCCACACAGGGATATGACATTCTGAAATGTGGCCGATTGCAAATTCCTCTTTTTCTCCATGGCATGGCGCTTTAAAGGGTTTCTAAACTACTCAGAAATGATTCTCTCTTTAAATCATCAGCGAGTAATAAGTATAATTGCAGCTCACTGTTTGAACATTATTAATGGCTCACTCTTATCAAGGCCCATTCTCAAACGAGGGTATTATCTGGAGCGATGTCGTTCGCTTGCTTAATTTTTTCACATAGTCTAATACGATATAGAGTGGATGAATTTCAGAACTAAGACATCAGCAGAAAATGATCATTGTTTCTGTTGTTATTTTTCATGGTAGGCTGTCAGATGTAATTAAAACACGTTCCAAAATTGTGCGTGCATGGCAACAATCCCTGTTTAGGTCTTTTAGGTAAACCGAAGCCAGTGTACAGTAATTAGACCCTCTGCCAATTTCTGACACGTCCAAGCTCACGCTAATTTGCATAACGTTGGCAGTCAGAGCCACATGTAATGAGCTCCTCTTCTGCCATTCCATACATTAATGAAGCATCAGAATTAAGTATGTCCCTCACTCACTGCCCCGAATGCACCGAACTGCAGGACAACTCATTTGTCTCCCTCTTTCCTTCATATCATGTGTGAGCACCCACGCAATGCAGCAAGCTCTGCACTCACTTACCCGGTCCTGTGGAGGAAATTTAAATCCACTAAATATTGTTCTCTCCTCGTGGGTTTTTCATACACACAATAAATAATGTTTGGTTTGAATTTCATTCATCAATTTGGCCTTTTAATAACAGGGGTGAGAGTGACAATATATACAATATTTTGATGAATATTTTGAATACACACACATAAAATATTCAAAAATCTTGCATATTACATTATATTATATTATATTATATTGTATTATATTATATTATATTATATTATATTATATTATATTATATTATATTATATTGTATTATATTATATTATATTATATTATATTATATTATATTATATTATATTATATTATATTATATTATATTATATTATAATTTATTATATTATACCTACTTTGCACAGCAGCAATGCCCAGATTTTTATTTATTTATTTATTTATTCCATAACAAGATTTTTATTTTTTTTTAGTCATTTGAGGCAATTCATCATCTTTTATACATTGGATACACTAAGCTAATTTTGCTGTCACGTAATATTAGCCTGTGATTTTGACAAAATGTCTCATACCTGTAAGGACACAGCATTATCCTGCATATTGAGCTGTCGTATACAGATAGATCGACATCATTACCACTGTTGTCTATGTGAGAACACAGTGACATTCTAATAAAGCTCAAGAACAAAGAACAAATTTAGATCCCAATCATACACACTCAATATTTTATTTGGCTTTGATGCGTATTTAAATTGCCAGCTGTCCTACATATTTCCTAGCACACTATCATAAGACTCCCAGCTGTCTTTATATTCATTAAAGCCTAAAATCCATGTCACACACATAAATAGCCCCTATGTTGTGTGTGTGTGTGTGTTAGTGGTTTTTTGTTTTTTTTGAGAGAGAGAATGCTTAGATTCAAGGTGACCATGAAAGGTATCTGCTGCTCCCACCTCACTGGACCATTCTTCAAGGGGGGTGTCCAGGTGGAACCGGGTTAATGCTAACCGGACAGATGGAGGTGACAAACGAAAGGCGTAATGAGAAACCGCCTTCAGATGAAGACTTTCAATTTGTATTAATCATGGTCGTGTAATATCGGTCACAGACGTAGATGAAGACATGCATGGAGACATAATGGATGGCTTTGTCGGAAGAAAAAATGCTCTCATGTACAACTTTGCACCTAGTTTCTGTGCTGGATGTGTAGGAGGTGGTCATTTATCATCACCACTGACCATACCTGAGGTTGAAAACTGTACTATAACACCAAAGATTCACATTTACTCCTGAGCTAAACAACAAACATACAGACTTTAATAAGTGGATCAGTGAGCGTTAAAGGAATAATTAATCGTTTTAGTTGTGTTTGAATAAAGAATAATAGTTAAGTATCAATTAAAGTAATTAATGATTCTGTGGTAGAAGAATAAGGACAGTGATACGTGTTGATAACACCAGTCATTCTGTTTTTCCAGCATTGAAACATAATATTAGTTATTAAATATTTACACAGTCAATTTGATTCAATTTTATTTGCATAGTGCTTGTAATAACGCACATTGTGACAAAGCGGCTTTACAGAAATACACTATATTGCCAAAAGTATTCGCTCACCCATCCAAATAATCAGAATCAGGTGTTCCAATCACTTCCATGGCCACAGGTGTATAAAATCAAGCACCTAGGCATGCAGACTGTTTTTACAAACATTTGTGAAAGAATGGGTCGCTCTCAGGAGCTCAGTGAATTCCAGCATGGAACTGTGATAGGATGCCACCTGTGCAACAAATCCAGTCGTGAAATTTCCTCGCTCCTAAATATTCCACAGTCAACTGTCAGCTGTATTATAAGAACGTGGAAGTGTTTGGGAACGACAGCAACTCAGCCACGAAGTGGTAGGCCACGTAAACTGACGGAGCGGGGTCAGCGGATGCTGAGGCGCATAGTGCGAAGAGGTCGCCAACTTTCTGCAGAGTCAATCGCTACAGACCTCCAAACTTCATGTGGCCTTCAGATTAGCTCAAGAACAGTGCGCAGAGAGCTTCATGGAATGGGTTTCCATGGCCGAGCAGCTGCATCCAAGCCATACATCACCAAGTGCAATGCAAAGCGTCGGATGCAGTGGTGTAACGCACGCCGCCACTGGACTCTAGAGCAGTGGAGACGCGTTCTCTGGAGTGAAGAATCGCGCTTCTCCATCTGGCAATCTGATGGACGAGTCTGGGTTTGGCGGTTGCCAGGAGAACGGTACTTGTCTGACTGCATTGTGCCAAGTGTAAAGTTTGGTGGAGGGGGGATTATGGTGTGGGGTTGTTTTTCAGGAGCTGGGCTTCGCCCCTTAGTTCCAGTGAAAGGAACTCTGAATGCTTCAGCATACCAAGACATTTTGGACAATTCCATGCTCCCAACTTTGTGGGAACAGTTTGGAGCTGGCCCCTTCCTCTTCCAACATGACTGTGCACCAGTGCACAAAGCAAGGTCCATAAAGACATGGATGACAGAGTCTGGTGTGGATGAACTTGACTGGCCTGCACAGAGTCCTGACCTCAACCTGATAGAACACCTTTGGGATGAATTAGAGCGGAGACTGAGAGCCAGGCCTTCTCGTCCAACATCAGTGTGTGACCTCACAAATGCGCTTCTGGAAGAATGGTCAAAAATTCTCATAAACACACTCCTAAACCTTGTGGAAAGCCTTCCCAGAAGAGTTGAAGCTGTTATAGCTGCAAAGGGTGGACCGACGTCATATTGAACCCTATGGATTAGGAATGGGATGTCACTTAAGTTCATATGCGAGTCAAGGCAGGTGAGCGAATACTTTTGGCAATATAGTGTATATCATTTGAGGATGGAAATATTAAAAATATAAATTTAGCCCTAATGAGCAACACAAGAGGGATAGGGACAAAGAAAAACTCTCTGCTACAGCTTTCTGTAAAGGAACCAGACTCAAAAGGAAAACCATTCTAATCCAGATAGCATGATTATAACTTCTACAACTGTGTACTATATGGTCAAAAAAACAGGAAATTCATTCTACTTTTACTGGTGATTCCAGTTACTAAGATAATACTTTAGAATAGTAGTGATTAGTAGTTAGCGACAAACTACTATGTTAATTCTTGATTACTTACAGCTATGTAAATAATTATACAATTATACTGCAAAACTCGCTTGTAAGGTCTAAGGGCTATTGTTAAATTCTGTCAATAAATATTTTCTTTTTATTTTAATCAGACTACCACCTAACTACAAAGCTAGCTATATACACTGACCAGGCATAACATTATGACCACCTGTCTAATATTGTGTTGGTCCCCCTTTTGCTCCCAAAACAGCCCTGACCCGTCCTGCACTGTGTATTCTGACACCTTTCTATCAGAACCAGCATTAACTTCTACAGCAATTTGATCAACAGTAGCTCGTCTGTTGGATCGGATCACACGGGCCGGCCTTCTTTCCCCACGTGCATCAGTGAGCCTTGACCGCCCATGACCCTGTCTCTGGTTCACCACTGTTCCTTCCTTGGACCACTTTTGATAGATACTGACCACTGCAGACCGGGAACACCCCACAAGACCTGCAGTTTTGGAGATGCTCTGATCCAGTGGTCTAGCCATCACAATTTGGTCCTTCATCAAATTCGCTCAAATCCTTACACTTGTCCATTTTTCCTGCTTCTAATATCAACTTTGAGGACAAAATGTTGACTTGCTGTCTAATATATCCCACCCACTAACAGGTGCCATGATGAGGAGATACTCAGTCTTATTCACTTCACCTCTCACTGCTCACAGTGTTATACCTGATCGGTGTATAGTGTCTAAGGTCTTAAGAAAACAATACAGTGTTTTCTCCTGGAGCAGTATCTCCTGAAAGTCATATCCATGTGCATTTATACCTTTTACTAAAGAATTCCTTAAAGTAGTGTCCAAAAATGCATTTATTGTGTGTCCCACAACTGCCCTTGAACGAAATTTTTTCACAATATTCTTTTCTCCATACAGGGAACTATGTAAAATGTCTTAGTGCAACAGGTTCAGAGATTGTGATGAACATCATTGAAAAATTCCAAACCCCTCCTTTTCTGGGTGGCACCAGATAGTCGGATTATTAATCCCTAATCCTCTACAGCTTTATACTATTCAGTCACACAGTACCAAGTTAGTTGTAGTGTGAGCACACTGTAAATGAGTCCTGGGATGAGCATGTGGCAAATGTTAAGATTACAGCAGCAGATCTTAGCAACAAACCTGTATGGATGAGACAAAACTATTTTGGGAATATGTAAATGTTTTGCAGCACAGCTACAGAGCTCTGCAGATGCAGCCATCACTGTTAATTGTTGCTTATAGTCATCAGTGGCACAAAAGCTTTCCCTCGATGGCGTATCTTTATATTCATTAACACACCACACTACAATTTACAGGGCAACTTGCCCTCTGTTTGTTTGATTGCTATTCATTCAATGCGCTTCTCTGTATCTGTCCATCTGTGTCTCTTGATAGAGATCAAGAACCAGAGGTTGTAAGGTACATGCAGGTAATATATTTTTTGGTGCTCAGCGATTCATTCATTCATGATACTGCACCAGAACAGAGACAGGAAAAGACCTGAACTGGAGAATGCTGGTTCATAGGATACAAGATATACAGATGAAAATGAATTCCAGCTACATAAACGCAGTATACACGTGCAACAAAGAGCAGAGAGACAGGAGTGTGGACCAGATCAAGCATTGATGTTGAGGCTTCAGGCGTGGGGCCTTAAAGATAATCTGACTCACTCTTTCTCTTGCTAATCTGTCCGTAGGAGTGGTGGATGATCTTCTAGCTCTATATACAGTGGAACCTTGGCATAGGAATTTAATTCGGTTCTGGAAGTGGGTTCTTAAGGTGACAATTTGTATTGTGAAATGAATTTTCCCATAAGAAATAATGTAAATGCAGATAATACGCCCAAAAATATGACCAATACAAAGTGTATGTAAACTGTAAGCCAAGCCAACAGCCAAGCCAAGCATTCCATGTCAAGGCTCCTCACAGGAAGTTGTGCCACCAAGCTTGGGCTCAAAATAGAACAGACCGCCCACGCCACCAATCTGTCAACAAAAAAACACCCCAAAAATCACCTAGCTTTTGAACGCATGCTGAAGGAAACGTTGGTATTGTGGATTGTCTCTTTCCAACAGCTTTCACTGACTGTAAAGAAATTCGTAAACTTGCTTCAGTTGGCTTCGCTTGGCTTCCCACTCATGCTAACAAGAACAGCTCCTTGACATACACACGACTTAGCCGGCGTTTGGTTCGGTTTGTTCATATGCTGAAAATGCTTTGTATGCCGATGCAAATTTCAATTCTTAAGGTGAAAATTTGTAAGGGTGGGCATTTGTATGCTGAGGTTCCACTGTATATGAAATATCTATACTATAGCCTATATGTAACCTATAGTTTGATGTCATCTTATTCTTCAGACCAACATATCAAGAAGCTTAGCTCTGCACAAGACTTGCCTGAACATTAACTACCATAATCCTGCTCTGTTCTCTATTCTCTAACTGACCTGTTATCATTTTTATGAAGTAAATCAGACATTGTTTTCCTAATCCAGCGCTGTCTAATGCCAGTAAAGATCGTCCTGTTCTTATCTGACAGGCATGGATCCCTTTGGGTTTCCTTCTGCTGTTGCCTGCCTCAGCATTCGATGTCGCATGTTTTTGTGATGCTTTTATGCTCCCTGTGGTTTGAAAGAGTGCTTCTTTAAGTTATTGTAGCTTTTCTGTCTGGACAATTTCCTCTGATCTCCATTTTTACTAAGGAGTTTCCATCTGCACAACTATCCCCTAAAGTGCACCATTCTGTGTACATTTTTGAGAATGTGTTGTGCCTAGATTCTAGTAGAGTAGCAGTTACTGAAATACTCAAACCAGCCTGTCTGGCACCAAGAGAACTGAGTCAAAGATATCTAGATCACATTTTCTGGCATTAACTGAATATCTAGAGCTGAATCTGCATGTTTTTATACATTGATATCATACATTCTTTATTCTTCCATATAATTGGCTGTTTGGATAATTGCACAAATGTGCAGACGTACAATTCCTCTTTCCCAGTCTGAAGATTACTTAAGGTTTATTTTGCATTAAAGCATTCCCTTCCCTTGTCCATCTAATCATGACGGAGGTGTATTTTTTGTAGCATGTCAAGTCAAATGAAATTTTTAGGTCTGGCGATGAACTGTCAAGATGAAATATAAAAACTGTATGAAATAATTTTAGATTTAAATGTGAGCCATGTCATATATGCACAAAAGAGTTAAAAGTGCAGGGGGGGGCGAGCAAATAAGAAAAAAAGTATTTGCATAACGTCATTGCTAAAGTCTTTCGGTTTGTGCGATAAATATACAAAAGTTTTAATTCACCCCTACTAATCACCAGGGGTGCTAAATAACATCTGGATATCTTCTTGCACACACATACCAAGAACTTCAGCTTAGTCACATGATGTAGTATTTGATATAAATATTGTTTTTATATACTATGCTAACTTTATATAGAAATGTTCATTATACTAGCTATCATCAGCTAATAAGTCATAATTAGTGTATAAATCATATTATAAATATTTACAGCTTTCACTGGTACCGACTTTGCATAATACACTATATTGCCAAAAGATTTGGGACGCCTACACATGAATGTAATATGGAGTTGTCCCGCCCTTTGCAGCTATAACAGCTTCAGCTCTTCTGGGAAGGCTTTCCACAAGGTTTAGGAGTGTGTTTATGGGAATTTTTGACCATTCCTCTAGAAGCACATTTGTGAGGTCAGGCACTGATGTTGGATGAGAAGGTCTGGCTCACAGTCTCCACTCTAATTCAGGACAGGACAGTCAAGTTCCTCTACACCAAACTCACTCATCCATGTCTTTATGGACCTTGCTTTGGTCACTGGTGTACAGTCATGTTGGAACAGGAAGGGGTCATCCCCAAACTGTTCCCACAAAGTTGGGTGCATGAAATTGTCCAAAATGTCTTGGAATGAAGCATTAAGAGTTCCTTTCACTGGAACTAAGGGGCCGAGCCCAACCCCTGAAAAACAACACCTGAATGCAATGATTTGGAGGGGTGTCCCAATACTTTTGGCAATATAGTGTATCTCAGAAAAGCACTTTGAATGTAATAAAAAGAAATACACCAGTCTGCAATCAGGCAATTCTTATGACATATTGCACTTTCAAAATATTTTTCAGATGTTCTCATAGCCCTCACTATCCACTCTACCCTATGCTAGACACTTATTAATGCAAAAAAATAATAATAATAATAAATTGATAAACAGTGATCTACTGACGACGTTAAAAAGCACTAGCCACTGCCAAGACAATTAATCTCCACTGTGTCAAACTGCTGATCTGGACCCTGTATAATTAAAATGGACACAACATTAATACCATAAACTCACAACATAAAGTCTTGGGAATAAACTGATGAGATGGTAAATTAAGGTAAATTAAATCAAGAGAACTACTAAAAAATGCAGTGTCATGACTCATTAGGACTCTCCAGCTTCTAATAATTAATGAACATGAGTCAGCCATGGATAAAGAAATGACTTCTCAGTTATCTACAATATCATACAGATATTTTGCAAGTTTCATGCAAAACTGTGATCTTTAAAGATCTGTGAAGTACAGGCTGTGAACAGGAGGAGGAGTCAGAGAATGAGCGAGTAATGAGTGCAGTCATGTTCCTGTTCCAACATGAACACCGGTGCATAAAGCAAGGTCCATAAAGACGTGGATGAGTGAGTTTGGTGTGGAGGAACTTGACTGGCCTGCACAGAGTCCTGACCTCAACCCCATAGAACACCTTTGGGATGAATTAGAGCGGAGACTGTGAGCCAGACCTTCTCGTCCAACATCAGTGCCTGACCTCACAAATGCTAGAGAATGCTTCTAGAGGAACAATTCCCATAAACACACTCCTAAACCTTGTGGAAAGCCTTCCCAGAAGAGTTGAAGCTGTTATAGCTGCAAAGGGCGGAACAACTCCATATTACATTCATGTGCATGTAATGGCAGACGTCCCAAAACTTTTGGCAATATAGTGTATGTGAACACAGACATGAGGATCAGTAGAGTGCTGGCTTCACTCACTGCCCTGAAATAATTCCCTGTTTTAGTCATATTTTGCAGTGAAGTCTTATCTCACCACTGTGCATATATCTTGTACTGCTAAATCGATGGAGTGTCAGTACAGCTGTCATGTTTCGTGATGAAAGCAGGACCCCGTCAGCTCCATGCCTCATACAACAGACTGCAGGGTAGCTGAAATATCACACCAAACATCAGCCTGAGTGATGGCTTTATTTAAAACTGAACGACATGCACCAGATAAAAGTATACACTATGTGAGGATTTCTGTGACAGAGAGTGTTTCTTCTTTTAAGATAAAATATATATATATATTTAGTCATGGGGATAACCTGAGATTGGGTAGCCGGATACACTACAGAGTTTGATAGCTGCAGTAACATTTCCTGACCAGAGTTATATGATATGCTGCAGTGAGACTGTTTTATTTCTCGGCTTTGTGCTCGTGACAGAATTTAGTCGAGCCTAGGTGAGGGATATAATTATTATCACATACTGCTGTAGAGGCATTTCACACATCACACTGTTATTTATTTTTCTACTTAATATTTGCTATTTGTCAGTTATTATCGCTTTTCTATTGCTAGGTATTTTCACAGAAAAGAAGATCATTTTATAGCTTTTAACAGGGTCAAGAGGGTTAATTTGTAAGTAATACAGAGGGTGGTGTGTTTTATAAAGTCATGATTATCGTCATGATAGAATGTTGTCTGATATCATTTATCATAATATCCATAATTACACAGCATTACATCCGTCCGTTGTTCAGGCCTGAGCTCCAGTTACTGTCTGCATGAAGCTTCTCATGTTCTCATTGGATTCAAATTGGCTTTCCTCTGAGTCACCACAGTGTGTGTGTGTGTGTGTGTGTGTATGATGCCCTATCACGAACTGGTATTCTATCCAGGGTGTATTTCCTCCTCACAGCCAGTGTCTTCGTGATACGTTCTGGATCTTCTGCTAGGATAAAGTATTTGCTGAGGGAGAATCAATAAACGATGAATAAAGGAGACTTGAAAAAGATCAGACAAGCCTTGGCCCAGTGTTCCTGATATATGCTACTTTTCTTCCATGGCGCTGCAAAAATCAGCGTTTTATTTAAATTAAAAGTGTGTAAAACAATTGGAAAACCAACTCAGCTGAATGCACAAAATTGCAGATTTAATAACAAGCCTTATTATTAATCATTATTAAGGATCTTTGCTGTCTTACTCTGTATGTGTGTGTGTGTGTGTGTGTGTGTAGATGAGGTCCATCTGGAGGAGCCGGGCCGTATGCGTGCCGTGAGGATGCGTGGTGAGGGGCTACTGTGGGATGATCCTCTGCACTTCTCGTGGCTGATGGAGGCTGAGTCGTTCACATCGTCAGTGCAGGCAGGTGGCCCCATGCCCGGCACAGCCATGACACTCGAGCAGAAGACCACCTTCGCCTTTGTCATCTTCCTCTTCGTCTTCCTCTGCATGCTGATTGTGCGCTGCTTCCGTATCCTGTTGGACCCCTACCGCAGTATGCCCACCTCCACCTGGGCTGATGGCCTCGACGGCCTCGAGAAGGGCCAGTTTGACTACACACTGGCATAGGGGAAACACACACACACACAGAAAACACTGACACAACAATGACAAGATACACCTAGTTAAATGAAACACAATACAACCTTAAAGTAAGTAATGATTACAAGCAATCATCTTGTGATGTATATTACACACTTAGCTAAAAAATACTATATACACACAATATGGTAAGGAATCTAAATGTGACACGATATGAAGTAAAAAATAAACCAGTAAATAATGTAGGTGCATGGTTAGTAAAATTGTCAAGCTTGAAAATGTTGAGTCACATACATACGTGCACACACAGGGTGTTTTCTGAAAGGAGCAGTCCGGGATCGTGAGTGCTGCCAGAGGCAGTTGTGGACTGGCGTGTGCCCCTCTGTGCCGCTGTGAGCCTGGTGACACTCATACAGGGTAACCCAAGCGCTGCTCCTTCAGCTTCCTGCAAACACCCGGCACTCGTTTCCTTCTTCTCACCGACCCCATTGATATCTGCACTGTTGTATACTGCCAAGTAGACATCTTTAGACAATATGTCCTTTTGAAGACCCTTTATAAGCACTTCATAAATACTACTACATGTTTAATGGTTAATGCTTTTGCCTATAAAAGTCAGCCTTAAGGTATGCACTGTTATTATCGATGCAGCTTAGTTTTGTCCGAGTTAGCGATTAGGACGTGTTTGTGTAGTGCTTATGGCTTCATAAAGGGCCACTAATTCGATTATGCTGATTCTAACATCGTCGGAAAATATTTTACCTAGACACTATAGATGTGAAACCACTTGTGGTTTTGTTCATGGCCCGGTGTGAACTTTAAAGACAATTTGAGCCTTGTATGTATCTAAAACAACAGTCGTACAGTCAGCATATACTGCCTCATTAGCACAAGAAACTGAATTTGGATCAGTTCCGGTTTAATAACTGATCCGCCGTGATTCGCTTTGTCAGCCTTTTCCATTTGAAGCCGTTGCTGCAGGAGCCATAATCGCTAATTTGCCTTGAGAAAATTCATAGCTAAGAGCAAATGATGAGGAAAGGCCACTTTTCAGAGGTGCCTCCTTAGTCATTCTTGTGGCGTTAAAAAAATGTCTTCGTTACATTTGTCCAGACTTTGGCCGAATTGCACTGGAGTCGTTCTCCTTTTCAGATCTTTTAGCCTCTTTGCCCATCAGCCTGCCAAATGATGTTCCTTTGCACTTTTGTGTTGTCTCACCACTGTGAATGAGCCAGTGAGAAACTAAGAGCACTTAAGGAGTGAGTTGAACTGCCAGTGACTTTGATTACGACTGCCACTGTTTTGGATGCACAAAGCCACATGAATGTGTGAGAGAACCTTAAAGCACTGAGTGGTACAGTGGGACTTGACAGATGTTTTCCATGCAAATGATACTGTCAGTTAAGATGAGTTCACTGTGAGGATCTGCATCACTTCTTTAGACTAGCCTTGTGTCTGAGCGGTATGTTTTATCACAAATATCCAAGATTTAGAAATTCCCAATTCAATTAAAAAAATCCCCCAAACTGGGAGGATATTTAGACCTAAATACTGTTAGAGAAAGAGATGAATAATTAAATTCATCAGGAGTGAATTAATTATGAAAGTGAATAGTGGGGATTCAGACACATGGTACATACAACCACACCTGTATTTGTCTTATAAAGAGATGAAAATAAACTCTTACCAAAATCATCGACTGGCTCTCCTTTTTAATTCTTCTTATTTGCTTATGACTTGGTTTGTTGTTTGTTTTGTCAGGGTTTGATGTACACCGATCAGGCATAACATTATGAGCAGTGAGAGGTGAAGTGAATAAGACTGATGATCTCCTCATCATGGCACCTGTTAGTGGGTGGGATATATTAGGCAGCAAGTCAACATTTTGTCCTCAAAGTTGATGTTAGAAGCAGGAAAAATGGACAAGTGTAAGGATTTGAGCGAGTTTGATGAAGGACCAAATTGTGATGGCTAGACCACTGGATCAGAGCATCTCCAAAACTGCAGGTCTTGTGGGGTGTTCCCGGTCTGCAGTGGTCAGTATCTATCAAAAGTATACTTTAAGTCCTGTAACTTACAGGACTTAAAGGATCTGCTGCTAACATCTTGGTGCCAGATACCACAGCACACCTTCAGGGATCTAGTAGAGTCCATGCCTCGATGGGTCAGAGCTGTTTTGGCAGCAAAAAGGAGAACCAACACAATATTAGGTCATAATGTTATGCCTGATCGGTGTATAAACCCTGTCTTGTGTCTAGTTTTCTTCATTGTTATTTTATCTTCCACTCCTACATGTTATGTTCAAGCTAGTACCTTGCCTCACTTCTGCTCATTTCTGTTTTGTGGTCTTTGTGTTTTGGTTTCATTTGCACATGCATCTGTCTCTTAATTGCTCACTAACACAAGAAATCACTGAAGAATCCATATTTACTTAAGTCCTGTAAGTACCTATAGCGGTCCCACCTCACAGCTAACATCTTGGTGCCAGATACCACAAGCACACCTTCAGGGATCTAGTGGAGTCTGTGCCTCAACGGGTCAGGACTGTTTAGGCAGCAAAAGGGGGACCAACACAATATTGGGTGGTCATAATGTTATGGCTGATAGGTGTATCGTTTGAGTGTGATTTCATATGTGGTTCATATTCATTTTCCCAGAATTGCCACATGGTTAAATGTAGTCATCATTTTGTCCTTTCAGTCATTAATTTCGTCCTGCTATTGTATTGGCCTGAATTCCTATCACCACATCTTAGGTGTATTTGTATTGAACAGGATACACTATTTTGCCAAAAGTTTTGGGACACCCCTCCAAATCAGTTCAGGTGTTGTTTTTCAGGGGTTGGGCTCGACCCCTTAGTTCCAGTGAAAGGAACTCTTAATGCTTCAGCTTCATACCAAGACATTTTGGACAATTTCATGCTCCCAACTCTGTGGGAACAGTTTGGGGATGACCCCTTCCTGTTCCAACATGACTGCACACCAGTGACCAAAGCAAGGTCCATAAAGACATGGATGAGTGAGTTTGGTGTGGAGGAACTTGACTGGCCTGCACAGAGTCCTGACCTCAACCCCATAGAACACCTTTGGGATGAATTAGAGCGGAGACTGTGAGACAGACCTTCTCGTCCAACATCAGTGCCTGACCTCACAAATGTGCTTCTAGAGGAATGGTCAAAAATTCCCCATAAACACACTCCTAAACCTTGTGGAAAGCCTTCCCAGAGGAGTTGAAGCTGTTATAGCCGCAAAGGGCGGGACAACTCCATATTACGTTCACGTACATGTAATGGCAGCCGTCCCAAAACTTTTGGCAATATAGTGTATTAATATTTTTTTTCCTAAACCATATATTGTCCAAGATGCATATGAGGATGACGGTTAATGGCCCCTACACAAGAAATCAATAAGGACCAATCTTTAACTATTTACCTGTATGAGAGCTTTCATTTTCCTTTCAGGATGATGAAACACACAAGCCTCCTCCCTGATTTTAATCAATAACCTAAACAACAAAAGCACTCTCATGAGAGGTTTTAGAGGTCAGGGATTCTGTGATGCATAAAAAAAAGTTGCCATCATGTCCTCCAGTAAAGACAAATTTATAAATCAGATCTTTCATTAAAAAATAGTGCTAAGGAATTCAGATTAATAACCTAATAGGCTACGACGGCAGATATTGTCTTACATGCTAGTTATATATGAGCCAGCAAAACTCATTTCCTACCATCTTTCAGTGATAAGTTACAAATATTTTATTTTTGGTATCCACATCAGATTAATTTGCTGTTTTTAGGCTGACCTTCATTAAACCAAGCATCACAACACCACAAATGATCTTAAGAACAATATACAGAATGAAGCGATGGAGATGTGGCTGATTTATTTCTAGCCCAGACTTGATTCATGCAGTTTATCAATGATGTTCATGACAAGTGATTTACCAAATGTAAAATTTGCTAAGGTGGTCTAATTTGTGGGTGATGAATTTCTATCACACTTCCCAGGCATGGTTTCAATGATTTTTAAAGCACCGGTGAAGTTAAAGTAGATGAAGAAAGCAGAAATTGTTCATTAAACACACAAATTACACAAAGAACAGACAACAGAGCCATTTTATGACAGGAAAAAACTTATGGTGTGAGAACTTATCGTGAAGTACTGGATTACAGCCTTGAAAAATGGTCTGTGTGTGTGTGTGTGTGTGTAGAATGTTCTTCAGATCCTGTACATAATCTGTACTGGTCTGTATTGCCAATAATTGACAACTGACAACTGGTTATAAAACGTATAAACTATGCACCAACATGTACACAGTCATAATGTAATGACTGGTTTTGACCAGCAGGTGACAGCAAAACATTACACTACGATACAGTTGATTGCTTTAAACTGGAACTCATCGACTTCCCCTTTGGCATTATCGCTTCCCATCTGAATTATACTGTCAGTAGATGTTAATTAGCATCACTGTGGACTTTATTACAATAAAATATTTCATATTTATCTAATATTTGACTATTCAAGAAATATGACAGCTGCATAATTAGTGTGCTAATTGATGCTAGATAATTGAGTATGCTAACTAGCTACCACACTGACACATAATTTAGAGCAAATTCGACTTCTCTTCATTTTTTAAAGACCAGAAAAGTGATTATTTCGATTTATTTACATGTTTACATTTCTGTACAAAAAGTTTGGTAAAGGTCAGATCAGGCATAACATTATGACCACACATTTTGTGTGTGTGTGTGTGTGTGTGTGTGTGTGTGTGTGTGTATATATATAAATACATTTTGTGTGTGTATATATATATATATATATATATATATATATATATATATATACAAAATGTATTCAAAATACATTTATTTTTTTATTAGATTATAAAAATAATGCCTACTGTAAGAAATTTAGAGACATGGTATAACATTAATTAGAGTAGAGAAGGTAAATACAGTTTAATCTGGCTTAATATTTTCACCCCTATTCTTTTATTTTCATATTTTAAGAATTGAACGCTGCAAGGCACTTTTTTTGTTCGTGTCATTTTCAGCCAAAGCCTGAACCGCAGAGTCAGTAAAAAAGTAGGTTCAATGTTCAGAGTTAAAAAAAACCCAAAAACAGTGAGGAAGTATTGACATGTACAGCGTGGAGATTAAAGCACAGAGTACACAAACACTTCCAAAAACAAGCTGGATTAGCTTTAGTTCCAGTAACCTGCTGACATTTGAGTTGGTTAGTGCTGATATAACTCTTTGGAACTAACTTGATCTGCAGAGATAGTAAGGATTTGAGTGAGTTTGATGAAGGACCAAATTGTGATGGCTAGACCACTGGATCAGAGCATCTCCAAAACTGCAGCTCTTGTGGGGTGTTCCCAGTCTGCAGTGGTCAGTATCTATCAAAAGTTGCCCAAGGAAGGAACAGTGGTGAACCGGTGACAGGGTCATGGGTGGTCAAGGCTCAATGATGCATGTGGGGAGAGAAGGCTGGACCGTGTGATCCGATCCAACAGACGAGCTACTGTTGCTCAAATTGCTGAAGAAGTTAATGCTGGTTCTGATAGAAAGGTGTCAGAATACACAGTGCAGGACGGGTCAGGGCTGTTTTGGGTAGCAAAAGGGAGACCAAGACGATATTAGACAGGTGGTCATAATGTTATACCTGATATGTGTATATTGCAGTATTAATGGAATGTGTGGGCAAAGCAAAACCTGGCCAACTAGTTGCACTTGTTTGGCAAGTAATGATACCTAATTATCAATATGAGAACTTCATGTGTTTAACACTTCACTTTTTACATCACAATATGTGCGCTAAAGTTAAAAAAGTGCCGGCTATTCTTACTGAAAGTGCAATTGTTTGAAAACCAGGCTTGTGGTGGGTATATCAGGAGCGTCATGCTGAAGATAGATTAGGATTGAATTTTTGTTTTGTTTTTGTTTGTTTGTTTGTTTGTTTGTTGTTTTACTGACTCTGTAGATCTCGAAGGCTTTGGCTGGCAATAACCTGAGGCATGAAAAAAAGTGTTTTTCTAGAATGTTAAGTCATATCTCTAGTCACAGCTGTAACTGTTATTAACCCTTGAATAAAAGCTATACTGACTATTACAGTGGCTAGTTAGTTGACTTAAAGTAATTTACATTTCTGGCATTTAGCAGACGCCCTTATCCAGAGCGACTTACCTCACTTTTTTATACAACTGAGTAATTGAGGCTTAAGGGCCTTGCTCAAGGGGCCCAGCAGAAGTAGCTTGGTGGACCTGGGAGTCAAACTCACAACCTTCTGATCAGTAGTCCATCACCTTAATCACTAAGAACAAGCATGATTTTCAAATTCATTGAAATAAAAACTGAAATAAAAATAGAGTTTATATAATTACCATTACAGATTTTTTTTTTTTTGAGTAACATGAGCACTTATTTGAGTTCAGACTGAGTTGGTGGGTTTCTTTGCGCCATCTTGTGGTGACTCAACCCTGAGGATGGTGCTTTTACACGAACCAGGAATAACATTATGACCACCTGCCTAATACTGTGTTGGTCCCCCTTTTGCTGCCAGAACAGCCCTGACCCGTCCTGCACTGTGTATTCTGACACCTTTCTATCAGAACCAGCATTAACTTCTTCAGTAATTTGAGCAACAGTAGCTCGTCTGTTGGATCGGATCACACGGTCCAGCCTTCTCTCCCCACATGCATCAATGAGCCTTGACCGTCCATGACCCTGTCACCGGTTCACCACTGTTCCTTCCTTGGACCACTTTTGATAGATACTGACCACTGCAGACCGGGAACACCCCACAAGAGCTGCAGTTTTGGAGATGCTCTGATCCAGTGGTCTAGCCATCACAATTTGGCCCTTCATCAAACTCAAAGCTCAAATCCTTACGCTTGTCCATTTTTCCTGCTTCTAACATCAACTTTGAGGACAAAATGTTGACTTGCTGCCTAATATATCCCACCCACTAACAGGTGCCATGATGAGGAGATACTCAGTCTTATTCACTTCACCTCTCACTGCTCACACTGTTATACCTGATTGGTGTATTCTATTGACAGGCTTAAAAGATTTTATGGTCTATAAGAGTGAAGTATTTTATGATCATGTTTTCATGGAAGTGTTCATACATGGAAAATTGTCGTATCATACAAATAGAAACGTTACTGAGCAAACATTTTTAACACACCACATTCAGCCAGAACAGATCTCAGAACAGAACAGATGAGTTGAATCGGTTGTGTTTAATTTCTAGTATACATCACACTTTTGTGGCGCAATTAGATCCGAAAATAAGATTAGAAAGCATCTTGGGAATTTCATAAAGCCCTGATGTGTTTAAAAGCTTGAATAGCAGAAAAATCAGTCACGTCTCCCCAGTTCACCCAGTCAAACTCTATTGCTTTAAATAATTAACAACTAAGCGAGAAATAAATTTAAAACTCATGTTAATTTCACTGTGTCTCAGACACCTCATGAGCATTAAGGTTAATAATATACTAGATGTTTTAAATCTAGCACAAGTTGATTCAAGCAATTTAGACCTGTTTTTACGTCACATGCAGTCAGGTGGAGTTGTAATGTCTAAACATTCACAGTTAGAGGTCACCCTAAATAAATACAGATTACTAATCTTAAAAATAATAATCTTATTAACACAGAGGTCAGGGTAGATCATGTCCGGTATCTAACCTCTTTCCAGAAGAATTAATATTGCAGGTAGTTACCTTTTTGGAAAGCTTTACCATCACCAATTTCAGAGGTCACATTTCTCTCAACATTTCTCAGGACTGTGCCATGCTCCTGCGGTTCTAATTGAATGCCATGACGGTGGTAATGACGTCTCAGATTGGACAAAATTCATTCCATTCTTGAAGAACAAACATCAAAATGTTAATTTTTTCCCCCTGGAACTTTAAAACTTCATCAGCTTGAAACATTCTCAGGCATTTTCAGAATAAAAGCTAAAATGTAGAAAGAAAGGAGTATCTACTGCAGAGGCTTTTCTGTCAGTTTCCACAGTTATTTATTTCCAGGGGATTAACACAGGTTCACGTACGTAAAGCTTTACTGCACAGATTCGTCCATATTTAACTGCAGCAGATGATAAAAATGAAGATGACTTTTAGTTTGTTTTAATTAAATTTTTTTTTAGCTATGGAAAGATACAAGACTAACCGATTGGGATGAGATAGCTAGCTACACTCTGACATGATAGCTGAAGGTGACCACTTCTTTCCGGACCTGCCTGATCCATCCAGACGCTCTACCCCTGGTTTGAGTCTCGTGGCTCTCACGGTTGCTGTGGATAGATCTGAGTGGACAGCCTGTGTCCCAGGGGTCTGCTGTGGATAGAACCACTTGGAGACTATCTCACCGTCTTTGAATTGCTGTCGCATTGGTCAGCTTTCGGCAGGAAGGAATTAGTGCTAAATCAATAATGAACTCAGAAACTACACTGACCCATGAGTTCCTCAAGAGCTCATGGTTGCTGTTGTAGAAAGGACATTATTTACATTTACATTACTTCCTGTCCAGTGTCACCCAAATGAGGATGAGGTTCCCTTCTGAGCCTGGTTCCTTTCAAGGTTTCTTCCTCAGAACATCTCAGGGAGTTTTCCCTCACCACCGTCACCACAGGCTTCTCATTAGGGATAACTTTTATGAATAAATACTAACTTAACCTTAAACTTTATCACGTCTGTAAAGCTGCTTTGAGACAATGTCCATTAATAAAAGCGCTATATAAATAGTCGAAGGTTTGTAAACACCTGACCCTCACAACCAAACGGTTGTCGTAAAGTTTGAAGCACAACTGTTTTCAAATGTCTTTGTATACTCTAGCAATACAGTTTCCTTTCACTCCAATTAAGGTGCTCAAACCAGTTCCAGCATGACAAAGCCCCTGAGCACAAAGCGAGATCCATGAAGACATGATTAGACAAGGTTGGAGTGGAAAAACTTGAGTGTCCTGCACGGAGATCTGACCACAACCCCACTGAAAACCTTTGGGATGAATTGGAATGCAGACTGCGCCCCAGGGTGTGTTTGCCCATCATCAGTACGACATCACTAATGCTCTTGTGTATGAACGAGCATAAATCCTGACAGCCACGCTCCAAAATCCGGTGGAAATCCTTCCCAGAGGAATGGTGGTTATTCAACAAGAACATATGGATTTGATGGTTTGAAGTCATATATTGTATTTACTAATCCTCCTAATTTCTGGCTAGATCAGTTGTGTAGGTCCCTGTGATTTTTGGTCTTCTGAAAGATTGTGATTCAAACCTACTTTTAGAATATTTCTATCTGTAGACTACAAGAGTTATCGCCCAGCAGACAAGCAAAGCACAGACCCGTCTGTCTTGCCACCAGAGTTCACTGAAATGAAGCAAATGGTGGTTTTTAAAGAGTAGTTTGAATGCATTCATGTGGCACAAATGGCTCCTGAACAGTTTCTTGGCTGGAGATTAACAAAATGCTTGTTTTTAGTGAGTATTATGAATGCATTACAGTTTTCTCCAAGTGGTCAAAGATCTGGTCAAAAAATATCAGCATGTGCCAAGTGGCTATAAAGGAAGGCTTGTGACATATTTCACTCCAGGGTCTGTCACAAGTGCTTTGAGGCATTTAAAACAGTGATGCAACTGTTCATAAATCCAAAAACAACTCCTCTCAAAATGCTATTCACTATAATATACTGACCTGAAACCTGAATGTTGAATTATTTGCGTTAAAATGTGTCCGTGAAGTTATTTCTTGTCTCACTTTACCAGTTTCGGATTGTCTTTAGAGGGAATTTTTTTGTGATCTAACAGCCTGGGTCCGAAAGCGGTTCCAGTTGCTACATAAACAATACGTTTATATTAATATTAAATGGAGGATGCTGCATGTAATCTTAGCTTAATAGTAAACTTTTCCTTAGTAGATGTTTAACGGAGGAATCACGGGTGTCAGTTCTTTGAAGCTGTCAGTAATTTTCCAGTTTTCCGAGTGTTCAGTCACATGGTGATCCGCTTTGCTCTCGTCTTATCGATTAAAGAGCAAAAACTCTTCATAACTGCTATGAAATAAGCGATAACAGGAGCTAACTATAAACAGTCAAAAAGCACACGATTATTATTAATGGAAAAATCCCAAATATTCTAAAAGGTTGAACAAATTTTTTTTTTTTGACAGACAGATAGATAGATAGATAGATAGATAGATAGATAGATAGATAGATAGATAGATAGATAGATAGATAGATAGACAGTGTCCGCTTCAACCTTATTGTCTGGAACAACTTTTGCTCCCAGAGAACTTTGTTTTCCACTACTTATAAACAGTCATAAAGCACATGATTATTATTGATAGAAATATTCCAAATATTTTAATGGTTGAAAAAAAAGTTTGGAAAATGGAAAATAAACTATAATATATATATATATATATATATATATATATATATATATATATATTATATAAAAATATAATATAACTATAATATGTTCTATAAACTAGAGAACAAAAGTAATGGCACCCTTTACACATTTGACAGCTAATCAAATATTATCAACTGCATGATTTCCTGTTTACAAAATACATTTTAATGTCTAAGCAAGCAAGCATGGTGCATCATATGTACTGATAAACAAAATGAAAAAAGTTAAACATTTCAAGCTGACATAGATAAGTGATTCAAATGTTCGGACAAAACACTAATTTACAGGCGATTGTCAGATTTAATTAGATCTATTTAACGTAATTAGGTTTCCACCTCAGTGTCTGAGCGCTAACAGTTATGGTCGATTTTTACAAAGAGGACATTGGGGCATGTTTGTCTTCTTCACACTGTGTCAATTCATCTAGGAGCCTGACCTACAAATATGACACATAGCCCTCAGTTTACACAGACCCCTTAATTTAACATCTGCAGTTTGCCGAAGAGAAAAGGACACACTGTGAACCGTAATAATCCAATGTGACTTGGAATACGTTGCCAAATAGTGAGAAATTTTTAATAGATTTGTGGTGAGATGTTTCACCAAAGAAGAACTGATTATGGCAACTGATAGATAGATAGACAGACAGACAGACAGACAGACAGACAGACAGACAGACAGATAGATAGATAGATAGATAGATAGATAGATAGATAGATAGATAGATAGATAGATAGATAGATAGATAGATAGATAGATAAGACATGGTGATCTTTGGGCTCTAATTTACAAATTTACATTACAGTGACTCCAGAAACACTTCAGTACTTTAACCAGAAACCAAAAAGACAATAGTCTATAAATGTAAACTGTCTGTGTGGTGAATTTAACACACAGTGATCCTCCAGTGTCTGCTTCAACCTTATTGTCTGGAACAACCAGGTTTTGCTCCCAGAGAACTTTGTTTTCCACTACTTGTGATTTCATTCTATATTCTCCACTACATGGCTGTCCAGACACAAATCTCCACCACTTCGTATTTATACGCTACCGAGACTTCTCCTGATGAACTGTTCAGCCAGATGACCTCATTCAAAAACATTTTAACCCGAGACAGCTTTGTCTCACGCCGGAGTTCATTGGAGTGGAGAGTGATCGTTTTTAAAGAGCAGTTTGTGTGCATTCATGTGGCATTCTGGCTGCATGTCTAAAGTGACCAAATGTTTAACATTTTAGAAGTTTCTATTAAACATTATTAAAATGTATTAATATTTAGAATAGTTTACATGGAATACTTGTATGTTCTGAGCTTGATTTTATACATTACACAAAAGTTCTGGAGAGAATTCTGCAGGAAAGGAAAAAGCTCCTTTTTTTAGTATCACCTATGAGCTTGAAGTGAACCTGAATAAGTGACAGTTTTGGGTCTGCAGCTGCATTAGGCCAGAGGATGACCCAGTACTCGTGCAGACCTATAGTTTCTGCTGTTACCAGCTTAAAAGTATTTTACTTTAACTCATCACTAAGAGGGACAAGAGTAAGTAAATGTCGTGGGCTGTTTTCGGGTGGATCATGCAATATTTCTCGTATTTCCACATTCTTTTCATGAAAAAGTACAAATTGTACTCATAAAACAACAACAATAAACAGTGTTTAGACTGCAAAACAACCTACTTTTCGCTCATTAGTTGTATCGCTGATGAAAACTCTTTGGGTGGAGCATAAAGAGATCATCTCAATTACACTGCAGGAAAACTAGTAATTGTGGGAAAGAATAAAATGACTTTGTTAATGTGGCCCTCATCGACACGGGTCAAAACACCTAGCTGGCTCTCTCTCTTCCACAGCTGCTCAAAGGAACCTTTCAGTCCAAATGACGCGCTGAGCATGTGCCCTGCTTTGCTTCATTCGCTGTGAATCTAAAATTTGAGCTCTGAAGAAGCAGTATTTGGTTGTGGTAGTATGTTAGCATGTGCTGTGGCATGTTAGGCTGGACTGAAGCAGATACGTGCTCAGACTTTAGTGGAGACAAGCTGTGATTACTGACTGAAGGGTGAAAATGACTTTCTGAAAATGTGTTGGAAGTGAGAAGTGAAAATAGCAGCTACAGCCAGCCACACAGACTGGTCATTTTCTTTTTTCGCTTGACCACAGCCCGTTGAATAGTTCTTATAGGTTATAGCAAATCTTGGAAATAATGATCATTAGACCAGAGTCAAAGTACATAACAATAACATTGTTTGGTTTGGTTTCACTTCAAGAAATTTCTATTATTTGAAAGATTCATAGGAATATAAGATCAGTAAGAATATAAAATGTGACCAAGAAAATTGTTAAGCAAATCAAGACCATTGTGTATTTTACATTTTAACAGTGTTCTTGATGGAGCTTTGCTCAATAATTTTTAGGCCCAGTCATTTCTTTCCAAATAGCATTTAGTTGAGAAGTTATTTCCCTTTTCCCTAAAATGGAAAAATTATGTGTAAATTCTTACAAGTGCAACATTTACATTTGAAATGAATGAAATAAAATAAAATAAAATATTGTATATTTATATTCAATCTATGTTTACATTTTGGACTAGTAGAGTGTAACCTCTAATGCCCATAATATGATCTAATGGAGAGACTGGACATGTACACTACTCACCAGATTCATACCAGTTGCTAAGCAGTCCACTAAAGACGACATTTTAAACCGGTGCATATGTCGCAAAACATGCAACCATAAAAGTAGACAGTAATTAGTTGTGAAATTGTGAAAAGTAAGGAATTCTGTGTTATTATAACAATTCCTTTGTGGTAAGTGAATAAATTAGCTTACAAGCTTACGGGAGTTGTTTTGTGTGAAGGTGGCACTGCAGAAATGGAAACCTGGAAACCTAATAAAGTCCCTGCTGGATCCCAATATTATTAACAGGATTACTGAGCACTAGCTGATGAGAGAGCGAGAGAGAGAGAGAGAGAGAGAGAGAGAGAGAGAGAGAGAGAGAGAGAAAGAAAGAAAGAAAGAAAGAAAGAAAGAAAGAAAGAAAGAAAGAATAAGAGCGAGAAGGAGAGAGTGATAGAGAGAATGAAAGCAAAGGGGAAAAAAGAAGAGACAGGGTCCTCTTTCAAAAAAATGGGAGGTGGAATGAAGAGGGAGGGCAAGATGAGAGAGAGAGAGAGAGAGAGAGAGAGGGATGGAGGGAGGGAGGACAGAGAAAGAGAGAAAGAGAGAGAGGGATGGTTGGAGGACAGAGAGAGAGAGAGAGAGAGAGAGGGAGTAAGGGGGAGAGGGGGAGAGAGGGGGGTAGGGGGAGGTAGAGGAGGGGTGTGGGGAGGTAGGGGGGGGAGAAGGAGAGAGAGAGAGATGGAGGGAGAGAGAGGGGGAGGAGAAACTTTAGACTCTCAGTCTAAAGACTAACCTTCAGATAATTCACCTTATCCAACCTGCAGCAACAACTTGATTCAGAGAAGCAGATCATGAACTTTGCAGACATTAAACGATTCATATAATTTAAGTCTTTTAAACAATAATGTCTGAAATGTGCTGCTTTATTATGATTCTACATAATGGATATAGAAATTCATGAAAAACAAGGGGCAACAAATTTTGTTTTTTATTTAGCTGATTGCACTTCTGAGTGAAGAGTTCAATATAACAACACAAACAATGCTCAAGTTATTTGTATTCAGGGTTAAGTGAATAAGTGCACTACAGAAATGTAGCATAGGACCACGTGCCACTCATCTGAATATAAACACACTCATCCAGTGGCCTTCGGGGAACTGTGGACTTTTTAAACAAAGGATGTTTATATTCCTAAAACAAAATCATATCATCAGATTCTTTCACGTCATGGTTATACTTTCAGTACATTTTAGATAATTTACAATGGATATAAAAAAACAAAACAAAAGTGGGTAGCATGACCAGGGTCATCGTCTATTACCTGTCGGGTGAGATTGTGACCGCATCGTCCTTGCCTTTGATGATGAGGTAATAGACTTTCAGGCAATGGTGTTTCACACAACTTTAAATAGGATACTGTATGTAAATGTACAAAATCTCAGATGATCTAAGATTTGAAAGATGAGACCATCTGTCCTGGCCTTTTCCAGGTCATTAAGGTGAACCTTCTGGGCTATTATAGGTCAACCTCGTAGTGCTTTCCAGTTTTTTAGAATAATTGACAGGATAATGTCTGGGCTTAGATCTGATGCTTGGATTTTAAAAGTTAAATTCATTTGTGATGGATATGAACTGCTCCTCATCCACTATACACCGATCAGGCATAACATTATGACCACTGAGAGGTGAAGTGAATAAGACTGAGTATCTCCTCATCATGGCACCTGTTAGTGGGTGGGATATATTAGGCAGCAAGTCAACATTTTCTCCTCAAAGTTGATGTGTTAGAAGCAGGAAAAATGGACAAGTATCTTCTTTTTAGGGAAAGCAACAAGTGCAAAAAACCCGGCAACACAAAGACACTTTTAAGCGTCCACTTTATCTAGGGCGTGTGGTGATGTATGCAAATATGAAGCACTTCCTTTACTGGGTATTTTTGGCTTTTTTTTCCCCTGTTGTTGCTCTTTCTTAAACTGTGTAAACCAAACATGGGCATTAGAATGATGATCACCATCAAGTGACCGAAAAGGATGGATAATCTACAAGACTGCTTGAGCTCTGAATCGAGTGGTTTGACTCAGGAGCTTGACTCGGACTCCACCCTGCACACTCTTCGTTCTCCGTATGGTGGTACCTGAAATCTCGCGAGATTTTCTCTCATCACGGCTTGGATCCCGCCCCTGAAGCGATGCCCTACTGCAGTGTGTGTGTGTGTGTGTGTGTGTGTGTGTGTGTGTGTGTGTGTATAATAGCAGCGAAAGAGGCGCTGAAACGAGAGGAGGAGTTGCGGCAAGGTCGCTACAGCATCACGCGCAGACTAGCTAGCTGCCCTCGCCACGAACCACAATTTATAACGGACCTCATCCCACATCTCAACACAGACACACCAGTCGCCTCCGGTCGCCTTTATTATTAATCGCACCGGAGCTTCACTAATCACGCGCTCATCCGGACCTGAAAGCTGATGCCTCGCGCCGAGTGGTCGGTAAACTCCATTTGCATCCGCGTGTGTGAAAGTCGCAGACTGAATCCGTGAGCGGAAACTAGACGAGTCTTTCCGTTCACTCTTTAGATTAGCAGTGCGCGGGGAGGAGTGTTGATAGCTAACGCTGAGAAGAGCCTGGCATCACCGCATTTCGCCGGGGCCCATTACTCAGAGAAGATCACGCGTTCCCGCTTGGCCATGTCTTCGCTTTCCAGTCCATCTTTCGTGCCGACAGAAGCCCCGCAGCCAGAGATGGACTTCTTGGGCTTGAACGGCGGTAAAGGACCGTCCGGTCCGACTCCGAGTCAGAGTCGTTTTCAGGTCGATCTGGTGGCCGAAGCGGCCGGTTCTGATCAAACCCCTGCTTCCTCTTCTCCGCGTACGGAGGACGATAAAACCGGCAGGGCGCGCGGTGATGAAGCAGCGAGCGGAGAGGAGGCTAAAGGACGCTTCCGCGTGGTGAACTTCGCAGACGCGAGCGGGGACCCGAGTCCAGACGCGGCGCCCGGCGACGGCCTGCAGAACGGCGACACGGCGCTGAGCGAGGGCAGCGTGCACTCCTCGACCGGCGGTCAGCAGCACTACCACTACGACACGCACACCAACACCTACTACCTGCGCACGTTCGGACACAACACCATCGACGCCGTTCCCAAGATCGACTTCTACCGACAGACTGCGGCACCACTGGGCGAGAAGCTCATCAGACCCACCCTGTCTGAGCTGCACGATGAACTGGATAAGGTAAGATCACATGGAGATGGACATCTCTGACCTAAGGGTCACGGTATGAGCCGACCTTGTAAGTATAGTCCTCAGCTGCAGGGTTGCCAGATCGCACTGAATCATAACTTCTCATTAAAGTCATGTGAATTAAAAGATCTAATCAGCATTAGAGATCTGTCAACCTTTCATGGTTATTATTATTATTTAACTATAATGCTTGTGACCACACCTGACCATCACACCCATATGTGGTCACAAAGTTTTCAGCACACGATTATATAGAAAGTCTTTATAAGCTCTAGCAGTACCGGTTCTCAGTACTGGAGCTAAGAGACCCAGACCTGTCCATACAGTGGTCTTGTACCAAAAGTGAGGGTCCATGAAAGTATAGTGTGCAAAGGTTGGACTGGAAGAACTGTCCTATCCTGCACAGAGCCCTGACCTTAACCCTGTTGAGCACCTTTGGAAAGTTGGCACGTGACTCTTTTTTTTTGTCTGACCTCACTAATGCTCTTTTGGCTGAATTTCCCACACATCCTCACAGTCACGCTCCAAAAATCTAGTGAAAAGCCTTCCTATAAGTGTGGGTTAATTAATTTCACAAAGGGGGAAAAAAATCTGCAGTGGACTGTTAGACAAACGCATGGGTGTGATGGTCGGGTGTCCACAAACTTTTGGCCATATAGTGTAGATTCAGCTAGATTTATACTTTGCATTTAATTATCTGATAATCTGAGCAACTTCTCAGTTTCTGATACTTCAAAAAAAAAAAATTAATTGTATTGATTATAGGGTCAGAATCAGTTCTGTGGTGACTGGACATTTGTCCAGCAGTCCTTCAGTTTAAAAAATAGTTATCATTAACCTTTAAAGTTGTTCCAAAAATATTTCTAATGCTACGTTTACGTAGCGATCGGTGACCGTTTGTTTTCATTGAGGACTAAGGAATTCTGACCACACGAGTGACCATGACCGTTGTCAACTAGGTGTGTGTGACCAGGAACATTATACTTTATATAAATAAGGACTTCCAATGTGAGTGAGTTCTGTGATGATTGGACATTTGTCCAGCAGTCCTTCAGTGAAAAAAAAAAAGTAACATTTATAAGTAATAGTAAATATTCTAAAAATATTTCTAACGCTACGTTCGTACTTAGAATGACCCGTAGTGACAAAGCGATCAGAGACAGTTTGTTTTCAATAAGGGCTGAGGATTTCTGACCACATGAGTGACCACGACCGTTGGCGACTAGGTGTGGGTGTGTGTCCGATCGGAGATTTTTTCTATGAGGGCTGAGGCTTTCTGACCACGAGTGACCACGACCATTGGCGACTAGGTGAGTGTGTGTGTCCAGGGACATGACAGTTTAACTTTATACAAATAAGGACATCCAACGTGAGTGAAGACGGTTGAGTGCATATGATCCGTGACACACACGGTTTCTATGATGCAACGTACACTGGTGAAAGAAAACTAATCTAGTTATGCCAACCACTGATGAACATTATCACTATGGCAACCAGTGGTAGGGATGCTTTATGGCGACTTCGTAGTATGACGACTTGTGTCATACGTGAACGTGGAATAAGACATCCAGCTGTTTCACGTTTTAGACCGTAACTCATTATGAAATCCTGCATTTGCATATGTTTTGGCACGTCTTTGTAACTTAACTTAACTTAAATCTTTGTATCTCCATAAAAAGGATTCCTAAACTTAATGCCGTTTTGACTTCACGCAGCGGCAGGGACTTGTTTTTGTAACAGAACCACTACAGCTTTGGCATGCCTAGCATGTGATTGGATTTCTGAAGCAGCGTGTCACAAGCAGATGGGAAAGTTAGAGTTATTCTGTCAGTGATTAGCTTACAAGGTTAAGCAACCTTTTACTAGGTGCTGAGGTATTCTGTAGTTTAGTAAAGATGGACGGATCACGTCTGGAAGTGCACTGGGATGAGTGTGAATGACGAAGCACAGGGTATTAGGGTATTAGAAGTTCATGTACACATACACATGTAGCTGTACACAGCGTGTATCCCAGCAGAATGAATACTGAGAGAAGATAAATATTAGCATTGGTTTAGATTTTAGTTTGGCGCGAATGCCAGTTTTAGACTGTTGAAAATTATTGGAAGGTTTAAGTAATGACAAAAAGTCGTGCGATGTTGACATTCCAGCCGAAGGTTTTTTTTTTTTTTTGGCGGTTGACACGAGGAAGACTAATTCTGAATGGCTGTCTGCATATCTGTCTGACTCTTTATTTTTTCCCCTTTCTTAGTGTTTCTTACTTTCAGCTTCTCTTCTCATCTAGTCCTCCTCTCGTGTCTTGCCTTGCCTTGCCTTGCCCTCTTCTCTCTCTTCTCTTCTCTTCTCTTCTCTTCTCTTCTCTTCTCTTCTCTTCTCTTCTCTTCTCTTCTCTTCTCTTCTCTTCTCTTCTCTTCTCTTCTCTTCTCTTCTCTTCTCTTCTCTTCTCTTCTCTTCTCGCACTGAGATGATGTCAGTGCAGTCAGTCTGTCAGTGCAGTAAAAAAAAACCAAACCCATAGAGTGCCCTAAGTGCCTAATGCTTTGTGTACGGGTGTGAAATCTCTTCGGTCTGTACGTTCATTGGCATTTTGGAGGCCGTTGCTTGCCTTGAGCCTGATGAGCATACCGTGCTGTTATCACGTGCAACATAATGAGCAGGAAATAGGACACACGTGGGTGCGACTGACCAGTCGATACTGTCCTACTATTCTGTAGGATTGCGCTCTCTTTCGATCATTATGACTCCGGATTGACCGTCCTTCACTTTTTCAGCACCTTCGGACAAGGCCGTCATAGTTTTTGTACCTTTTTTTGGCCTCCTGCGTCACAGCTGTTGGTAACCTGATGCACGTTTGTAGACTCTCTTAAGCCACGTGTTTTGAAATCTCCCGTATTGCTGTTATATCTTTATTGGAAACTTGCCAATCTTTTTCTGAGTGATAGCATTGTTTATTAATAAATGTACACTTGATTAGGGCGTGTCCATTAGGGTGCGTCAATATATTGTACGAATCTGTTATTTTATGTTATCACAAGTCTTTAAACAGTAGCTTTTTCCTCGCATCCTGTTGGATCATAATCACAGCTCTGATTTGCCACCGATCCCTCGTCCCTACTAAAAAAAAAAAAAGACTCATCTCTTCAGTGGTTTAATCTGCTTAAATCCTTCTGCGTCATATGGTCAGTGTCAGTTCTGCTAAAAGGCACTCGATCATTTGTTACATAAGCTTTCTGCTTAAATTTACATTATGAATGGCTGCCCCCCCCCCTTTCTTTTTTTTTATAGCACCATATTTTCCTACTGTACTCACTAGCCGGATGTTACTGCGCTATAAATCCATGATGGAATGGAACTTCCTCTTGCCCCGAGTGGATCTTAAACCGAAATCAATGCGTCTGCCAATAAAGTTATGTATAGTCTATTAACTGGGACTGACTGTCACTTGTCATTAATGTTTACCTGCTCGTGGCTTCCCCCTAGTAACGCCATAAGACGCAATAATGGCATATTGTATTGTTTTCACTGAGAATGCTGTTAGTTTATAGGTTCGTTGCGTGGCAGCAGGATGCTGGTGACGGCTCGTTGTACGTAGGAACAGCATGAGGTGCTGCATGATATTGACCAGCCAGAGGGAAACCCTGACAGAGCAGCTTTATTCAGTGCGGTGCGGCCAAGCAGAAGCAAATTGTGCTGAAATATTGATGCCTTCTCTGCTGTCACTGCTGAGAGAGAAGATTTTTTTTTTTTTTTAATGTCATGAGCACAGAATGGATTTATGAATCAGAAATGAAACAGAAAATACTCCTGGGCCTGAATTGATGCAGCGATTGAGAATGCGGATCTTGGAGATATTTACAGTTTACATGTCGACATTGTGTGTACCGATAGTTACAACTCTGCAGTTTTATGGGCCCGGTAGTAAATTGGACAATTAGCTGCTCGGTTGTTTTCCTGGCTGGCTCCATCGTTACATCGTCGGCTCACGCTAAATACCTAATAAAGTTAGGTTTAAAGTTTATTGTACATGTTGGCTTCACATATAGAGCGGAGTCTGATGTTATAGACGAGACGGTGTATACAGGGGGAAAAAATGGGAGGCGTAAACAATTGCAGGCCTTCATGCACAGAATAACTTGATTTTGCTCTGGTATGCAGTAAATCTGTTTGCACTTGGCCGCCATTCTTTGGTGGGGTTACCATTAATACCATTAATGGTATTCATGAATGTTATGCATTATACTAATCACTGAATCGGTCACTAAAAGACTTCTTAATAAAGCAGTTTCTGAGGAGAAATACTTCCCTGTTTTGGTGATTAGTAATGAATGTTAACATGTTGAAGCAAAAATATGTTTAGTTCTTTTTATAATAGAGCTGTATTTCCATTATTAATGTGTGTGTGGTCCTGTATAACCAGTCTGCTGTAAGATGGATTATTAGCCAACAGTGGTGTAGGCTTGTGTTAGTCTGAAATAAAATATAATAATGTTGTATTTTAACTCACTACCCGGTGAAGAGCCCAGAGGTGGACAGGTTAAGAAATGCTTAAAAAAAAAAAAAAAAGCATGTGTATTCTCACACACACACACACCTTAATTCTGTAACTATAGAGCACAGGTCCCAATCCTGTCACTTGCTGCACTTTTCATATCGACTGAGCAGTCATCATTTTTACTCGGTGGATTAATTAGTGTGCAAAGATGACGTATGAGGAAACACGGACGAACCCAAAATAAAGTTTGACGCAAATCTGTCATATAAGTGTCCTGCTACAACACACGCACACTTCGGCTCACCCTTAAACACATCAAGGGAAATTAAAAAAGATTGAATAATAGTTCTTATGTGCAAGAAACAAATCTCATAGATGAAAACATTGAGGGTGCAAACTTCTACTCCAGAAACTGTGTGGAAGACAATAATGACCACATACGTATTGGTTTTTCTGTTCCTATAATGCACTAGCTGAACTGACCCTTACGTTGGCTACCGCTAGTTAATGACCACCTTGTTGGGTAGGTTTCCGAATACTAAAACATGAGACACTTTGCTTTTACTTGGATGGCGAGCTATCTAGTAAATTTAGATTAGTAAATTTAGTACAATTAAACAATTTGCAGCTTTCTTATTCAGATGTACCTATTGCTCTTCACAAAATCTAATTAAACGAGGCTCGTCTTGATGGTCACGTAGAATGGTCCATGCTTGTACAAAAATAACTAAATGTCAGCTGGTGGTGTGATTAGTGTAAGAATGAATTGACCCAATGGGCTGCTGGACTCGACACTATCAGAATATCTGGAAAACCGAGTTTGTAAACGTCCTGTAGCATGCTGTTAATGTGTGTTTATATTGTTCAGTAAAATTCCAGCAGAGCAGCGTGCTCCAGCGTATTACTCGTCCCCTGACTGCGTCATGGCTCAAAATAGGCCAGAAGACTTCCTCAGCTCATAGTGTCTGGTTGTCTAGGCCTTTCATTCCTTTACCTTCACTGGTATTATACAGTATAATTCTTGCTATTTTGCATTGCTTGCTAATCACAATACCTTTTTAGTTTCTTCAAATTTCTGTTTTCTTTTTGGTGTTAAATTCTCAGATGTATGTGGCTTAAGGAATTAAGGCTTCCGTGTTGTACACAGCAAGTTTTATATCAGATTTGTTGGGGGTGGCGGTGGGGTGGGGGCTAGCTACACTGGAGAGCATGTGGCCAACATTTGGCCAAGCTGGACACTCCGACTTCGCTTCAGTAGAACAGTTGGCAGAATTTTGGCTGCCAGCTTATGTCTGCTCTTTCCTGTAGGGATTTCTAGGTTGCAGAGAAAGAAAGGTGGTGGAAAACAATTTTGGAAATGGTTTTTGAAGAAGCAGGTCATCTGAAAAAGATAAAAACACCACAAAAAAGCAGAAAAAATACCACAGAAAATCTAAAAACACCACAGCACAGTCTCTAAACACCACAGAAAAGCTAAAAAAAAAACTACAGCAATTCAGACCAGACAGGTCCTTAATGAACGTCACATGCTAGTTGCTGACTGGACTTCACATGGAATGCACATTTTCATTATTATTCAGTTAGCTTAGTAACAACGACTTAATCTAAAGTTACTTGTGTTTATCATAGTTAGTGGTCATTCAGTCTTCTCATCAACCCAGCTGCCTTCAGCTCTTTGGCTGGTCAGTGTTTGCACACTCGTATTAATGCAGTTAATTGAAGGGAGATAAAAGCATATCTAAAACCATATGAATGCCCTTGATTAAAAAAATCAGCATGAATAAAAGCATCAGTAGATCCATCTAGTCTCATATTTTCTTTTAGACATCCTGTAGCTTTCCTTTTTCCCGCAGTCTCTCAGACTGACCCCTGCTGTAGCCAGTCAGCAACGAGCACCTGACGGTTATGTACAGAGCCACTTAATACTGCTGGTGTGGTTTGCACTTGCATGCCACCATAATAAATTGTGCCGTGGGGTTTTCTGATGACTAAAACACTAGATTGTTAGCTTTTTTCCTTTTTAACCTGGTTTTCTGGTCATAGTGCAGAGGTGATATCTGAGCTTCATTGGATTTTACAGATGACCTTCTTCTATTGAAGAGAATGACATGATGTGAAACTCGAACTCTACCACATGGCCACACACACACATGTCCAGCTGGGTCATACACTGAAGAACAGTGAAAGGATGGATGGACGCTTTCTTCTTTCTCCACTGATTATAGTTCAGCACTAAAGGGCACATGACCCCGTGCTGGTACTAGAGTCTGACCAGCAGCCATAAAAACGTCGCTGTGTGTTGTGGAGTGGTGTCAGGAGTAGACCATTAGAGACCATGACACAGGTCTTTATACATTTAATCAAAGTTATTTATCAACTTTTTCCAAAAAAATCATGAAAGCTTTCCTAAGCATAATGATGTTCCTTTAATGGTGCTCGCATTCAAGCCCTTCTAACTTTCATTTTGTTTTAACAACGTCTCTCAGGTTACGAGTAATTTGCTGATGATTACGCTACACAAAGCATGATTGTCTGATAATGAAGCTCATCTGCCCTTCTTCTGGAAGAAGGGAAAACAGCTAATATTACTAGCTACACAGCAGGCGAAGTGACTACTCAGTGCAGTTGGAAGACATTTAGCGTTCGGTTTTAGAGGAATCCAGGTATAGATAGCGATCACTAATAAGCAGTGTCTAATGTCTAATTCACTTCTAAATCTGTTGAAATGATGTTCAGTATGGACTCCTGGGATGGGCACAGGACAATACACACTATATTGGCAAAAGTTTTGGGACACCCCTCCAAATCATTGAGTTCAGGTGTTGTTTTTCAGGGGTTGGGCTCGGCCCCTTAGTTCCAGTGAAAGGAACTCTTAATACTTCAGCTTCATACCAAGACATTTTGGACAATTTCATGCTTCCTGCTTCCTGTTCCAACATGACTGCACACCAGTGACCAAACAAGGTCCATAAAGACATGGATGAGTGAGTTTGGTGTGGAGGAACTTGACCGGCCTGCACAGAGTCCTGACCTCAACCCCATAGAACACCTTTGGGATGAATTAGAGCGGAGACTGTGAGCCAATCCAAAACTGGGTTGTCTACCTTATATGCACATGGATGTAATATGGAGTTGTCCCATCCTTCGCAGCTATAACAGTTTCAGCTCTTCTGGGAAGACTTTCCACAAGGGTTAGGAGTGTGTTTATGGGAATTTTTGACCATTCCTCTAAAAGCGCATTTTGTGAGGTCAGGCACTGATGTTGGACGAGAAGGTCTGGCTCACAGTCTCCGCTCTAATTCATCCCAAAGGTGTTCTATGGGGTTGAGGTCAGGACTCTGCAGGCCAGTCAAGTTCCTCCACACCAAACTCACTCATCCATGTCTTTATGGACCTTGCTTTATAGGGTTTCCCAAAACCTTTGGCAATATAGTATGTATGATTACAGCAGCAGCTACAAGTCTCTTCAGTATCTAGGTGGGATTTTGCACTGATGCAAGTCTAAAACTAGACAGAAACGAACTGTTTTTGGGAAGTGCAGATCATTAGGGTGTCCATGTGGGACCATCCACAGCAGTGGCAGATGAGTCACAAGTGCAGACGCCCCAGGCAGAATTAGAGCAGCAGGATAAATCAGGCAGATTTATGTGGTGAGAAGAGATACAACAGTAGAAGTGTTAGAATGGCAGCCAAGCTGTCCTGATAGAGTATCTCATTCACTACATCTGGCACATTTCACTTCTGCACTGTTGCTTGAGGGAGTGCAGCTGATGGATTAATTACCAATCACTGCTTAGATTTTTTTTTTAATAGAAAATCCATATTTATGCTGTACTGTTACTATTTCTAATTATTTTATAAGTTATTAACATGGTCTATAAAATAATCAAAATAATAAGCACTTCAACAAAATCCTTCATGATGTGGGAAACATATTGCTCACAATTAGAGAACAGTAACCATTCTAGCACAAGATTAAATTGCAGCTAAAATGTGATGGGTTATAGCTGTCAGAAATGAGTAGGAAGTGTAGAGGCTCTTGCTTTGAATGGCTTTAGCACATCTGCGACTGCTAGTTTCTCGCACTGCGTCCACTCTTGATCTTTGGCTACTCTTTTATCCACAGTTGTTTTAGTGGGTTTCTGAGCAAAAACTTTGTTGCCAAGAGGAGATTTTCCAGAGGTTTTTAATCAGGTTTAGATCGGGACTGTCATTATTTGAATGTTCTTAGCTTTGAGGAACTGCGTTACTTGTTTTGCAGTGTGATGGGGCATCTATCTATGTGTCTCTCTCTGTCTATCTGTCTATTTCTTTGTCTCTCTGTCTATCTGTCCATCTCTGCCTTTCTACCTGTCCGTCTCTGCCTTTCTATATGTCTGTCTATCTGTCTCTCTCTCTATCTATCACTACTTTTATTTAAAAGCAACCTTGAGCCAATCCTGATTCAGAGTTCTTTTTTGTAACTGCTGTATTGTTATTAACTTTAAATGGCTTTAAGAGAAGTGCTACTGTTATAAATGTTAACTAAATTTACTGAATTAAACCAGAGAAATAGGGACGTTATTATTCATTCTAATACAGATACTAATAAATTCTATTAATAAAAATGATTGGTGGTGATCTGGTCATCACGTTGTCCGGGCCTAGACGTAGATGCTTTTATCCTCATGCAGTTGATTCACGGACTCATTAAACAGCTCTACACACTGAAGGATACAGCACCATATAGAACCTGAATATAGCATCATATAGAAGTTATTATATAGTATATAGGAATATCAAAATCTGTCATTCAGCGACATGAATGTGTTCAAGTTTGTGTATTATTATTATTATTATTATTATTATTATTATTATTATTATTATTATTATTATTATTATAGTGTATACAACATTATCTCTGGTAAATTATAGGCAGATAAATATTTTATTGGGTGATTTTCTCCTTCACTTGATAGTTTGAGTACACAGTATTATCATCGGCAGTTGTTTGTCCGTCCATCACCGATGGAGCAGCATGTACCAGGTGTGCTTTAAAAGAGCAGACCAGACAGAAAGGGGGAGAGGTTTAAAAAAAGAAAAGAAACAGGCTATGGTTTCCTAGCACCCAGCGCTCCATGTCTCCATAGCGATGCCAGTCTCTCGGGCAGATGAGAAGAAAGCGGCGTACAGTGGGCAGAACACAACAGTCTCCAACGGCCAAGCCGAATAAAGATCACGTGACGTGACGACTCGCTGACCTTTTTGTTTAAAGGTGCATCTCACACAGAGGTTGAAGTTTAATGGTGTTGCTTCGGGTCGCTCTGAATTTCGATTTGAGGAACTTCGAAGCAAGCAGGTGTAGAGAAGCACTCTACTCACCACAGCTGTGAAACAGATGGCGCCTAGTGCTTTTGTGTGGCTTCATTTCAGACTCCACCCCAAACAGCAGGAGTACTCTCATCCTTAACTCTTATTGAAAGCACAATGAATGAAATATTCAGAAACACCCCCCCCCACCACCACCCATGAAGTCTGAACGTCAACACATCCAGACTGCTGGAGTTGGAATCTAATTTTAGGATATAATTTTAGGAACAGCAGGACAGCCTCGTAATCCTGTAACAAAGATCAAGGATCAACACTGGATCCTGAACGATCTGATCGTGAGAATCCAGACGCCTGTGATTAAATGTTGGCTCACGGCACTGATGAGGAGTTCGTGTGGCTGGATATGACGCGTGAAGCGGCTGATTGCCGGCACATGGGGCTTGCAGTACGACAGCTGTCTGTCTCTCAGTGTGTAGTGACACATGCTGTCTGCTTCCTGTCACTTTAGCTTTCTGACAGAGAGATCAGGAACAGCGGGTATGATCGCGCCTGGTTTCCTGAATGTGGCCTCCTCTGCTGCTTCAAGAAAAATAAAAATCCATGCGGAACAACTTTGTAATCCTTAATGGCATTCGAGGTTTATTTTGTAATGGAATTCTGAGTTGAATTTTATATTCACTGACCCATTGCTGTTTCCTGTATTACCCACACTGTTACTTAACAACCGGCTAAAACGGAGCCTGTGGAATTTATGCTGCATTCGACTTACCTTGATAATGGGAAGTCGGAAATCGTAATTATGGAAATTTTTTCTCCTCTGTTTCTTTCTGGGGGGAGGCGGTGGTGGTGGTGGGGTGATTGGGGGAAGCCATGAGCATCTCCATGTTCAGCTACCTGTGCTCTAACCTTCTAAGCTAACTTCCTTATAGCAGCCAAGCGTATAGTGAGTGTTATAGATGTAATAAGCGAATATGTCCGTGTCTTTTTATTAATCTAAAGTAAATACAGCATAACTCATTAAAGTGCTACTAGGGTACTGATGATGCTGTGAGCAGCCATGTTGATTTGACCTCAAACTGAGGGTTGAGATCATCCCGATTCACCAAAGAGAGCAATGCAGCAGAGCTTGAATGCTCTAGTCCGTCCAGCTAATCTCACCTCCACATCTGTGCATCTTCCATGCAACTTCCTCCATCAACACATCGCTCTTGTATCTCGCTAACTAGCCGAATCCAACTACAAACGATTAAACCTGTCAGTTATTGCTGGTTAATGTTGGAGATTTTCCTTTTCTTAAACAGTGTTGTAGCTGTGATAGCATTTAACCTCAGCACAAAATACACCATTAACCAACCTTACAGACCAGAATCGCTAAGCACATCACAAATATTTCAGTATCACTTAATTTCCGGGAGATCTTGTTTACTTTTTTTTGTGTGCGATCTCCTCCACTCTGCGCGTTTCATGTTAATGATCTTATTAGGCTTACACAGCATTAGATTTATTTTTTCTTCCTAATCTGTTTACTGCATTTCATGAATTTTTTGCAGCTCTGTTCACAGTAGGATGTTGTGTCGAATTCCTCTGGAGTAGTGAAGTCTCCCTGTGGTGAAAAAATGTTGCACGGGTTATCAGGAAAGGAAGCAAGACCGTAATCGGTATAGGCTTGTAAGGTTTTATCTCTTTAATGCTAATGTTTCCTGAGTAAATACTGACTGCAGAAGGACGGTTAGTGTGTAAGTCATTGAGCTTGGGCAATGCAGGAAAGGGCCTGTAAACCAAGCTGATCAGAGCTCCACTCAACATCCTTCAGTGTTTATCTTTCTCCCTCTCCACCATCACCCCCCCATCTAGCCATTATGAGACCGTGTGCAAACTGGCGTCAGAAGCAGGAAGGCAGCAGGCCACAGGCCTCCCTTCATGCCTGCCATGTTTGAAGCTAAAGCTGGTGTCATGTCAAACCCACTGGTGTTAAGAGTACTTTGAAGATGGTGAGCCTTTTTCCATCATTCCTTAAACTACTTTGTCATAAGCACAAACCTTTCTTGTACAGTGTAATTATTAAAGAACAAAAAAAATAATTATTAATATAGAATGACGACAGGCTTCGTTAATTTAGTAAACAGGTGAATAATTTTTGTATGGCAGAGCGACCCATAAATTAAGTGAAACTTGCTTTTCTTGATACATGTGGATGGATTTTTGATAAATTTACATTTCTGGCTTTTGGGAGACACCCTTATTCAGAGTGACCTTAGATTTTTCTCATTTTTTATGCAATTCAGGTTTAAGGGCCTTGCTCAGGGGCCAGGCAGTGGCATCCTGGTGGACCTGATATTCACAACCTTCTGATCAGTAGTCCAACACCTTAACCACTAAGCTACATAAAGGACAAGACTCCATAAGAAAAGAGCGCCTCCTAGGCACTAAATCAGTGATCTTCCAGTAATGCAGCTCAGCCACTGCAAGGACGTATTTTATATCCACCCATCCACCATATCCTTATGACCACCTGCCTAATATTGTGTTGGTCCCCCTTTTGCTGCCAAAACAGCTCATCAATGAGCCTTGACCGTCCATGACCCTGTCACCGGTTCACCACTTTCCCTTCCTTGGACCACTTTTGATAGATACTGACCACTGCAGACCGGGAACACCCCACAAGAGCTGCAGTTTTGGAGATGCTCTGATCCAGTGATCTAGCCAACACAATTTGGTCCTTCATCAAACTCGCTCAAATCCATTTTTCCTGCTTCTAACACATCATCAGTGTTATTCACTTCACCTCTCACTGCTCATAATGTTATGCCTGATTGGTGTAATTCCTGTCTGCTTGCTACAACAGTGTGGCTTATCATAAAGTCCTCTGAGCAACTTTCACTTCTCGACTTTTCACTGTGTCCTTGACGAAAGCTCAGATGCTGTTGCTGGCTCTGGTCATACATTTGATTAGGAGTTCTCTCAGATAATACTTTTCTAACAGAAGTAAACAACGCAGCATGTGCCGCTCTCTCTCTTGCCAGTCGTTTTAAAGCAGCTGCTTGAGAGAGACTGGGTTTGCTGAAAGGCAGCACTTTATCACTCCGTTCTCCAGGAAGCTCTCAAAAGGGAAACGTGTCTGATTTGCTCAGTTTGAGCCCAAATCTTCAGCCTCAAGTTACAGTCACTTTTTTTTTTTTTTTCTTTTTTTTTTTTTCTTTCTTTCTTTCTTTCTTTCTTTCTTTCTGAATTGTTTGGAGTTGATGACTGCTGTGTAGCCAGTGATGAGTGAACAATCGGAGGCTTTGTTGCTTAGAGAGGAAGCCTGGTTATCTGTGAGAGACATGAGCTCAAATTGCGCGATGTTCTTTTACTTCCACTGGTTTATTTTTGTGTTTTCTGCTTTTCCACACGTTTTGCTTCAAAATAAAAATGCTGTATATTCCAAACATGACTCTAGATGTTTCAGTTAAGGTTCTGAAACACATTCTTCTGTTTTCTAATGTAAAGTGGAGCTTTAACGGTAGTCCAGTTGGTACACTAGGACAGAATTGTCCAGAGTCGTCAAGCTTTTTTTAATAGAGAAAGACCCCCAGTGCCTTTTACAATGCTGCAGACATTCACAGCACGTCAGGTGATTTGTTGTTGACAATGATTCTTTGAAAACGTAAACACACTTTCCACAAATTGTCTGGTTGCGGCGCATGAGCGTGTGTTTACGTGTGTGTCTGCTGGCCTTTTGTTTGCTGTGACCTCAGTGACTGGCCCAGTGCGCTCCGTCTTAATTCAGTCACGCTGGATTGTGCTAGCAGCCGGGGGGCGAGGCCTGAGAGGTTCGACAGAGGTTTCGGTCCGGTGTGTGTGTGTGTACATGTGGGAGTGGTTTATCTACAGCTAGCTGGTTTACTGCTTTCGAGTTGTGATTCCTGCTCACACAGGTTTTTGTATTCTTTTTAGTTGTGCTTGTTTACTCTCCGGTTGTTGCCCTGCTCACAGTGGGCTTGGTATCATTTGTACAAGGGATGGAGAAATTATATGTTTTTATTAGCAAATCCACTTGGCCAGTAAATAAGCTGGTGTTCTGCCCAGTTCCATGTTTTGGCTGTCCAGAGACCTGATTGTAATTTAATTACATATTGCTAGCTGCTAGTAATGACTAACTGAATTCCTGGGTGGATGTAACTACATTATTGTAGTAGTAATAATAATAATAATAATAATAATAATAATAATAATAATTTATTATTATTATTATTATTATTTAGCAGGGTTTAGAAAAAAATTAAAGCAAGTCACCTATCCACATCCTTCTCAATTCTTGCATCACACACCAAATATTTAACTCGAGTCTGACTAATGATGTATTTTCTGTCTTGTGCTTTTCGCTGCAGTTTATTTTGCTCGGGTTTTGTCTGCGTTTCCACATACCTGTGAGTTCCTGATTCCGAAACGATCACATCATCCTGGCTCATCGTTTAATCTCCCTAGAGGAAAGAAAATGACCATGTCTCACACCTCGGCTGATGTGTGTAGTGCAGCAGGCAGTGGGAGGAGTAAATGCAAGAAGAGAGAAGAAGAAGCCTTTATCTCCACACATATCCCTTTATTTTGCATATCCCAGCTGAGGAAGTTTGGGTTAGAGAGCAGGAGCAGCTATGATACAGCGCCCCTGGAGCAGAGAGGGTTAAGAGCCTTGCTTAATTGCCCAACAGTGGAGCTTGATGGTGCTGGGCCCTGATCCAACCCAGAGCCCACTTCAACCACTCCTGCATCCTGGTAGTGCATCCTGTGTTTTGGCTTGGAGGTGCTACATTTAATTATAGATCCCAAATGATGTATATTAAACTGATGTTTAAAAAAACAGAAGAAAAAATATTATTAAAAAATATTATTATTGCACAAACTGATGATGATGATGATGATGATGATGATGATGATAATAATAATAATAGTAATTAATATTATTATTATTATATATTTATTTATTTATTTTTCTTTTATTACATTTTTTTTCTCTCTCTCTTCTTTTTTGAAATCTGTTTAGTCCAGGCATCCAAGCTAGTGATTTATTTATTTTTTTATTTTTCAGCTCTGATCATATCAAGATAAGGCTGAGTGCTAATTATATACAGAAGCAATGTTTTAGCAAGCGCAGTCACTTTATCCAACCATAATTTCCTAGGATCATGCTTGTTTAGGTGGTTGTTCACATTCATCATGAGCACAGGCGCTTGAACAAACTGATCCAGCTTGTGTGTTAGGCGTGGGAAAGGAACCTGTATGAAAATGCAGATATAAAAACTCTTTGTAATAAAGTTGTTTTGGATCAAACGGCACATGTTCAGCCTCACACAGCATTTTAATTCATGAATATTCCACTAACAGGTCGTTAACAGATGTGTAAAGACTTTTTTTTTTTTTTTGTTTGTTTCTCTCAGAGGCGTGTTGTGTGTGTTGATAAATAAACATACGCAGGAAGAAGGTTTATTCCCCGGAGTAAATCGGCACCACAGATGGAACGAGGAAAATGAGTGCGATCTGAGCAATAGGGTGAACAGCTCCACCGTGTCCATGCACAAATCCTGGACAGAACCGTGCCGTTTCATTAACATGTCCTGATGAAACCCAATCAGAGAGCTGAGGACGGAAGCAGCTGACTTCCAAGAGCGTTCCTGTATCAGGTTATCGAGAACAAAGTGCACTTCAGGAGGCACTGGCTGCTTGTGCGGTGCTCAATCTAAATTGCATTTTCCGAACAAAAGCCTCTTTATAAAGTCTGGCGGAGGGACAGATCTCCACCTATACCTCTCCTCAAGGTGAACTATTCACGTAAACCTGTATGTTTATGAAAATGCACTGAGGGGCTGCTGATGGCGCTCGAGAAAGTGCTCTTTTCCTGTTTAGGAACGAGTTTGGCTGTCACTCCGTTACAGTGAGAAACAAAAGTCGGCCTGGCAGAGCAGCTTCTACACACAGCAACGCTTTATATTATTAGCTAGTGGTGTTTGGCATAAATCTGATGTTGGGATAAATCTGAAACTTGCTCTTGGATTAAAAATGATGTCATTTCCTGCTGAGAGGCAAGATGAAACCTCTCAGAGCAACAGAATCCAACATACTTGTCTAGAAGGGACATGAAGATTATTGAACATCTATTTTTTTTCTGAAACATGAAATGATTGTTTGAGACTTGTTTGCTAGTGATTTTTATCATTTTAAGGAAGTGAGATGAATTCGTAACTGATTAATAAAGTCATAAGCAGATTACACGTCCTACCGGTCTCGCATGATGAGAGATATGAGAGATTGGGGAAAGGGGGCGGGGGTTTCAGGAAGCCTTTGTTGTTATGAAAGGTTGGGGAAAGGGGGTGGGGCTTTGTTGTTATGAAAGGTTGGGGAAAGGGGGTGGGGCTTTGTTATGAAAGGTTGGGGAAAGGGGGTGGGGCTTTGTTATGAAAGGTTGGGGAAAGGGGGTGGGGCTTTGTTATGAAAGGTTGGGGGAAGGGGGCGGGGCTTTCAGAAAGCCTTTGTTATGAATGGTTGGGGAAAGGGGGCGTGGCTTTGTTATGAAAGGTTGGGGAAAGGGGGCGGGCTTTCAGAAAGCCTTTGTTGATATTACGAGAGATTGAGAAAGGGGGCGGGGCTTTCAGGAAGCCTTTGTTGAGATCACGAGAGATTGGGGGAAAGGGGCGGGGCTCGCAGGAAGCCTTTATTGATATTACAAGAGATTGGGAAAAGGGGTGGGGCTTTCAGGAAGCCTTTGTTGATGTCATGAGAGATTGGGGAAAGGGGGCGGGGCTTTCAGGAAGCCTTTGTTGACATTACGAGAGATTGGGGAAAGGGGGCGGGGCTCACAGGAAGCCTTTGTTGATTTCACGAGATATTGAAACCCCTGCATTAATCGTTCCAGATTCATATGCTGATTAGTTTTTTTATTAAGATCTGTTATTATACACTTTCATGCACATTTTCATACTAGCCTATTAAAGATTTTTCTGCTATCATGTTTACAAAACTCCCAGCACATTCAGCACTTATCTGAAATGTCCTTGGAGTCTAAACAGCAAGAAATGACCCCTAATGAGAAACTTGAGTTCATATGATCTGTTCTCTCTAAACACACACATCAGTGCCGGAAATCATATCAAACTTTTAACTGCTTATAATCGTTATGCAAACAACTACCACATTTTTGTACCTTTTTAGCTCAGGATATATTTGTGATTTATCAATAGTCTGTAATTAAAAGATGAAGTTCCTCACCCTTATTTAGATGGGATTAGTTTTCCATGAGGTCAGACAATGTTGTTGTTGTTGTTGTTGTTGATAATAATAATAATAATAATAATATTATTAGTTTGAGATGCCCTGACCAGGTATAACAGTATCTCTGAGTGAAACACAATATTTAGGCAGGAATCTGATGAGAGGTTTTTAATGGTGGTCTGTATTTTATTCATCTGTGAGCTCGTTGTGTTTACTCATCCTGGCGGCTGATGGAAACATGCTTGCTTCATTAATCTCACTTTAGTCTGCTTGGATTCTGATGTAAAGGCCAGTTGTGTGGCTGTGCTTTAGGCTGATATAAATTTGAAAGTTAGAAAAGTTTTGTCTGTAATGAAATGTTCTGATCTAATCTCCTACTCCATGCACATGAACAGTAATAAATGACCACGCTAATGTTCAAATCCTCAGAACAGGTCTCTAAATTTAAGCATTAGTGCTCTCTGAGGAAGTCTCAGCTCAAAACACACAAGTGTGATTGTAATCACTATATATATATTTTCTTTCTTTCTTTCCTTCCTTCCTTCTTTCTTTCCTTCTTTCTTAGCAGCTAGAAACTGAATGCTCGCTTTCTTTCGCTTCTTCCTTTTTTTCCTCTTCCTTTCACAAACAGGAAGCATGAAGCGAGTTTGTAATATGAGAAAGCACTTTCCAAAGTAAAAAAATTTTTTAAAAATGTTAATCATCGGTTCAGATCGGTTCTTGCTGTTCTGTTCAGTCCAGAGCTTCTCAAATGCTTTGCAGCCAGGGACTTTTCCAAGAGTAGAAAAAAAAATCCACCTACCCCGAAAGCACAGATTTATTTTATAAACTTTCACTGCTATGAAACTTTATGAATATAGGGCTGAATAATTGGCTCGTTATTCATCTGTGAGCAATATTCTGTCCATTTTGGAGCCAAGGAGCTTTTTATTTCTCACCTTTCCATTTCCAGAAGACATGAAGTCCAAGTGGAGCTTTTATTAAATTGATCAAATTTGGAATAAATACAGATTTATTAATGGTGGGTTGTGATGTTTATTACTGTAGAAAAAAAGGGAAAAAACCCCAACATGGCTGTTCTGTCACAGACCCAGTGAGTTAAAAATCTAATCCCTTTAAATAATCTTGTTAGTGTTCAACTGAAAACCTAGTCTCCTTCTCTCATGAGTGTTTTTTAGTCTTTGTGCTCAGTAACTGAGCTTAAACACTGCAGCTGCGTCTCTGCATCCCAGTCAGCTCTTGTATGTAGAGAACCTGACACCAGTTCCCCTTTTCCATTAGCCATCGGACAAAGTGACATGCACCGAGTGTGATATTTAAAGCAAAGGTATGTGGTGTAGTGGGACTGGACACAGCTCTGATCAGACCCAGGTGGTCTCGTGTTGAATTTCTTCTTCGGCCCGGTTCCAGTTCAGCGCCTTTCTCTCTCGGACACGTGGAGTTGAGACGGGGGAGAACGGAGAGGAAGCAGAGCTTTCTTTTTAGCTTGGATCAGTTATACATTATTGCACTGGGTCTCAGTTCTAGTTTAGGAGACCTGACGTGCGTGCACACACACACACACACACACACACACACACACACACAGGGGATCTGGCACACGCGCACAGACACACATCCAAACACAGACTACACATACATACACACGTGTGTATATACACACACACACAGATGCACAAAAGTTTGTCAGGGGAACTGACACACACACAGACACGCATCCAAACACAGACTTCACACAGACACAGATGCTTGTCAGGGGACCACACACACTCTCACTCTCTCTCTCTCTCTCATTAACACTCCACAGCCTGGTATCCTGAGAGTTCATGTATAGTACATGAAAAAGCCATTATACACTCTCAGTGGACTCCATATGTATAATATATGGTCAGTTGTTTCGTGTGCTTCTTGAACATCCTGTTCCAGATTTAGTTGCCCTTTGGGGAAAGGCTTTTTTTTCCACTGGATGTTGTAGGGTAGCTTTCGGGAGTTGCCTTTTCAGCCACAGGAGCATTAGTGAGACCCTGGCACTGATGTTGTGAGATACCTGCAGCCGATCTTCCAGTTCATCCCAAAGGTGTTCAGTGGGGTTGAGGTCAGGGTTTAGTGCAGGACACTCGAGTTCTTCTGCTCCAACCATGTCTCCATGTGGGTGTGGTTATCTGGACATTCAGTCATGTCAACTGGACTTCTTCAGTCTGAGGGGAGTTCCATGAATTTGTATCCTCCAGGAGCATCGTTACAGGAACAGGGTGGCTGGGAGTGTTCGTTAGGAGTAAGGGGAGTCATTAGGATGTAACGACCCCAGTTAAGGAGAGTAAGGAGTGTGTGTATTGAAGTATTAGTATTCAGAGAATGTTAGAGTCCTCAGGTCTGGCTTTCCTGGTGGACCTGTAAAGAGGTCCTGATCTTTGGGATCTTCTTTTCTGGCAACAGTTTAGGAAAGAACCATATATGGGTATGATTGTCAGGTTTCCAAAATATTTGACCATTTAAAAACCTGGATAAATAACTGAAATGGAGAGGGAGGGTGAAGAAAGCCAGCATTTTTTGGTTTTTGGTTCACAATCTAAACAGGCTTAAGCATGAACTAAATGTGGCTGTAATTTGGTGTGTTATGGCAGTGGGACTTTTTAGGAGCTGAAATGAAAAGTAGTGAGCGAACCACTTAGAAGATAATTGGTAACAGCAAGCAACCCATGTTTTCTGAGAGGGGAAAAAAATGTAATAACCTTCGCAAACCATGCCACTGCAACACCTCCAAGGAGTTTAAAGCAAAAGATGAAAATCTTATAAAAAAACCCCCAAAAGTTCCACTTTTCCAAGTGAATGAAGGTGGATCTGAAAAACATAAACACTAGAGTAAAAATGTTCCACTTCTCAGAGCCGATGTTTAGGAGGTTAAACAGGTTGTGATGTGGTAGCTCTGTGGTTAAAAACAGTGGACTACTGATCAGAAGGTTGTGGGTTCAAATCCCATGACCATCAAGATGCCATTTTTAGGGCCTGGAGCACAAGCCTCAGTTGTTTAAATGAGAGAAATGTTAGTCATGTTAGTTAAATTCTGGTTGTATAATCATTGCCAAAGTCTTGCTAAATAGTGAGACAGATATCAGACAGTGGAGCTTTTGTTTCCATGTCCTGAGAGACAAAAGAATATTAATAAATAAATATTGATTGACCTGAAAAATGTGAACGTAAAATAACACCTTGAACACTCTCTTCTGAGCTGGTGTTTAGGATTTTAAAAGGCCCAAACAGAATGCCCAACTCATTTCTGAAAATGTATTGCTAAATAGTGAGACTATTATAAGCCAAAAGCTTAACTATACTTAGCTACATTATTTTGCCAAAAGTTTTGGGACACCCCTCCAAATCATTGAATTCAGGGGTTGGGCTCGGACCCTTAGTTCCAGTGAAAGGAACTCTTAATGCTTCAGCTTCATACCAAGACATTTTGGACAATTTCATGCTCCCAACTTTGTGGGAACAGTTTGGGGATGACCCCTTCCTGTTCCAACATGACTGCACACCAGTGACCAAAGCAAGGTCCATAAAGACATGGATGAGTGAGTTTGGTGTGGAGGAACTTGACTGTCCTGCACAGAGTCCTGACCTCAACCCCACAGAACACCTTTGGGATGAATTAGAGTGGAGACTGTGAGCCAGACCTTCTCGTCCAACATCAGTGCCTGACCTCACAAATGTGCTTCTAGAGGAATGGTCAAAAATTCCCATAAACACACTCCTAAACCTTGTGGAAAGCCTTCCCAGAAAAGAAGCTGTTTTAGCTGCAAAGGATGGGACAACTCCATATTACATTCATGTGCATGTAAAGACAGACATCCCAGTTTTGACCTGTCTCACAGTCTCCACTCTAACCTGAAAGCCCAACACCTGAAAAACAACACCTGAATTCAATGATTTGGAGAGGTGTCCCAAAACGTCTGGCAATATCATGTATGTCTGTGTCATCTGGTGCATTTCTATGGCTTTTGTTTATTCCCCAGCTATCAGACATCTTTTCTGTTTCTTTCACACAGACGCATCAGTTATCTTGCTCTTATCTACTCTGACATCTTTGCCTGCTGCGTTATATCCTCTTTATTTGTAGCTCACGCTTATAGTCTGCGTGTGCACATGCAAAATGATTGATATGTAGCACAGTTTCCTGATTTGGTTTAAACACTGCTAGGTCATATGTCCCAAAAAATACATTTATATCATAGTATTTAGGTCTGCTTAAAGAATTCCAGCAAAAAAAAATATCAGCATCTCTCAGAAATATGCACCGTGATGTGATTTTATCATGATATGGATGTTATATCGTCATACCGCTCGGCCTCACAGGGTTGTGCTGATTACAGCGTATAATATGCAAGCGATCAGAGGCATGATTGATACTTGACTTGAATGTTCTGTGCTCATTGATAATTCACCGCATTCGTTTAGAACACCTTCATTATGCTCATAAGGCAATGCGTAATGGAACAAGAGCAGATCAGCTGTCCTGCTGAACACCTTCATATTATTATTCTATTGCAACTCATTACGTAAGAGCAGAATTGACTTGGGATGAAGGCCACACTTTTTCTTTTCTTTTTCTTTCTTTCTCCTCCCTGTGTCTCTCTCTCTCTCTCTCCTTCGTTTCCCAGCTATTCAAGATGCGCGGAAGATTACTGTGATCTCCCCAGGCACTGCCAGTCAATGCCGCATGAAGCGTGAATCCGTTCTATTTCAGTCCTCAGGCTTTCTGTCGTCTTCGCTATAGTATGTGAGATTCTCAGTAACGCTCGCACTTATGCTTGTTATCACACTGAAATGCCCGGCTGTGGTGGAGTTATGAACTGTGTGAAAATTGTTCATGTTTACCCTGTGGTGCGTCCTTGCTTTTCTGGAATATAGTAAATCTGTTCCATCACGGAGAGATTTAATCTGCTCCAAGAGAGCTTTAATGGACACAGGATACAAGGAAAGGTACATTTTAGGTAAAAGATTTCTCAGTCAGGGGCAATTGGTGTAAATGAGTGAGCCTTTCTGGATTTTAAAAGACAAGACTACAGTATTAAGTTTCTGTTTGGCATGCACGTCAGTTTAACAAATGTGGATTAGATTTTGTTGAGGGATGGGATGGAGAAGTGAGAGCAGGGCTGATTTCTGTCTAGCCCAGACTGTACATTCATCAGTGAGTGAGTTAAATAACCTCTCAATTTGAACAGTCCTGTTCGTAATGAACAGTAATGAGGTGGATTATTATTATCTTATGGGTTGTTGATCAGAAGATCTGGGTTCAAGCCCCAGCACCGATAAGCTGCCACCGCCGGGCCCCTGAGCAACGCCCTTAACCTCCCCCCTGCTCCAGAGGTGCTGCGTCATGGGTGACCCTGCGCTCTGACCCCAGGCCCTCAAGGATGGGATATGCGAAGAAAGAATTTCATTGTGCAGTAGTGTACATGTGATAAATAAAGGCTACTTAACCTACTCTATTGTCCTTTTCTCCAGGAAATGTCTTTGGAGGAGACACTGAAACATTAAACACACATTGAAGTACAAATTAAGGAAATGACAACTTTAGTTGAGTGGAAAACAAAACTGCTTTTGTATTTATTTTATACTGGATATGCAAAGGAAACATGCCAGACAAAACAATTAGGAATCATGAACGAACCTGCTTATCTGCCATAGGGGTGGGTGGTGTGTGTGTGTGTGTGTGTGTGTGTGTGTGTGTGTGCATAAGAATGATGTGGGACAATCAGTGAGACCTCATGATCTAATGCACTTCTCAACCCTAATGTTGAGGTTTTGCTAGATATTAGATTATAGCCTTCACATTAATATCAGAACACCAGCCGCTACTGAGATTTACACCGTCTCTACTGATGTGGAAAATACACGAGACGGATTGTACACAGGTTTTTGGCCTTGTTCATACTCCAGGCATCGTCTCCAACACTACAAGATTTACCCAGAATAAACATTTACAGACTTTTTGTTTTTTTTCTTTTTTTCATCTCAAAACAGAATAAGGATTGATGCTAGTCTAAGACCAGGTTTAAATCGGGACAGCTTTTCAGTCAGCCTCAAAATCAGTGTAAATATCCTCAACTGTGGCTCAAGGGTGTTGCGCAAGAAGTCCGAATGTTCACAAAGGCACACTTGTGTATTTTTCCACTTTTTCTTTTTTTTTTCTTTTTTTTGTGCACATACATAAATGTTTCCCAATTCCCAGTGTGAGAGGCCAAGCCTTCTCTAATTAACTGCTACTTAATTCCTGGTAGATTGGAACCAAATCCCTACAGTCTGCTTATTTTAACTAGATATTTTGTAGTTGGTTACAACCTTCATTTGTACTTTGAAGTTTCACCTTCAGCTCTTATCGAATCAAGTTTTCTTCCCATGTTCTCTTCTCCTACGCCGCTGCTTACCCCTCCTCACCTGGCGCAGGGCGAGGTGATGACGAGCTCCAAAGCCGTAAAACAAAGCAGCTCTTTCTTCCTGCTTCCCTCCTTCTTAATAGCCTAGTGTCTCTGGAGTAAGGGGAGCTTGGCGGGGTTGTTCATGACGTTATGCATGCAGGTACAGTGCTCATTGTAGACAGATGGCTCAGGTGATGATGCGCCCCAGTGCCCTGGCCACATGCAGGAGCACATGCCAAAGACGCCATGTTTTATAATTCATACGCCTTTTGTTTCCACAGCGTACCTTAATCTGCAGATCTGTTCACAGCCAGTATGATGGAAAATTCAGGCAAATAACATTGGAAAATCATGGTACAGTGGAACCTCGGCATATGAATGCCCTGCCTTATGAATTTTCGCCTTAAGAATTGAAATTTTCATCGGCATGTGAAGCATTTTCAGCATACGAATGAACCAGACCGAAGTTGCGCGTACGTCCGGGAGCTGTTCAAAACATCAGTGGAAAGCCAAGCGAAGTATTTTTCAGTCAGTGAAAGCTGTTGGAAAGGGACAACCCACGATACCAACGTTACCTTCAAAACCTTTTTTGTTCAAAAGCTAGGTGATTTTTCGGGTATTTTGTTGACGGATTGGTGGTGTGGGTGGTCTGTTCTATTTTTAGCCCAAGCTTGGTGACACGACTTCCTGTGAGGACCCTTGACATGGAATGCTAGGCTTGGGTCAGTTCTTTGTAAGCAGCCATACAGTTTACATACGCTTCGTATTGGTAATATTGCTCATGTTTTTGGCCGGATTATCTGCATTTTACATTATTTCTTATTTCCGCAATTTAAATTCCTATGCTGAGTGTTTATGAGCCTGTGTCCACTGTATACTCGGGTTCTGTCCTTTCCTGATGTCCATCTACCACAACCTTCAACTTGTCTGTCCTCAGATGAATTTCTGCTCTCCACAGTTGTAGAGAGTAGCCTTCCTGTTTTTCAGACCATTCTATATTCATCAATAAACTGCAGGAATCCTAGATGTTTTCTTTTGGTTTTTCTCACATTTTCTAAAGAGTTGTGTTTGAAATCCAAGATGATGAGCACTTTCTGAAATACTCACACCAGCCCACCTGGCACCAACAACCCCGCTGTGGTGAAAGTCATGAGATCTTACAGTGAATCAAGTTTCTAATTCTGATTTGTAGTCAAAGCCAGAGTTAATATTTTGATGAATTTGGACTAGAATTTTGAAGGAAAGCTCAACCAAGATAGGAAAAAAAGATAATCAGATGTGGGCATTTTGTCTGTCCCCAGCACTGGACGTTTTCTAGCTGTTTTGTCTGCAAAACTCTTTATAGCTGTCTGCTGACTTTTTACAAATAATGTTCAGATTTTGAGATCCATAACAAAAGATTTATTCTATGGTTCACTGGATATCTGAAAAAAAGGCAGTTAGATTAACAGAAAAGCCAAAGCCAGTTTGATCTTTTGTTTGGATTGAACATGTTCAGAGTGAGGTCAATATAAAATAAAATAATATAAAGTAAAGCTGTTAGAGCAGCGATGTCCAGTCATGCAGCCACTTCATCTTACATGCAGCAGCTTGGGCAGGACATACATTTCTCAAAAAGAAACGAAAACCTCAAGCAAAAACCTAGCAGGTGATCTGGTGCTTTGCGATTCTTGTCTAATGCAACAGGGTTTTCTGAAGAGCCAAAAAGAAGCGTGTGTCTTCACCAAGGTCATTATATCTGCAATAAATAGCAGGTCTCATCACTGTAATGATGGTCTGGGAGTCGGAGGAGATTTACTGCCAGTTAGCTTGCCAACTTCCTTTAAATGAACGAGTGTGGAGGGGAAATTAGCTCTTCTTGTGGTGATATACTTTTGTGTTGCACTTTAGTTTGTCCTTTTTAAACCACACGCTGATATCGAACCATGCCAGCAAATGCCAATACACCCTGAAGGTCACTGTGAAACGTCTGCATCATTCACTAATCAGTAGCGATGTTTCCATCCACCTTCTTTTTTAAATACAGTTTTAAAAACACAAACTGCTGAATGGACATTTTATTAGAAATGATAAAGGAAATGAACTTTCAGCCAAATGTAGACCAAACACCCTTTACGTGATTTTGGAAGACATTTTTAAATGTTGGAGACTCCTGTATAATGATAGAAGTAGCTACGTTAGAAGTAGCCTTGTGTGTGCCGGTCAGGACCGATCACATGCGAGAAGCCTTGGTGAGCCTTGTTTTGACTTATTGTTCAAGGACTTTTATAAGCCGAGAGACTTTACAGGGTGTGATTGTAAAAGAGGCGTCCCCTTCAGTGTGGTTGCCATGAGACAGCTTTATGAGGCATACAGGGCCATCATCACTCGTACAGTAGCTCTCCCTGAGGCATTGGAAGCTCAGCAGCCGACGTCAGAGCATTGTCCCTGCACAGGAGGGATCCTTCCTGTGTTTGACCTTCCGTAGATCCAAGGACAGATAACCTTACGTGCCTGTGTGTGTTTGTGTGTGTGTGTGTGTGACTGACAAAGAATGAAGGACGGAAGTGGCAATGAGGGGAAGGAACCAGCCTGAGGAAGCTGTGAGAGAATGAGAAGAATCCGAGTTATTTTGAGAATTAGTTTGACTGCAGCGTTTATATTAAACACAAACTAGTCCTGATCTTGGAGCTGAAATTCCTGTGTCAGTAGGGATCCTCCTTAAAAATAGCTTTTAAGTATAAGAGTAGGCTTAGTCTGAATATGAATATATACACTGACCAGGCATAACATTTATGACCACCTGTCTAATATTGTGTTGGTCAACCTTTTGCCCTGACCCCTCCTGCACTGTGTATTGACACCTTTCTATCAGAACCAGCATTAACTTCTTCAGTAATTTGAGCAACCGTAGCTCGTCTGTTGGATCGGATCACACGGTCCAGCCTTCTCTCCCCACGTGCATCAATGAGCCTTGACCACCCATGACCCTGTCACTGGTTCACCACTGTTCCTTCCTTGGACCACTTTTGATAGATACTGACCACTGCAGACCGGGAACACCCCACAAGAGCTGCAGTTTTGGAGATGCTCTGATCCAGTGGTCTAGTCCATTTTTCCTGCTTCTAACATAAACTTTGAGGACAAAATGTTGACTTGCTGCCTAATATATCCCACCCACTAACAGGTGCCATGATGAGGAGATACTATATATATATATGTTATTCACTTCACCTGTCTGTGGTCATAATGTCAGTGTAGTGTATTTCTGAATGCGGTGATTACTATGGTTCCCTTTTTTTTGTCTGGATAACTTTACTCACTCGTTTGGCAAATGAATTGCATTACCATACAATTAATTGGTCATTTCATAACATTGCTTTTTGTTTACTTTCAGTATTTCATCTGTCTTTTACTATTAAATCTTATAACTAATATCAGGTACACAAGCTCTCCTTAAGGTCCAATTACATCATACCTTAAATCATTAAGTGTACACTGTGTACTCATGTTTTGTGCTGTAAGGTGTATATAAAGAGATATATAAATATATACCCTTGAGGATAGAAGTGTACACTGCCCAATCCTGTCCACTCCCACAGTGCTTATTGTTTATATTGGCCTGTGTTTTCTGATGGCCTTAGTTGTCAAAATCTAATCAAATCCCATACCCAAACCCATATCACAGATTGTTGTCATTTTATATTTCATGCCATTTTGTTAATAATTAAAACCGCCTCTCATTACAGGAGCCATTTGAGGATGGATTTGCCAACGGTGATGAGCTGACTCCTGCTGAAGAGGCTGCAGCTAAAGAAGCAGCTGAGCCCAAAGGAGTTGTGAAGTTTGGATGGGTCAAAGGAGTGCTGGTAAATGTCTTTGTATACTACGGTGGCTGAGAAGTGCAAAACAAATCAGAAAACACAAGGACGATTCAGACAAAGTGGAAAAGGTAGGTATAGCTTGCGAATGGAATTCTTCCCTCTGATTGGACTAGACATCGGTCACTCAGGTTATACAGGAAGCCCAGCAGTAGCTGCAGCAGTAGAAAGTGGATTGGTGTGTGTATGAACACAGCTCTGCTCTTATAGCACTCCTTACATCCATTCATCCTTACATTCCTGCGTTCTTCAGGTGTGCTTTTAGAGATTACAAACTAATCTTTATTCCATGATACGCTATCAGTATATCCAAAATCACACCATATGAACATCCTTCCTTAGAGGAGCGCTGAATGAGGTCCATTATGTTATAAAGATAAATGTTTATTTGAAGTTGCACTTTTGGAAGAAAATAGTTTAAAGTGAAGACAGAACTCCACACATATACAAGAAATAAAGTTAGATACAAAATTTCCTACTTCCTGTATATCCTGAGTGACAGATGTCTCGTCCAATCAGGGAAGAATTCCATTCGCAAACCATACCTACCTTTTCCGCCTTGTCTGATTGGTCCTTGTGTTTTCGGGTTTGTTTTGTTTTGTACTTTTCAGCCACCGTACTATCCATTTCCAAGAATGTCAGTGAAAAGAGAAAACACTGGAAAAATGCTTTGATGTTTTAATAGATTTTTGATTCTTCACCAGTTCACTCATGTGGTCTGTGTTTTGTAGTTCTATCAATATTTTTCACACTCATGATAAAAGTAGCCCTGATCTTGTGAAGGTGTAGATGAGCCGCTTTGTAAAGTTCTCACTTTTGCTCGTTTCAAAGCAGAAGATATGAATGAGCGCCACTCGCACGCCACTTAAGATTTTTGGCCCCCGGTGGGAATTACACTGCTCATTAGTCCCACTTGTTCCATCTTGCTTGGAGCTGATGCTAGAAGTTTGTGTTATTGTTATTTTAGACTTGCTAATCTTTCAGCAAGCTGGTGCTACTGGGAAATCTTTACACACATGCGGCGTTTAGTCTGGTACGTTCGGCTGCGTAACCAAAACATTTGGTTTGAGCCAATAGGAGCAGGGTGATAACGGTCTGCTTCCAAATGAGCTCTGGTGTGGTTTGATTACAGTAAGAACAAGACTCGATGCTGAAACCACACCGAGAACCTGACACGCCGTGAATTATTTTGCTTGTAGGCAGCGTTTTTTAAGTGAATCGAGCCAAAGGACAGCGCTGTAGTATTGCCTTGTGTTCTGGATATTAGGACCAACAAACAAAAATACGATGCAGGAAACTCATTTAAGCTAAATTTCAGTGCCATCTTTTTCCATGTACTCAGCAAAGGTTTGTTTATATTTTTCCATCGCCTTATATCAGACCAATGGATAAACAGTTTTATGAGGACGTTTTCAGCTCCACATGTCCCTTGGCTAACACTTTTTGGTTTGTTTAGTTATGGGCAGCATGAAATTAAAAAAAACAAACCAAACAGAAAAGGAACAAAAAATACAAATTTCACTTGAGGTTTCAAAGTGGCCTGAGAATCCCTGCTTTAAAAAAATCCTTTGTTTAAATCGTAGAGACAGAGAGAGACAGAGAGAGACAGAGAGAGACAGAGAGAGACAGAGAGAGACAGAGAGAGACAGAGAGAGACAGAGAGAGACAGAGAGAGACAGACAGACAGAGAGAGAGACAGACAGAGAGAGAGACAGACAGAGAGAGAGACAGACAGAGAGAGAGAGGAGAGCATGCTTTTAGCTAAAGCTTGACTTGTTAAGTGCAAGAATAATCTCTGGGTTTTGTAACTCTCTTTATTTTGACATGTGCAGGCCATGCTTCCTCTTGTTAATAACATCATCCTAATTTCCACCACCTCACTCTCCAACACAAAAAACAGATACTAGATCAAGGAGATGTGGGGGAAAGGGGGCATCAGACAGCGTTCGTGTCATATCTGATGTCAGACATCATTCCATTCCAAGCGCAACACATCATTGTGGATGTTCCGGTTTGGGGAAAAGGGCTTTGCTTGGTTGTCTGCATTAAAAACCTAACCGTCATCCTTCCTCTGCGCAGGTTCGCTGCATGTTGAACATTTGGGGTGTGATGCTCTTCATCCGCATGACATGGATCGTGGGCCAGGCTGGAATTGGTAGGTTTCGCTGTCTCTGTGCAGCTCTTGTGAATTAGTGTCTTAATTCACACAACCTCCATGGCCTTCCATCACCGGTCAACTTTCAGCATTCTCATGCTTAGTGTTTCTGCAAGGTGGCACCTGCAGCTAAATGTCAAACTCACAGCCATTTTCCAGAAACCATTCCAAGGTGTGAATCATTGGAAGCTGCACAAGTGTGAGGAGTGTTTAATATGTGTGCTGATCATAAGAGCAGGAATGGAAAACATTCAAGATTATTTATCATGGTTTGAGGTTGATAAAGACATAAAGGTTATACCTTTCTTAGTCTGTTTTATATAAATGTGTGTGTATTTAATTTATAACCCCTGACAGATCTTTTAAAATTCCTCAACCTTTTTTTTAAAGGACTTTTCCTTCAATGCTTTAAGATACTAGTATGTGACTGTTACTTTCTCCCCCCCCCCCCCACAGTGTGCTCTTGCATCATCATCTTCATGGCAACTGTAGTGACCTCCATCACGGGCTGCTCCACCTCTGCCATAGCGACCAACGGTTTTGTGCGAGGAGGTATCGAAGTGCACTACCACACCACCAGCAGGATGTCGTTTCACTTATTCTCTCACTATAAGAGCTTATACACCAATCAGCCGTAACATTAAAACCACCTGCTCAATATTATGTAGGTCACCAAAAACAGGTCTGACCCACAGCTCTGGACTTCACAAGACCTCTGAAGGTGCACTGTGGTATCTGGCATCAACATATTAGCAGCAGGTCCTTTAATTTATGTAAGCTGTGAGAAAGGGCCTTCTTGGATTAGATATGTTTGTTCAGCACATCCCAAAGATGCTCAGTCGGATTGAGATCTGGGGAATTTGGAGGCCAAGCCAACACCAATAACTCATCATGTTTTTTGCAGTGTGCCAGCGAGCATTGTCCTGCAGTTTGTAAGAAGAGATGGTACATGTCAAGGTAACATCCACATGAATGCCAGGACCCAGTGGTTTCCCAGCAGAACACTGCCCACTGACTCTCCTGGTTGGCCTCCTTTCCAAAGTACATCCTGGTGCCATCTCTTTCCTTAGATAAATGATTCATGGCACTCTGTCATTCACACGATGCACAATAAAACGTGATTTCACAACATGCCCACTTCTTACATTGCACCATTTGTTCCTAAGTCCAGTTCTGATGCTCACATGTCCATTGTAGGTGCTTTTGGGGGTGGACAGGGGTCAGCATGGACACTCTTTACCAATCTGTGGCTATGTAATGTGCTCTATGTGTTCTGACACCTTTCTACCATAGCCAGCATTAACTTGCTCAGAAATTTGTGCTACAGTAACTCTTCTGTGTGATCAGAACAGACTGGCTAATCTTCACTCAGGTTCACTAACCTACACACATCAGTGAGTCTTGGGTGCCCATGACCCTGTCTCCTATTCACCAGTTATCCCATACTGTATACTGGGAACACCCCTTAAGACCCGCTGTATTGGATACCCCACATGACCTGTAGTCTCTGACCCACATGTCTAGCCATCACATTTTGGCTCTTGTCAAAGTTGCTCAGATTCTTACCCATTTTTCCTGATTCTAACACAACTTCAAGAACTGACCGCTCACTTGTTGCCCAATACACCGATCAGCCATAACATTGTGACCAGTGCCAGGTGAAGTGAATAAGACTGATGATCTCCTCATCATGGCACCTGTTAGTGGGTGGGAGTTTGATGAAGGACCAAATTGTGATGGCTGGACCACTGGATCAGAGCATCTCCAAAACTTCAGCTCTTGTGGGGTGTTCCCGGTCTGCAGTGGTCAGTATCTATCAAAAGCGTCTTTTAAGTCCTGTAAGTTGCGAAGTGGGGCCTCCAACATACAGGATCTGCTGCTAACATCTAGTGGATCACAGTATGTTGCCTCAGTGGGTCAGGGCTGTTTTGGCAGCAAAAGAGGGACCAGCACAATATTAGGCAGGTGCTCATAATGTTATGGCTGATCGTTGTATATGGGAAGTTAAACTTCATCAGTTGCCATTTTAGATGTAGCACAAATATTTTGTAAAATTAAAACCTCTTACACGTTAAAGTGACTTCTACCCCATCGTTATAATCCAGGAAATTTAATTATCGTGCCTGAAATTCAGTAAATTTATCCCACCGTGTCGTCACGTCTTCCTGAAGGTCAGGGTATTGCATAAGCACCAGCATGGGCGTCTGAAGTTCACGTACAGAATTAATAAACCCCTGCCTTTTTAGCTGATGTGTCCTTCATACATCATACACACCAGGTCATACTGCTCCAAATTACACTGCCCTCTGTGCTGACGGACAAAAGTGGGGTAAAGTGTACGTTTACTTTGTGGCATGTGATAAGGATATTTTCATAAGGCGATGTATTAATTGAGGAAGTGTTTAGACTTGGAGAGCAGGAGAAAATGTACTGGGCAGACGAGACAGGGTGAAATATGAGAGGGGAGTGGGTCACGGCTGAGGCTGGCCGACGCTGCACTAATGGGGAGATCATGAGAAGGGCATAGTGACCTCTGATATACCTGACCACAGCCAATCCCATTCATAATAGAGATGCACATAACATGGCTGCCTCTAACGTACTATTTATATAAGATAACATTTCCGGATATACAGTATGCCTGGTAGGAAGTGTTGCCAAATGATTAGGTTTACACAGGCCGAGCGATATTTATATGAGCGAGCTTTGTAGATGCTGGGAGTGTTAGCAATGTATGTACGGTCATTATATTAAACATGACCGTAACATATGAGATATAGATTTATCTGTGCTAGGAGATAACACTGATGATCTCCTCATCATGGCACCTGTTAGTGGGTGGGATATATTAGGCAGCAAGTCAACATTTTGTCCTCAAAGTTGATGTTAGAAGCAGGAAAAATGGACAAGTGTAAGGATTTGAGTGAGTTTGATGAAGAGCCAAATTGTGATGGCTAGACCACTGGATCAGAGCATCTCCAAAACTGCAGCTCTTGTGGGGTGTTCCCAGTCTGCAGTGGTCAGTATCTATCAAAAGTGCTCCAAGGAAGGAACAGTGGTGAACTGGAGACAGGGTCATGGACGGCCAAAGCTCATTGATGCACGTGGGGAGAGAAGGCTGACCCGTGTGATCCGATCCAACAGATGAGCTACTGTTGCTCAAATTGCTGAAGAAGTTAATGCTGGTTCTGATGCGGAAAGGGGTCAGAATACACAGTGCAGGACGGGTCAGGGCTGTTTTGGGAGCAAAAGGAGGACTATCACAATATTAGAAGTTTTAAAACATCGTGTAGGTTATATTTACAACCATGGATGGCATTTTTCTGTTCTGTACAGTATCATTTATTACAGTAAATCACTTCCAAGCTTTAGCAGAGGATTGAATTTAGTGATTTCTTAAACTGCTATTGGTATAAGGCATAAATCTCATAAATTGTCTAGCTCCATTCTGCTCCACTTTCATCTTCCTGCATGCTCAGTGTAACTATAATTATTTACACCATGACCCTGACCTCATGCCCCAGCCTGTGACTTGCTCACTATGACTCGCCTGGAGGAAGAGGAAGCACATGGAGTTTTAGTTTGTGGGAAAATTCCGTGGGTGTTGCCGAACGTATTCTGTTGCAGAAGTCTGAAACAGATACTAGTCACTTTTTTGTTTTTGTTGAACATTTGCTTTCGCCATGGAAGTGTAATCATATCCATAGCAGGAATATTTATATTTTCCAACATTACTGTGCAATCTGTTCATCCATCAGGTTAGGGTTTGTGTGCACTGGATCGGTTTCTGTTTCAAGTCAGGACTGAAACCTACTTGGAGAAATGTTTTGTCTTGGACATTTCCTTGTGCAAGATGTTCAAACTCTTATTAAAGTTGAAGGACAATAACAGAGTTTGGGCTTTAATCAGATCGAACAATTAATGCTGACTGATGGCGCTTACAGAGGAGAGGTCTTCTCATACTGCACCAATCGCTGCTGTATTTATTAATCCAGCAGGACCTAATTCTTTTTATTTATCCAGATATTTCCACGTCATAATACTGGGCTTTGTTTTAATCTATGAGCCAAGCTACTGTGTTTTTTAAACTTTCCAAGGTGGGGTTAAAGTTCACTAATTTTTCTTTGGTTTGTAGGAGGGGCATATTATTTGATATCCCGAAGTTTAGGCCCTGAGTTTGGTGGCTCCATTGGCCTCATCTTCGCTTTTGCCAACGCTGTGGCAGTGGCCATGTACGTTGTAGGCTTTGCTGAGACTGTTGTTGAGCTCCTTCATGTAAGTTGTTGATATTTCTTTTGTTTAACAGTTAAATTTAGCTGTACAACTGTATAGTAGTAAAGGATGGATAATTGATTGACCTATCTGCTATTATTTTTTTTCTAATTTTGTCACAGGAGTCTAATCTGATCATGCTCGATCAGATTAATGACATCCGAATTGTTGGAATCATCACAGTCAT